>NC_023756.2:46639557-47011428 GCF_000499845.2 Phaseolus vulgaris | reverse complement strand
AACGGATGAGTATTCGCCCACGGAAAAAACCAAACAGTTTCACACACAAACGAACCTTCCTTTCAGTCCTGGCATGATGAATAAAAAATTTATTTCCAATCTTGTGGGACGAATCTGGGGCTCAAATCTGAGCCAAATATCAGTAGACACGGTGAAGAACGTCTGGTAAAAATTTCAGACCAAAACACCCAAGGAGTAAGGCGTAGTAAGTCCCAGACCGAGGGTGAACAAAACTGCTTTTTCGAAAACAAAACTTCCTGGCTTTTCTCCCCCGTATCTTCTTCTGGTGATTTTTTTTATGGACGTGCCTCCATACCCGGGTGCAAACAACATATGAAAGTAGTTGTGTGAATTTTTTCCGCGCAATATGAACCCAGAATAAAATTTCAGAAAGCAGGGCGAAATTTCACAAGTTTCGGTAGAGGATAGCCTTGGTTTGCACAAAATTTCTGAAAAATTCTCCCGAATAGTTTTTTCCTGAAATTCCACGTAAGAATCTCCACTGAAGTTGGGACAAAACGCGACAAATTTCAGGTCAAACGGATGAGTATTCGCCCACGAAAAAAACCAAACAGTTTCACACACAAACAAACCTTCCTTTCAGTCCTGGCAGTGATGAATAAAAAATTTATTGCTAATCTTGTGGGACGAATCTGGGGCTCAAATCTCAGCCAAAACTCAGCAGACACGGTGAAGAACGTCTGGTAAAAATTTCAGACCAAAACACCCAAGGAGTAAGGCGTAGTAAGTCCCAGACCGAGGGTGAACAAAACTGGTTTTCCGAAAACAAAACGTCCTGGCTTTTCTCCCCCGTATCTTCTTTTTGTGATTTTTTTTATGGACGTGCCTCCTTACCCGGGTGCAAACAACATATGAAAGTACTTGTGTGAATTTTTTCAGCGCAATACGGACCCAGAATAAAATTTCAGAAAGTAGGGCGAAATTTCACAAGTTTCGGTAGAGGATAGCCTTGGTTTGCACAAAATATCTAAAAAATTCTCCCGATATAGTTTTTTCCTGAAATTCCACGTAAGAATCTCCACTGAATTTGGGACAAAACGCGACAAATTTCAGGTCAAACGGATGAGTATTCACCCACGGAAAAAACCAAACAGTTTCACACACAAACGAACCTTCCTTTCAGTCCTGGCTGTGATGAATAAAAAATTTATTTCCAATCTTGAGGGACGAATATGGGGCTCAAATCTCAGCCAAAACTCAGCAGACACGGTGAAGAACGTCTGGTAAAAATTTCAGACCAAAACACCCAAGGTGTAAGGCGTAGTAAGTCCCAGACCGAGGGTGAACAAAACTGGTTTTCCGAAAACAAAACGTCCTGGCTTTTCTCCCCCGTATCTTCTTTTTGTGATTTTTTTTATGGACGTGCCTCCTTACCCGGGTGCAAACAACATATGAAAGTACTTGTGTGAATTTTTTCAGCGCAATACGGACCCAGAATAAAATTTCAGAAAGTAGGGCGAAATTTCACAAGTTTCGGTAGAGGATAGTCTTGGTTTGCACAAAATTTCTGAAAAATTCTCCCGGAATACTTTTTTCCTGAAATTCCACGTAAGAATCTCCACTGAATTTGGGACAAAACGCGACAAATTTCAGGTCAATCGGATGAGTATTCGCCCACGAAAAAAACTAAACAGTTTCACACACAAACGAACCTTCCTTTCAGTCCTGGCAGTGATGAATAAAAAATTTATTGCCAATATTGTGGAACGAATCTGGGGCTCAAATCTCATCCAAAACTCAACAGACACGGTGAAGAACATCTGGTAAAAATTTCAGACCAAAACACCCAAGGAGTAAGGCGTAGTAAGTCCAGACCGAGGGTGAACAAAACTGGTTTTCCGAAAACAAAACGTCCTGGCTTTTCTCCCCCGTATCTTCTTTTTGTGATTTTTTTTATGGACGTGCCTCCTTATCCGAGTACAAAAATCATATGAAAGTACTTGTGTGAATTTTTTCAGCGCAATACGGACCCAGAATAAAATTTCAAAAAGTAGGGCGAAATTTCACAAGTTTCGGTAGAGGATAGCCTTGGTTTGCACAAAATTTATGAAAAATTCTCCCGAAATGGTTTTTTCCTGAAATTCCACGTAAGAATCTCCACTGAATTGGGGACAAAACGCGACAAATTTCAGGTCAAACGGATGAGTATTCGCCCACGAAAAAAACCAAACAGTTTCACACACAAACGAACCTTCCTTTCAGTCCTGGCAGTGATGAATAAAAAATTTATTGCCAATCTCTTGGGACGAATCTGGGGCTCAAATCTCAGCCAAAACTCATCAGACGCGGTGAAGAACGTCTGGTAAAAATTTCAGACCAAAACACCCAAGGAGTAAGGCGTAGTAAGTCCCAGCCTGAGGGTGAACAAAACTGGTTTTCCGAAAACAAAACGTCCTGGCTTTTCTCCCCCGTATCTTCTTTTCGTGATTTTTTTTATAGACGTGAATCCTTAGCCGGGTGCAAACAACATATGAAAGTACTTTTGTGAATTTTTTCAGCGCAATACGGACACAGAATAAAATTTCAGAAAGTAGGGCGAAATTTCACAAGTTTCGGTAGAGGATAGCCTTGGTTTGCACAAAACTTATGAAAAATTCTCCAGAAATGGTTTTTTCCTGAAATTCCACGTAAGAATCTCCACTGATTTTGGGAAGAAAAGAGACAAATTTGAGGTCAAACGGATGAGTATTCGCCCACGAAAAAAACCAAACAGTTTCACACACAAACGAACCTTCCTTTCAGTCCTGACAGTGATGAATAAAAAATTTATTGCCAATCTTGTGGGACGAATCTGGGGACCCAAAACTCAGCAGACACGGTGAAGAACGTCTGGTAAAAATTTCAGACCAAAACACCCAAGGAGTAAGGCGTAGTAAGTCCCAGACCGAGGGTGAACAAAACTGGTTTTCCGAAAACAAAACGTCTTGGCTTTTCTCCCCCGTATCTTCTTTTTTTGATTTTTTTTATGGACGTGCCTCCTTACCCGGGTGCAAACAACATATGAAAGTACTTCTGTGAATTTTTTCAGCGCAATACGGACCCAGAATAAAATTTCAGAAAGTATGGCGAAATTTCACTAGTTTCGGTAGAGGATAGCCTTGGTTTGCACAAAATTTTTGAAAAATTCTTCCGAAATGGTTTTTTCCTGAAATTTCACGTAATAATCTCTACTGAATTTGGACTAAAAGCGACAAATTTCAGGTCAATACGGACCCAGAAAAAACATATGAAAGTACTTGTGTGAATTTTTTCAACGCAATACGGACCCAGAATAAAATTTCAGAAAGTAGGGCGAAATTTTACAAGTTTCGGTAGAGGATAGCCTTGGTTTGCAAAAAATTTATGAAAACTTCTTCCGAAATGGTTTTTTCCTGAAATTCCACGTCAGAATCTCCACTGAATTTGGGACAAAACGCGACAAATTTCAGGTCAAACGGATGAGTATTCGCCCACGGAAAAAAACCAAACAGTTTCACACACAAACGAACCTTCCTTTCAGTCCTGGCAGTGATGAATAAAATGTTTATTGCCAATCTTGTGGGACGAATCTGGGGCTCAAATCTCAGCCAAAACTCAGCAGACACGGTGAAGAACGTCTGGTAAAAATTTCAGACCAAAACACCCAAGGAGTAAGGCGTAGTAAGTCCCAGACCGAGGGTGAACAAAACTGGTTTTCCGAAAACAAAACGTCCTGGCTTTTCTCCCCCATATCTTCTTTTTGTGATTTTTTTTTTGGACGTGCCTCCTTACCCGGGTGCAAACAACATATGAAAGTACTTGTGTGAATTTTTTCAGCGCAATACGGACCCAGAATAAAATTTCAGAAAGTAGGGCGAAATTTTACAAGTTTCGGTAGAGGATAGCTTTGGTTTGCAAAAAAATTATGAAAACTTCTTCCGAAATGGTTTTTTCCTGAAATTCCACGTCAGAATCTCCACTGAATTTGGGACAAAACGCGACAAATTTCAGGTCAAACGGATGAGTATTCGCCCACGGTAAAAACCAAACAGTTTCACACACAAACGAACCTTTCTTTCAGTTCTGGCAGTGATGAATAAAAAATTTATTGCCAATCTACGCCTTACTTCTTGGGTATTTTGATATGAAAGTTTTATCAGACGTTCGTCACTGTGTCTACTGAGATTTTGCTGAGATTTGAGCCCCAAATTCATCCCACAATATTGACAATAATTTTTTTATTCATCACTGCCAGGGATGATAGGAAAGCTCCTTTGTGTGTGAATCTGTTTGATTTTTTTTGTGGGTGAATACTAATCCGTTTAACCTGAAATTTGTCGCATTTTGTTCTAAATTTAGTGGATATTCTTCCATGGATTTTCAAGAAAAAACCATTCTGAGAGATTTTTTTCATAAATTTCAGCAAATCAAGGCTATCCTCTACCAAAACTTGTGAAATTACGTCATTCTTTCTGAAATTTTATTCTAGGTCCGTATTACACTGAAAAAATTCACACAAGTACTTTCATATGTTGTTTGCACCCAGGTAAGGAGGCACATCCATAAACAAATCACAAAAAGAAGACAGGGGGAGAAAAGCCAGGATGTTTCGTTTTCGAAAAACCAGTTTTGTTCACTCTCGGTCTGAGACTTACTACGCCTTACTCCTTGGGTATTTTAGTCTGAAACTTTTACTAGACGTTCGTCACTGGTTCTACTAAGTTTTTGCTGAGATTTGAGCCACAAATTCGAACCACAAGATTGGCAATAAGTTTTTTATTCATCACTGCCAGGGTTGAAAGGAAGGTTCGTTTGTGTGTGAAACTGTTTGATTTTTTCGTAGGCGAATACTGATTCGTTTGACCTGAAATTTGTCGCGTTTTGTCCCAAATTCAGTGGAGATTCTTACGTGAAATTTCAGGAAAAAACTATTTTGGAAGAATTTTTTAGAAATTTTATGCAAACCAAGACACTCTACCGAAACTTGTGAAATTTCGCCCTACTTTCTGAAATTTTATTCTGGGTCCGTATTGCGCTGAAAAAATTCACACAAGTAATTTCGTATGTTGTTTGCACCCAGGTAAGGAGGCACGTCCAAAAACAAATCAAAAAAAGAAGATACGGGGGAGAAAAAACAATAACGTTTTGTTTTCGAAAAACCAGTTTTGTTCACTCTCGGTCTGGGACTTACTACGCCTTACTCCTTGGGTATTTTGGTCAGAAATTTTTACTATACGTTCGTCACTATGTCTACTGAGTTTTGGCTGAGATTTGAGCCCCAGATTCGTCCCACAAGATTGGCAATAAACATTTTATTCATCACTGCCAAGACTGAAAGGAAGGTTCGTTTGTGTGTGAAACTGTTTGGTTTTTTCCGTGGGCGAATACTCATCCGTGTGACCTGAAATTTGTCGCGTTCCCAAATTCAGTGGAGATTCTTACGTGGAATTTCAGGAAAAAACCATTTCGGAAGAATTTTTCATAAATTTTTTGCAAACCAAGGCTATCCTCTACCGAAACTTGTGAAATTTCGCCCTACTTTCTGAAATTTTAATCTGGGTCCGTATTGCACTGAAAAAAATCACACAAGTACTTTCATATGTTGTTTGCACCCTGTTAAGGAGACACGTCCATAAACAAATCACAAAAAGAAGATACGAGGGAGAAAATCCAAGACGTTTTGTTTTGGAAAACCACTTTTGGTCACTCTTACTCTGGGACTTACTACGCCATACTGCTTGGGTATTTTTGTATGAAATTTTTACCAAACGTTCGTCACTGTGTCTACTAAGTTTCGGCTGAGATTTGAGCCCCAGATTCATCCCACAAGATTGGCAATAAATTTTTTATTTATCACTGCCAGAGCTGAAAGGAAGGTTCGATTGTGTGTGAAACTGTTTGGTTTTTTTCGTGGGCGAATACTTATCTGTTTGACACAAACTTTGTAGCGTTTTGTCCCAAATAAATGGAGATTCCTACGTGAAATTTTAGGAAAAAACTATTTTGGAATAATTTTTCAGAAATTTTGTACAAATCAAAACTATCATCCTCTATCAAAACTTGTGAAATTTCGCCCTACTTTCTGAAATTTTATTCTGGGTCCGTATTGCGCTTCAAAATTTCACAAAAGTAATTTCATATGCTCTTTGCACCCAGGTAAGGAGCCACATCTATAAACAAAAAGCTAGTACGTTTTGTTTACGTTTTGTTTTCGAAAAGCAAGTTTTGTTCACTCTCGGTCTAGGACTTACTACACCATGCTCCTTGTGTCTGAAACCGTTTGATATTTTTTCGTGGGGAATACTTATCCGTTTGACCTGAAAGTTATTGCATTTTGGAGTACTTACGTGAAATTTCAGGAAAAAAATATTTCGATAGAATTTTTCAGAAATTTTGTGCAAACAAAGGCTATCCTCTACCAAAACTTAAATTTGGTGATCTTGAGTTTGCCGATCAAAACTTAAATTTGGTTATCTTGAGTTTGCCGATCACAGTAACTGCACAGAAGATTTCAACACATGCAAATCTTTTGAACAAAGTGTGGTATCAACCAGAAGAAATTTTCCATGTGAATGGAATTCCAGAAGACAAGGTAATATATTGACTTGTGAAGAAAAGCTGAAAAAAGAAACTCATTATAGAATACTTATTTTTGTATAGAATGTTAAATTGGAGAGTTGTGTGAACACAAGCTGTTTGGCAAGGAAGCTATTGTGACAAGAATAGAGAAAGGAGTAGCAGCCAATGTGTGACAACAATTCTAAACCTGTTTTCCTGAAGTGATGCAAATGTTGACAGACATTGTCCTTGCAGTAATATAAATTTGGGTACAAGTTATCAACTAAAGGCCATAAAAGCTTTTGCAACTAATGAAACTACCATTACCATCAACATATTCTCATTGAATGTGCTTCCACAGTGGTAAAGTAAAATTAGTTGGTTAGGGAACACAATGTATAATAAATTTTGATCTAACAGCCGATTTTGGCAAGAAACTGAACTCTTTCCCTCGAGTTACACTAAATGTCCTACACATTCAGCTAAACCACCATGGCATAAAGGTAAAGAGTTCTAACAATCAATTTTAAAGATGGAAATTTACACAAGGAACTACAAAACAAGGATCCATGTGAGGAATCGATTAGACTAAGAATCAATCATCAGAAATTGAATCAAGAAACTTAAAAGCACATATTCAACTAAATTTGTTCACGGGAATGCAGAATCAAGAAAGACAAACACAAATTCAAATCGAAACATCATGCTTCTCAATAAATACTGGGTTGATTAGTGATGAAAAACGGAGGATGAGATCTAGACAGAGAAAAGACAAAGCAAATGAACTTATAAATCAACTTCGATATAACAACACAAAATCAACTTCGATATAAATTCGATTTTGATTCCAAAAGCTTCACATCCCTGTCCATTATGTCCATTACTATGGAAGATATCCTAAAAAGTAATATAGTCAATAAGTTAAAACATTCTTATACAACAAATCTATATGTAACATATCTTCCAGCAGTTTCACTCGGCCGAATAATCTTCACAACTTGACCACGTTTCAATCCATAATATCTTGCAACAGGATCTGTCACCTGAATCCTAGGTAGCTGAGATCCACCCCCACAAAATAGAAAGAAAAAAAAAAAGGCACCATGTCAGCATCAACAGAAATTTGAAAAACAATACTAGATATGCAACCCAAAACAAAAACAGAAATAAACTAGAGTATAATTTTTAACTCACTGTCAGTGTTACGATTTTCACACTCTCAACCAATTTAAAAACACACTGAATATGAATCTTAAAGGAATCATTACAAAACTTACTCGTATCATTCAATTTGAGTTTCCAAAAACAAAAACAAAAAAAATGTTATTTCAGTGCCTGAAATTTCTGATCATCCATCATTTTAAACCCTTCTTTCATCATTCCAGAACCCCAAGGGACAAATAGTTGTTCATATGAAATAATCTTACCTGAGTTTCTTTGACAGTGTATCTCTCAATCAAGGTTTTTTTCTCAGCATCAGTGAGAACCTGATGTTCAGGGACAAGTTCATGCTCCTTAATATTCACAAGCAGCTCTGCCTCCTGAAACAACAATCCAACATAAAACTCACATTCACAAAGCACAAATTCAAAATAAATAAATAAATAAAAAATGTTATTTATATAACACTATACATAACTATCATAATAATCAATATATCATGCCTTTAAATAGCTTTATTATTATTATTATTACTTAGTTAATTACATGCAATGTTTACTGATTAAAAAATGTTATGTTTTACAAAAAAAAATATTGGGCTCAACATGAGGCCCAACAAATTAAAACAAACAAGAGAGGAAAAAGACCCTAAAACCCGAATACCCGACCCATATGAAAGAGTGGGAGGTTGACGGCGGCAACACACAGGCGGCAGAGGGTTGTCCGGCGGCGGGTGAATTTGAATTAAAGATTGAAAGAGAAAGACGAAGAGAAAGGGAAGGAAACCTGAAAAACCTCCAAGTGAAATTTGGAGGAGATTTCGCTGACGCAGGTTCTGGCGAAGGGGGTGAGATTGGTCTGAGTGACGAGAATGGCTCTGTAGACGTTGTCGTTGTTCATGCGATTAGTGTATGTCTTCATGGTTTTGACGCCGACCTTGGCCTCGTCCGGGAAGAAGACGTAGATCTGGTCGGAGGAGTTATCCTTCTTGGACTTGTTGAGGTCGAGGTCTTCACGCTTCATGTTCTCTCCTCCATGACTGGATTTAAACTCGTGCTTCGACATGTTGATCTCGAAGTCTCCGACAAGGTAACCTCTGTCTCTCAGCATATGCATCACCGTCTTCCTTATTCTATACAGCCGAGATATTTCTTCATCCGTAAGCACCATCTTCTTCTCTTTCCTTTCGCTCCCAAATTTTCTTCTTCCTCTT
The DNA here is from genome assembly GCF_000499845.2 of Phaseolus vulgaris. Classification (NCBI taxonomy): domain Eukaryota; kingdom Viridiplantae; phylum Streptophyta; class Magnoliopsida; order Fabales; family Fabaceae; genus Phaseolus; species Phaseolus vulgaris. The sequence goes on along the minus strand of NC_023756.2, from coordinate 47,002,517 downwards.
CTTCTTCTTCGCCTTTCTTCCTTTGCCCTAAAGTTTCCTCTTTTAAATAAAGGGGAAGAATACTCGCAGGGTGTAATTAGGTTTTCGACCCAATGGGCTTAAATTGAATTCTAAGTTTTTGGGTTAAATTAGTTTATATATATAAACATAGATTACAAAAAATTATATATCTTTAATATACCCGTATATAAAAGATTTTCTATTATAACTTTTTTTTCTTTAAATTGGATTATCTATATTTTATATATAATCTATATATCTTTTATGTATGATGGAGATCTTTCATTATAATTTTTTATTTCATATAAAGGATTCTTTTAATTATAATTGTTTATAATTATTTTTTTATTTTATCTTTATATCAATATTTTGTTTTATTGTATTTATTTTGATTATTTTATTATTTTATAATTACTTTAAGCTAAAAAAATATTTTATATCATTTAATTATTATTATAATTTACTTAATAAAGATGTTAGTTAACAATAATTTTATTTCTTATTTTGAATAATATGCACGAAAAAAACATTTCAAAATCAATTTTATTTGATTTTCTTTTAAAGAGTAATTTAAATATATATATATATATATATATATATATATTAATATGTATTTACATTTACAATACGATTAATCATACGAGTCCATAAACATATTAATATAAATTTACTAACATTCTAATGTTACTTAATTACTTATTACTTATATACCATTTTTTAAAATTATATTAAATATATTAATTATGACATATTTATTATTAAATGCATTAATAATTAAAAAGGTATCTAATTGTTTTGTTACCATTTTTTAAATTATATTAAATATATTAATTATGATATTTTAATTGTTTAATGCATTAATAATTCATAAATTATCCAGTTTTTTTAATACCATTTTTAAAAATTATATTGAATATATTAATTATTAAATTCATTATTAATTAAAAAATTATCTGATTGTTTTAAAAATGTTAAATTTAATAACCTATATAATTTAAATATAAAAAAAATTGGAGTCAATGTGCATCATAAACTAGTATATTTGAATAAATAAATTCACCAAAAAAATATTTGAATAAATAAATTGGTCAATTTGCAATCATCAACATTTATTTTATTTTTAAAAAAAAACTACTTTTTTATACAACCACTAGTAACTCCACTGAGCCTCCTCTCTTCTAGAATCTTCCACATTTGAAGTTCTTTTGATTTCTGCTATATATATTTATACAGTTTGTGAAAGAAAAATAACACAACACAAATTCATACATCATCTTTGTGAAAATGGCTCCAATTGCTGTGGGAGATGCTATTCCAGACGGCATTTTGGCTTATCTGGATGATGAAAACAAACCCCAAACTGTTTCCATTCACTCTCTTGCCGCCGGCAAGAAAGTTATCATCTTTGGTGTTCCCGGTGCCTTCACTCCTACATGCAGGTCCTCACTTACCCTTTTCTCTTTCTTAATTCCAATCTTCATATTTGGATCATAAACGTTGAAATAAACGGAAATACCTTCGTGGGTACCCCAGATTCACCTTTTTAACCCCCAAAGTTTCAGTATTTTTAAGGAAATGTGAAGTGTTTTATCATTGATTCGAGTTAATTTGCAACTGGGGTACTCAAAGTAATCTTCTTTTTTCTCATCCAATTTTTATTTCAGTGTAAAATTCCTCTTTTGAGTAAAATTTGTCGATGTCTAGTGTTAACATTGCAACAACAAAAATATCTGTTTTCCTAGAGAGAGAAAAATCGTGGGAGTGATACGATGAATTGGGTATTGGAGGATATGTTGTTGGATTTGGGGTTCGATCCCCAATTTTGGAGGGTGTTTTGTTGTTTCCATTGTTGGTAGGTTTTTGGTTCATAAAGTAGAGATGGTGGTATTTGAAGATTTTGTTCTTGATCTCTGACTTTGCAACAGCTTGAAGCACGTGCCCGGCTTCATTGAGAGAGCAGAAGAGCTGAAAGGAAAGGGTGTGGATGAAGTAATCTGTATCAGTGGTAAGTGTTTAAGTACAAATATATCACGATTTCCCTTCCACATATGTGCATGCATGTAATTGTGCTTTTTTTACTACTTTAATGTGCAATTCAAGATTAGTGTTGGCATGAGAATATGAAAGGGTTGCTGATTGGTTAATTTGAGTTGGGATGGTTAATTGTTCAATCAATTGATAGTGATGGATTTGTGTACTGTAGTATGTATTGACTTGCGTTTGAAAATTCTCCCCAATTCTTAGTGTTGCATGATTTGTTCTAAACTTCCAAGTTACTTGTCTAGAAAGTTGAAATTCACCATTGCATTGCACTTCTTGAGCCCAAAAGACTTCAATACCAGGTTTCTTTCTAGAAATGGATTTCCTAAATCCAAATAAGTGATTGTTGATTTGTTTTCATCATCCTTAAAACTGGAAAAGCGTGCATACAATGATTTTGATATTGAAATTGTTTGATTTGCAGCTATGATGAATAAATGACCTTGGTTATTTACTCTCCTTATCTTGGTGCTCAGATTTATAGATTGAATTGTAGAACAGTTTATCACAGGGACTTGGCTAGTTACAAGCCTATATATTATGATCTAAATTAAAATGTGCCCATGATGCAAGTAAAGTAACCAAAGTGTTGAAGATAGATATTTTGTGAAGTGGCTAATTGAAGTGTTCTTTGATTTTGTAGTGAATGACCCCTTTGTGATGAACTCATGGGCCAAAACTTTCCCAGAGAACAAGCATGTGAAGTTCCTTGCTGATGGTGCTGCCAAATACACCAACGCTCTTGGGCTTGAGCTTGACCTCACAGAGAAGGGGCTTGGTGTTCGATCAAGGAGGTTTGCTCTTCTGGTGGAAGACCTCAAGGTGAAGGTTGCCAATGTTGAAAGTGGAGGAGAGTTCACTGTCTCCAGTGCTGAAGAGATCATCAAGGCTCTTTAAAAAAACCCTTCAATACTTCCTCATAGCTGTGTTGGTTCTTTGATGTCCCCAATGTTTGTGACTCTTTTGATGCTCAAACTTTGAAACATTTTCATAGGTGTAATGGTGTTGTGTGCTTTCAGAAGGGTATGATGTGGTGCATGTTATGGAAATAAATAAGCTTACTAGTTTGAAGTGTTTTGGAGTTAAAAAAAATATTCACAGAAGTAACATGTTCAACTTCTTTCTGTCTTGCAATTTTCACTTCTTTCCTCTTTTATCTAGTAATTATTACCACTCTTGAGTAACATGTTTTGCACGGGCAAGTTCATCCAGGTAGAACAACTTTACATAAAAAAGAAAAAAAATGTGTCATACTCACACAACTTCATTTTTAAATCGTGTCCATGTGAAAAAGTCTTGAGACATCAGTTATATCACTCATACACGATTTCATTTATATTTTTGTACAGTGAATTTCTAAGTCATTATATTTTTGTGGAGTGAATTTTTAAGTCATGTACGAATTTACTTCAATGAGTCAATCTTGTCAAATTCATTAAAATTAGGTAGAAGGTTATTCTTGATCCATTTTTCTGTGATAACTTCATCTAGTTAATATTTGAGAGAGAAGTTAGATTTTGAATGGTCAAAAATTAATAGAAAAAAGCTTTAAATGGATATAATTTTATAGAGGTTGAATTAAGAAGTGTTCAAAATAAAAGTTGACTGAAATAAAGGAAAAGGGGATTGGGCTCACCCAAATTTCCAAAAATCACTCATTTAGGGTTTATCAGTTTATTGTTTTATTTTTTACTATTTTCAAGTATTTTTGAGGTACTTTATGCTTTAGTTCACATACATACTTACATTTGTGAAAAAAATCTTCCTTTTTTTGTGTTTTCTAATTTTTTTAGTATTTTCTTGTATTAATTAGATATATTAAAGCATAATATGTTGCACATCAAATATGAATTTTTTAATTTTCAAAAAAAAATCAAATTAAATGCATGAACGAAATCAAGGTAAAATAAATAAATAATTGAAGTTGTGTCACCAATAAACGATTTAGTTTGCTAAATTCAAAAAATAATTGAAGTTTGTGTACGACTTTTGTGTTGAAATCGTGATAGAGTAACACAACTTTCATGTTGACTTGATGTGAAATTAAAGTCTGTGTATGACTTTTATGCTAAAATCGTGATAGAGTATTGAAGTCTGTGTAGGACTTTTATACTGAAATCGTGATAGAGTAACACAACTTTTACGTTGACTTCATATGAAATTCAAATCACATGTGTCACATCCTACTTTTATATTTAAAGTGGTTTCATCTTAATTCAATTCTATAATAATTTTTATTATTTAAATTCGTAATTTATAATCTAAATTGTACCATTACACCATTTCCCTGAAAAAATCATCACTAATTTCATGGCACCCGTCTTCCTTAATGAAATTTAGTACTTGATATTCACTAAGCTCTTTACGATTCAAATGTTGAGCATGAAAAACTATTATATTTTTAATGAAATTTTCAGAAAAGTTGGAACATGTTAACACTAGAGGTGCAAAGTAAAAGAGACATTAACCAACATACACTTACCAATTTTGAAACTTTATAATGTTGCGTCTTAAAAAAAATATTAAAGAATTCGATTGAACTATGGTTACATTACGACATCTTTAAAATAAATAAAAAATTGTGATTACATTTTATTGAGATAAAAAATTAAATAAAATAAAGAATAATAAATAAAAACAATTAACCTAAGAAGACATAATGTTTCTTTTCTACACAAAATTATGAAAGACGAGGAATAAAATAAAATATGGTAGAGTCCACGAATTTTAATTCTTCTTTCTCTTAATTCTCTATCAAGTGAATAGTGAAAATATTTAATGTTCTTCTCTAATCTCTCCTTAATTTATTTTTTTTATGAAAACATAAATTTATTAAATAAGCAACAACTTGCAGACATTAATTCAGTTAACTATCACATTTTTTTTTTATATATAAACTAAAACTTATTGGAAAGGAAATTACAAGATGAACATGTGAGAATATTATCTGTCCTATTCATTGTTCATGTTGAGAATTTAATATATGGCAGTCGAATTCACAACATAAAATAACGATATCAGTATCACAAAATCAGTTGAAATTCATTAGTTGTTTTTTCAAAAAAAAAAATCAGATTTTCGACGTAATAATAAATAACTTGTATTTTTATACGTAAAGTGAATCTAGATAGTACTTGAAATTGATTGTATAATTGTTGACGTGTTGTTAGATCGTTCTCTTGCAATTTATCACTCCAAGTCTCCTTCTTCGATTTGCTGGTGCTCAATTGGAGTTGACTTACAAAAAGTATTTCGACGATCAAATAAGTATCTGTATGTTGAAAAGTGAATAAAAAAGTACCTTACACCTTTGCAGAATGTTTGTTTATGATATTTAGTCATTGACCACTATAATGGACTGAATATGTGTCATATTATTATTAGCTTATTTTTAGAGAATAGAACATTGTAATGGACATAAACCATCGTATATAATTGTTTGGTTATTTTTAGAGAAGTTTCTTGATCTCTCAAATTGTTACCAAATTTGGTGAAACGTATCTCGGATTCTCAGGAAGTTTGTGTAACTGCTTTAATTGCTATTTATTATGACTGTTCTAAATGTGTTTTCAGCATCATCACGAGTAACATGAATAAATATTATTTTTTATTTTAATAAAAAAGGTATACTGAAGAAAAAAAATCAAAAGATGTACCTTCTTCCAACAACAATTATAAATAAAAAGTTAAAATATTTTATTTGCTGCATATGTTGTTCAACCCAATGGGGAATAGTTTTTTTTTAACAATGTTAATCGTCCCTACAAAGTTATATTTTATAAACAAGTTCACGTGTTACGTCATAAGTTTAATAAAAAAAAATTGTCATCTTATTAAATAAACTTTTAGGCCACAATTCTAAATAAAGAATTCAAAGGCTTGTGCTTCAAGAAAAACTATCCCTTAGTAGGATCTTCTTAAGATTTGTGTTGAGTGAATTTAAAAATATAAGAAATTTGTTTTTTTATACTTTAGGCACTGTGTAATTTTAAGAAACTAATGGCATTATTTTGAGTGTGTATTAAATTTTTAAAATAAATTACCATGTTAGATTGTGAAAAATATTAATTTCACAACTCCCAATTTAAAAGATATATGACATCAATTTATAATTGTAATTTGATTAATAAAAAATTTAAATTATTTTATTTTACTAAAAAATTATTTATTTTTTGAATTATTTATCTTTCGAGTATAAAATGATATAAAATTATCAACATATCAACACTTTTTAAAATTTTCAAAATACACTAACTCCTTTCATTATTTATTATTCTCATCACTTTACACTACATTATAAATAGAAAGAGAAATAATTTTTTTTATCACTAAAATATAGATGAAACAATTTTAAAATTCCATTGTAATGTTACAAAATGTACCAGATGAAACAATTTAAAATTTCATTGTAAGCTAATGATTTTTAAAATAACATTTTTCATAATAATGAACATTTTCACAAAGAATATGTCTCTTTCTCTCATGGTGAAGTATATGATGCATTTTAATTTATTATCTGTTGTGTTTGAGATTGGGACAAAACAACAACTTCAAACGGTTCAATAAATTTGAATCTGTCGGGATGCGAGTTTTTTTTTTTCCTTTAATTATTGTTGTTGTTTAACATCATCGTCATTTTCTTCACCAAATTCAGATTAAGGGCTAGATTAATGGTTAATGCACCGAAATAAGTGCAAACAAATTATCTATACAAAATTGGTGTTTGATAAATAAATGGACAAGTATTGACATGTGTGCGTTTTGTTCGTCGTTTGTGTTCTGTCACTACTGCACAGAACAACTTTATTCATGTCTCAAAATTGGAATTCTTCTTCTCCAAGTAATTATGGGTCAAAAGCGAGATTGCCGAGAAAACAGTACACCAATTTAATACTACTCATTTTTTTTACTGTGTGAATTGTTAGTTTTGTAATAACAACAGTTTTTTCTTGGAGAAAACGGATTAGGGGTAGAAGAAAAAAGGAATATTTATGCAAAAAAGAAGAATTTTCATGATATTGAAATTATTTGCTATATGATTGTTAGCAGAGCCAGAATAGAGTTGGAATGTGGAAACAGTGATTTGAACTTGCTGCAGTAAGTATTGTATGGTGGAGGAAGTAATGAGCAGTAATCAGTGAGTAATGAGATGTGGTTGGAAACCAAGAAATGAAGAGAGGTTTAGTTTAGCTGAGCATGCATAGGTACCGTTTGATAGAGGGCCCCATTTGTGTAATTCAAAAAAATTTCTGTTGGATTTGAAATTTATTGAGTGGGACGAAAAAGTGCAGCAGCAACAACGAACACAGCACCATTTGACTAAACTAGACTAAACTATTAGTATATATGCATTGCAGCTCATTTCTTTTTCTCTCTCACTACTTTTATATTTCTTGTTTCTTGAAAGTATAAGAGGCTCTTTTCTTTTCTCTCTACCACCTATTTATCTATCTCATCTCACACACCCTTTAATGTGAACAGAGAGACCACACTTTCTTAGCTTCAAACTCAACAACTTTTGAGGGGTCTTTTCTGTCTTGGTCTGTTGCAGCTTAACCTCAGTTTGGTTAACAGTGTTCATATGATGAATGCTTCAAAGTTCATTAAATGTGTCACCGTTGGAGATGGAGCTGTTGGGAAAACCTGCATGCTCATTTGCTACACCAGCAACAAGTTCCCCACAGTAAGTCCATTAAGAAAACTCAGACCCCTCCATCAAAGATGCTTCTTTTATCCATTAGGATCTCTTGTTCTTTTACCATTTTTTAACTTTGGAGGTGTTTCATCTGAAAGGTGCTTTCTATTCAAACTCACGCTGTATTGGCGTTTGGGCTCTTGTTTCAGTGTGTTGTTGTGTTTCACTATCCTTGTTTCATTTGTCTAAGATTCAAATGGTGGTGAGGAAACCCTTCACTTTTTATCATCTAGCTCACTATTTTTTTTTCTCTTTTATCTTTTTGGGTTGCAGGATTACATACCGACAGTATTTGATAATTTTAGTGCCAATGTGGCTGTGGATGGAAGTATTGTCAATTTGGGGCTATGGGACACAGCAGGTACTAGGAGCTTTCCTCTTGAGCTTTCATGGTCCAGAAACTGTGTTTTGATTGTTCACCATCCCTTAACTTTGGATACATTTTTTCACTGTTTTAAAGGCCAGGAAGACTATAGCAGGTTGAGGCCACTGAGCTACAGAGGAGCTGACATTTTTGTCTTAGCCTTCTCACTTATTAGCAGAGCAAGCTATGAAAATGTTCTCAAGAAGGTTCTTAAATATCTTTTCTTTCTCTTGCTTTGCATGTTACTTCTTCTCTCTAGTTTTGAATTCAACTTTGCAGAAAATGAGTATTTTCCTTCAGGCTTCCTATGGATAAGGGGATAAGATGGGATGAAAGGAAAACAGAAATTAAAGAAGAAAGTTTATGATGAAAATTTGAAAATATTTTTTCTCTGGGAGTGTACATAAAACCCAAATGAAGGGAAACATTTTCTATTGTACTGTGTCCTTCCTTTAAACATTTTCGTTTTTGAAAAATGTCGTTTGCAATAGTTGTGTGGTACCCCTTTCCAAAAGTTAAAGTGTGCAACTCAATTTTTGAGATTTTAGAAGCACCTATTTAAAACAATAATGAAAGTGTACCGCATATATCAATAGGCTTAACATGCAAATAAGATCTCAGGACAGAGAAATCAAGTTGAATAATGAGAGTGATTGACTGAAAGGAGCTCCAATGATCATTGGTTTATGTTCACTCTCGGATCTTTGATTGATATTTGCATGTCTTTCTTGACATTTTTCTATTGATGGCTACATAAAGAGAGGGAAAAGAAAATCACTATAGAAAATTAAAGAGGAAAGCTAGAAACAGGAAGGATGGAGAGAGACAGTGGAACAAACAGGTTCAATCTGATCCAAAAAAAAATCTAAACAGGCAATATAGCAACTGAATTAATAAAAAGTTATTTTATAGTTCATAACTACTCCTATTGTTTACTTCAAAGAAATTTTAAAAAATGTTTTTAATGAGAATTTTTTTTTCTTAAGATGATGTTTTTTAGACCCATATTCCAACAAAGCCTAAGTCTGTAGCTGTTAGGTTGTTGTTTAGGCCTCTATGTGGCTTTACTACTATAGAACATGCAAGTTTTCATTGTATTAGCCTATTAGGAGTGATCAATAATGGACAGTTTTCAACAGAGCATTTATGTGCACTTAAACTTTTGCATTTATGCCTCCATAACGCAGTAGTTATTCATATCTGCATTCCTTCTTTTCTTTTTCAGTGGATGCCAGAACTGCGTAGATTTGCACCTAATGTTCCAATTGTTCTTGTTGGCACAAAGTTAGGTAAGCAACAGCACAGCAAAATTTTGTAACTTTTTACGTTAATTTTAGAGGGAAGAAGTTAATGGCATAACGTCCTGAATTATTGGTTTTAGATCTTCGTGAAGACCGAGGTTATTTGGCTGATCACATGGGATCTAATGTCATAACATCTGCTGAGGTTTACATTTTTAATTTGCTTCCTTCATTTTATTTTATTTAATAAGTATGAAGCAATTTATGTATTATGTTTATAAGTAAAGAAAATGATACCATTTATCAATCATGGTACATTGCTAATAGGGGGAAGAACTGAGGAAACAAATAGGTGCAGCAGCTTACATTGAGTGCAGTTCCAAGACTCAACAGGTAGTGGGTTTGAGCTCAATTAGTTTAATTTTTATGCACTATCAGATATCATTGTTGCTATGACTTTTAAAATTTATTGTTAAAAGTGTGAATAAACTTTATATGGACGATGGTTTATTTGTATTTAAACTTATTGCTGGATTTTGCGTGATTTAGAATGTCAAAGCAGTGTTTGATACTGCAATTAAGGTTGTTCTGCAACCTCCAAGGAGGAAAGAAATGGCTAGGAAGAAAAGGCATAGAAGGTCTGGTTGCTCGTTTGTGTAAGTCCCTTGCTCCCATTCTTTTGAAGCATACTTAAAACCATTGATCTCTGCAAAGCATTTGGTGGATGGAATCCATGATATGATAGTGTGTAAATTTAAGAGACCTTCCTGATGAAGAAACGAAATTGCTAGACTAGGCGATGTTGCTTCTTATGCAGTGAAATATTGTGATGATTGGACGAAGTTAAATAGGCTTTGATACCCCAAAAAGGAAAGAAAAGAAAAATACTGCTAAAAAAGAGATGGCTCTGAAGGAGCATTAAAGAGGGATTAAGATCATTCTCTCTGAAGGAGCATTCAAATGCCCTTGACCTTAGATCACTACTCAAGCTTCAGAGAGAATGATCTTAAGCACATAACTTATCATAAAGTGTAATGTTATTATTTTGCTTGCAAATTCCTATCATTCTTGCGTTTGACTATATGTTAACATATATTTTTTTTTACTGTCTGACAGAAGTATTGTGTGTGGAGGCTGTGCTGCTTAACACACATTGATTACACCGTCACTTTTGACATGGATGTTATTTTGCAAAAGCTTCAAGATCTAAGTGTGGAAACCCTGACAAATGATCACAATTTCTAAATGTACCCTTATGCTTGCATTGTAACTGATGTAAGATAGTAATATCTAGTTATTTCCTCTTTACAAGACCCTATTTAGACACTGAAGGGAATTTTTCATTCTCTCAGTTGTTACTTAGGCATGTAATGTATTTATTTATCATTATATATTACCTTTACCAGATCATAAGGGTACCTTTGTTTTTTCCTTGAATTGCTCCATGCCCCTATAAAACTTTTCAGAGGATATATAATGATATAATGAGTTCCTAGAAAACTATGCAGAACAAGTTTTTATTCCTTGGCCTTTTGCATTAGAATAAAAAAGACATCCATCCACTTATGACTTTTTCTGAGTTTGCACTGCATTTCATGTGTTGGTTATGAGTATTGAATCTGAGTGCAATTATGGTTGCAGTAGTTTGGTACTTTTGGTTAGGAGAATTATAAATGAGAAATGAGACAGTCAATGAAGGAGTATGTGTCCCTGTTGAATCTCCTGCAGCCTGCAAACCCTATGTTTTACTTTTTAAAGTCACTGGTCCTTTTTGGTGAGTTTGAAAGGGTGGCAGAAAGGGTGAGCTTTTGGCAAACACTTGTGGTTGGTTTTACCTCTTCGAGGAGCCCATGTGACCACTTGTCTTCATTGTTGTAGGACCTGTTGCACCTTCAGGGAGTTATGTCTCATGTGCCAACAAGTTCCAAAGGACCCCACTCAACCTCATCACACTGATGTTGTTGTATCATAAATAACAAAGTGGGGACCTCATTGTGAAAAGACAGATTATTCATGCATGGTTTTAGTAACACAAGGGTATTATAGAAGGAAACACCAAAATCAGTAAACTAGCTGAGACCAAAAAGTGAACTGTGAAAAACCATATCAATTTGCTAAAAGAACTTGGAAAGTAGAACAGATAGCTTCTTTAGAACTAAACACACTATTAGAGTATGAGTAGCAAAAGTAAGTTTATTCAAATTAGACCTATTTTCATACAACAAAGTTTTTAGTTTGTACTGTTGTGATACTGTTTTAAGTTCTATTTTTTAAACAAATGGTCAAAGATACATTAGAGTTTGTAAACAGTGTGCAATTTTTTTTCATTCAAAAAGCATATGAAGAAAAGTATATGATATTGTTTTGGTAGTCAAAGATAGAGTTTAGAGATTTGAGACTTTAGGTTCATGTCTTCTCCATACAGTTAAAAGTAGTTTGTGATTTCTAATCATGTCACCTCTTTTGTGAGCAATAATGGATGATGGAACATCAAAGCATGTTTCACAGAACAATCTATTTTCTCATGCCATCGTTAATCTTGGAATCGATGCTCTCAATCTTTGCCTTTATTGCAGTATTTTACTAAATAAAAGGTTCAAATAACCAGAAAGAAAGAAAAAAATCACCACGCGCATGTCATTTTGGGATTACAATATATATAGTCTCTCTTGTTCTTCTTTGGTTTTTCTTATCTTTTTCCTTCAATAGTTAGGTTTCGACTCTTGGTTAATGATATTTGAAAAAGATTTTTTAAAATAAGTATTTAGTATTTGAGTGTAATAAATATTGTAATAACTACGTACATTTTTCTTAAATGAAGTAACTATTTATAGTATTTGATGGATCATTTCTCTGATACACCTTGATTAAGGCATGCGACACTATTAACATTCACATTACCTAATTTTCGTACAGTTAATTATCATGAATACATACTTTAATAAATACGTCTAAACTTTCATCGGTCCATCGATACCGTATACCTACACGTACAAGCATAGTTCATGAACAGTATATAATCATAAACACTTACACTTGTAAGACTGAATTTAGTTTTTCCTTTTTTCATATTACAAATTCTAGGACGAAATTGTGAAGTATTGGGACAATTGTAGAGGTATTTAAAGCAGGGTACTGTTTCTAAGTAGTACATGTTGAAACACAGTTCTGTAAATGGAATGTGTGAAATTTATCAAAAGTAGCTTCCTGCACTGGGAATTAGTCCTTAAAGAAGAAACATGATAAAGTGCTGCACAATTCCTTTTCCTCAGGCCACTAAAGCCACGTATTGTGAAACCTTTTTTGGATTTCAAATATGAGGAAAATCTACCAAAAAAACAAATAATCTTTTATCCATTATTATTGAAGATCCAGAACATTTTATAATATATTATAAAAGTGGAGGTAAATCTTACTTATTTGCTTATAAACCTATTTTATAAGGTTGAATCAGGTTTAAAATTCATTTTTAATATGTTATTAGAATCGTTATCAGATCACCTATAATATATGTATCAGTATGATCGACCGACCGACACGCTGACGTGGCTTGATCTCCCTGATCGAGATACACGCCGACGTCACTCGGTCTACCTGACTAAGCTTGTCGAGACACCACGCACGGCCAGGCCGACCAACACATATAACCATTAACGCTCAAACCAAGGTTAGTGAAGCTAAACTATCATTAAGAATTAGGTAATGCAACCCTTTTCCACTATAATAAACTATCATTTATTACTGTGCACCTACTCGAGTGCCGATCACCCGCTTTACTGACTTTAACATCGAAGTGTTTTCCACAGGTATCTCTCCCAATTGGCATTCACCGAGACTGAGAGTCGAAGGAGAAACACGGAAGCGAGAAGGATCCCAGCGAAACCCTAGCAACCTGCCCAACCGAAAAAAGAAAACAAAAACTTCAATAGTTCTTTAGGTCACATCTCCCTAATAGGTACAATATATATTTTCATTCACGAGTTGGTAATCTCAAGGAAAAGTTAGAGATCTCATTGAAACATTTCATAATATTAATAATTATTCAGTTGAATAATATGCTTCCTTGCTAGGAACCTTTTTCTAACAAAAAATTGGACGTGTTTGCTGCATAACCTTGTCACATCACTTGTGCGTGGATTCAAAAACGGAGAAAGGGATTTGAAAGTGAGTTTTCATCACAGATTTCTCAATATTTTTAGTGTTGAAGACGATGGATTCGTAACAATAATTATGTTAAAGAGAAAATGTGAAATACAAGAGAATACACGTGAACTACAAAAAAAAAAAAAGTTCACAGAAAAACGTCGAAAAAACGGTGAAAGAACAAAAAGGCATAGTTTCTAAACATTATAATTTTTTTCTTTATATATGATCGTGTTAAATATCTGATTTTTTTTTATCAAAGATAATAAAAGTAAATTTGACAGAGAAAATAAATTTACTTGAGTTTGATAAAAGTATCACAGATAATAAAAAAATCTTCAATTTTTTTGCACGATTATATATTTATTATAATTTTAGTTCAATACTATTAATTAATTGAAACAATTTTATTTCAACTAATTTATTCCAATTGGAAAAAACTCGAAATAGTGTATCTTTGACATTTACTCACCAATCACAAGTCAACTATTAATAAATAGTTTGCATCAATTATTTAATAGAATAGCATGTTTCAGCTACTTTTTTTTATGTAATCAGTAATATTTCTAATATTATAACTTTTTATGGTTTAATTATGATGCATATTAAAATTATTTATTGTTGATGATAGTACAATAAAATATAATAATAAGTATCACAATCAATTTATTTATGACGTAAAAAACATGTTATTTCCTTAAATTATTAGTAAATAGTGTATCAGCTAGTTTTTATTACTAGATTATCACAAATAATTATGTATGATAAGTTTATTACTCACACAATAATCATACTATTTTTTTAGTTGAATAATAGTATGAAATTCTTCCACTAACCATAAATAGACATTAAATTTTTAAATTAAATAAAAATTAAATATGTTTATAATACTAAAGTAATAGTGTCAAATTTTTACACTAACCATATTTTTTCTGATAATTATGATTTTCATAAAATTTATTTTATGATTTAATATAAGTCAACTCCAAATTAAAGAAATACTTTATGTTTTTTAAATTAAAGAAATACTTATAAATCATGAAAAAGACTCGTTGAAAAGTAAGACCAATTAAAAAAATCAAGTAGTAATTAAATTATTAAAAAAAATGTCATACTCTTTGTCTAGTAAAAACTAATATAAATATCTTATAAAAACTTTCCAATATTACAAGATATTAAATAATAATTATCAAAAACTAAAATTGTAACACAAAATTTTATATAAACCAAAACTGTAAGAAAATATTTATAGAGAATACATTACACAAATGAAAAACATACTTAATTGAGTTTTCATAACGCAAAAAGAAACTGAAAAAAGTGTTTGGTTACTATTTTTGTTGTTGTTTTGGTAAACGCACATCAAAGTATTAAACCAAACAGTCCCTAACGTAAAAGAAACATTTTTTCAAGTACAAAAACATAGAAATTTTCTCTTTGAAAAAAACAGAAACAAAAACTGTGAAAAAAAAAAGAGAGTGAAACACTGAGACACGAAGACCATAACCATCTTCAACACAGTTTCTTCGTTCTTCACAATTCACAAACTCAAATTTTGGAACTTTTTGCGTTGAACACTGATGGATCCTCCGACCAAGAGTTGGGGCATCCACACGCGCTCCGAAATAACTGCCAAGTACGAGGTTATTGGTTGGGTCGGATCGGGTGCCTACGCCGACGTGTACGACGGGCGGCGCCGCTCGGACGGTGCGGCGGTGGCGCTGAAGGAGGTGCACGATTCCCACTCGGCGTCTCGCGAAATCGAAGCTCTGCGGGTCCTGCAAGGGTCCCAAAACGTGGTCGTTCTTCACGAGTTCTTCTGGCGCGAGGACGAGGACGCGGTTCTCGTGCTCGAGTTTCTCGGAACCGACCTCGCCGCCGTGATCGGAGAAGGTGGTGTCGGCGTCGGTGAGGTCAAGAGGTGGATGTTGCAGGCTCTGAGTGCTGTGGATGAGTGCCACCGGAATATGATCGTGCATAGAGACTTAAAGCCCGCGAATTTTCTGGTTTCCGATGATGGGGTGCTCAAGTTAGCAGATTTTGGACAGGTTTAAGGATAAAGTTTTCAACTTCGTTTTAATCTGGTTTTTGGGTTCTTTGTTTAACGAGAGTGTGTTGGCTACTTGATTATTACGTGACTTTTTTTTCTTCTTCTCTTTTTTTATTTGATTATGTGATGTGGTTTGGGTTAATCTATGATCATGGTGATCGATCATATTTCTGTGGCACTGGCTTCTACCATGGTTGCCAATATTGATAATTTTTGTTTTGCTGCTGAAATCTTTAGTGGGTGATTCTCTTCTCTGTCTAAAGAATTATTTGAATTTGGATCGGGGGAAATGGAATAGAGGTTAATTTTTATGATTTGTTGAGCAATAAAAACCATCTTATATATGACTTCTGTGATACTTCTGATAAGAATCAACAAACTTGCATCTTACTATGCATGACAATCTGTGAGTGAAAGGTTTTTTTTTTCTGGGGGGTTGAGTTTGGTGTGTGAATTTGTTTGGTCTTTTTATAGTGGAGAATGAATCCTTGGATTGACTAGTCAATAGGTAAATCTGAATCAGTTTTTTTTTATATAAATAACTTGTTTATGGTCAACCAAGATCTGTTTAAAATTAGTGTTAGTTTGTATATTTAAAAAACAATGGTTTCATCCTTATATTTCTGAAGTTCTGTTATTGAGTTATCCATGGACGAAATCTACCATATTTCAGAAAATACAATGTCTAAGTCATTGATTGTTTTTGAAATGTAGGGATAAAATCCATCACATTTCAGAAAACACAAGACTAAAGTCATCATATTTTTAAAATGTAGGGACTAAAATCAATTTTTTCCAAGTGTTGAGAGCTTTAAAACACATTTTACCATTTTCTTTTTGTGTTTGTCTGCTGATATGTGAATGTTTAGTTTGACTACTTTTTCAGGCAAGGATACTTGTGGAGTCTGGATTCGATGGTCCCCAGGAAGATGATGATGTTTCAAATAGTGAAAGGTCACTCCAACAACATCGTGAAGCTATTTCCCAACTAGAGAACTTAAATCAAACTGGGCAGGAAAACCCAGATCACAGAAGCTTGAGTCATGAAGAATATTTCAGAGTTTTAGATGAGATGAAAACCAAGAGCTACTCTTATGACACTGACAAGGAAGCGAATATCCATGATGGAAACACCTCATGTCTTGCAACGTGCACAGCGAGTGACATAGATGATGAACTCTGCAAAGGCTCTTTTACCTACGAAGCTGAGGAGGAGGGAGGGAATGAACTTGGTTGTCTCACATCATGTGTTGGAACACGCTGGTTTCGAGCTCCTGAGTTACTGTATGGATCCACAGACTATGGTTTAGAGGTTGATCTTTGGTCATTGGGGTGTGTTTTTGCTGAACTCTTAACATCGAAGCCATTGTTTCCTGGAACAAGTGATGTAGACCAGCTTAGCAGAATTGTTAGTGTTTTGGGGAACATCAATGAGGAAACTTGGCCTGGCTGTTCCAAACTTCCTGATTATGGAAGCATCTCTTTTTTTAAGGTGGAAAGCCCTTGTGGTCTTGAAGCATGCATGCCCAATTGCACCCCTGATGAAGTTTCCTTGGTCAAAAGATTGGTTTGTTATGATCCAATTAAGAGAGCCACAGCAATGGAGTTACTTGAAGACAAGTACCTAAGTGAAGTACCACTTCCTGTTCCAAATTCTGATTCTGATTTGGATGAGTTTGGAACTTTGAATATCACCACAACTGATTCTGATGTATCTGCACAAATCTCTTGAACTGGAAGGATATGATACACCTTGAATACTGTTTTATATTAGTATATAGAAAATGAATTCTAGTGGCATCACATTCTTGGGCCAGAATTTGTCCAGTGCTCTATTGGTATTTTATTTGTTGAATATCAGTAGTGAAATCCGCAGTTGGATTCTTTTGAAAAGGATAAAGTAGTGAGAAAATAAGCTTATAATAGAATTGTTGTTTTACCATGTTATGATTGATGTAAAATGTTGCTAAGTGACAGGGACAAGAGATCCTTACAACCCCTTGTGTCTTTTGTTTTTTGTTACAGTCACACTAGGTTTCTTATTCCCATGTTTATAACTAAATTCAAAAGTGGAAGGGAAAAGCGGGCTAAATTATGGATCAAGCAATGGCATCCACGTGTCATGACTAAATGATTTTTTATTCTTAATGGTTAAGACGTTGCTGATATATTAACACTTTCAACAATACATTTCACATCTTAATAAATTAATATTTTTTATTTTTTAATTTAAAAATATTATTATAAAATAACATACATTTACTGTTTATAATAATATAATAATATTTTTAAATTAAAAAAAAATATTAATTTATTAAAGTGTATGTTTTTAGTGTTGAGTCAGCCCCCAATATTTTATGGAGTCTGCAGCGTTTAAGCTTAAGATGAATTAAAGTCGACGGATAAAATGAAGATGGCAGTCAGGTTCGAACTCTACTTTTTTTAATCCTATGCTATAATTATTCTACCGAAAAAATGGTCCTTTAAAATGTTAGGTATGAACTTTAAAATGTAAAAATAAGTTGTACTAATTCTGTCTGAATATATATACAAAGCTAAAATAAGAATTTTGCACTTTTTAAAAATTTATTCAAACGAAAGAGAATGCAGACAAGAAGCTCTAAAGCAGGTTCAAACATGGAAGATTTTTTTAAGAATGAACCATCAATTTCATTGGTACCCTCTTAGGCAACTTTCCATTAGCAAAAATCAATATCGTTAGGCAAATTTCATAATTATTTCTTGTGCAAATATCTTGAGCCCATTTTCCTCGATATACGGCGTGACAGAACTCACATGCTAGACTATTCTTTATCCAAAATGGGACAAAATTCAAGTAATTAAAAATAATGTGACGTACAGACACAAAATATTACATGTTGAAGTCCTGTAAATGTGTGGATATAAAGGGGTGCATAGATCCCTCGCGATGAATATTACATAAGTCATACATATGTCTTCCTTTACGTGGATGCCAAATCAGAGAATCACAAGCCACGAAAACGTCAGAAGGGTGTCGTAAGCCGCTATGTGGCTACTACATAACAGCTACCCATAATACCTAAAACCTCTTCACTTCAAATCTTCGTATGCATAGTTCCTGCCTTGAGCTTCCCCTTGTATTGTTAAGGTCAACCAAAATAGATGAAACAATCTGCTCAGCGGAAACTAAGCAAAATTGTAGAAATCAATGAGCGAAGTTCTAATCTTGGGGAAGAAGTGCAATCTCAATTTCATGAAGTGACTTTCCTTTGGTTTCCACCACATTTCGTCTAACAAAAATTACTGCCATGATGCAAAAGGTAGCAAACATAGAGTAAAGCAGCTGTGGACCGAGCTTTTCCAGCAAACGCAAGAACAGTAGGCCAACAAAGAAATTTATGACCTGTACAAGACCATTTAATCTAATGAGAGAAGGATTCCATGAATACTGAGTTTCGTTCTAAGTCATTATGAGATCAGATAATGATAATAGTTTCAGTAGTTTGCAAAGAAGCCGGGAATTTGAGCAGGCCTCATTTAATTGATTCAACCAAAATGTCACATTGTAGAATCAATAAAGAACCGTAGAACATAACCTGCCAAACTGATGCCATTTTATATAAAAGAAAATGTCAGAAAAAAATTACCCAATGCACTGACATACAGACTGCCATGGCCTTGGCTCTGATTCGACTAGGAAAGATTTCAGGTAGGAGGAGACCGGGAACCGGACCAGCTCCAAGAGCAAATGTTAAGACGAACCTGCATGAAAGAAGTATAAAGTGTTCATATTACTGCAGTGTCTTCCCAAATGACCCTGCATAGAAGTTTCAATTTATCGTCATTTCATCCTCAATTGTCATTTATACAAAGACATGCATAGTAAGAGGATGCTCTCTTACAGTCATATTCTCGACGAATTTGGCAGATGATAATTACCAAACATTGAGGCAGAGCACCGTGATTTCTCTCACAGCATATTATTGTCTTTACACTTGTTTACATGAGTTTTATTGCCGTGATTTTTTTTAAAATAGAATATATCCTTAATAATTCTCCCTTAAAAGTTCACAAGTAGAAACGCTATTTTAGTTTTATTTATAATTTGCATTATAGATGCATCTATTGAGATCCATATTCATAATCATGTTTCATACTCACAGTAACATGCCACCAACAGAAAAGTACAGAGCTCCCACTTTCGATACAAGTGAAGTTGCTCCCGTGGCTTGAAGCATCATTGCAACTGCCTATACAAGTAAAAAATACAGAACAAACAACTTCCTGATTAATAGCCAACTTTATCTTCTAGTCAGCAACAATGCAAACACCCAAACAAAACAAAAGGAATTTTGTAATGCTGTGCACTTGCACTAGCTCATATTCCAAACAAGCATCTCTCTCTTCACCGCAAACACCAGGTCAGGATTTAAAACAGTATAAGTAACACATGAGTCCCATATTTTCATGATGTGACCCTTCACATAAACAATAAAAGAAGTACAAGTAATTTACCATGCCAAAGAAACTCCAGAAAAGTAGAACCTTCCTTCCAAGCTTATCCATCAAACCCATTGAAATGATAGATCCTGAGGAAGTCCGGGGGGATAAGCATTAGAGAATACAATAACCCAATAATTTAGATCAATATCCTGGCTACCAGAAGATATCAATACCTGCCAAATTAGCGATTCCTATGCAAACATTTGCAATGTCTGATGGCACTCCAGCACTTTTAAAAACAGTGGAAGAGAAATAAAACACAGCATTTATACCAGATAGCTGTTGTAAAGCAAATAGGGTTGATCCAATAAAAACAACTGCAAAACGAACTCGTGAATAAAAAATAACTTTGGGAAACCTAAGCAAACCAGTGTCAAGAGAACAACAATGGCAAATCTTCTTACGAAGATCCTAGGGACAAACCGGGAAAATCCATACCTTTAGAATGACGACCATGTAGCAATTCTGACAACTTCACAGAATCGTTGTCATCTCCTCTATCTACCTTCGATAACTCTGACATAGCAAATTTTGCTTCTGATACACCTAGAAGTCTCTCAAACTCAGCTTCTGCTTCAGCAATTCTTCCTTGCTGCATTACAACAAAGAGGAATATTCAAGCATCAAGTGCAGGATGGAAGAGTCAAATGGATCAAGGGATGAACACTCAAAATTACTAGTAAGAATGAACTTTTCAAGATCTACAACATGAAATATGAATGATCCTCCTTATTGTACTATTGAGCAATAAGAAACAAAAGTTATTCCAAACTATGCCTGACAAGGATAAAAAGAGACATGGGCAATGTTAGCCACTACGACACTCCTAAAGTCTTTTATTAAATGGGACAGAGAGGACGTGCAAAGAAATGACAATGTTAGATAGGAAGGAAATAAATAATTGAGAATTAGTTAGCATCGTTAACATTGAAACTTCAAGGGTTCAAAACAAAACAAATACAGAAACAGTAGGTTACAAATATGACGAGATAATATCTAAGATGAGATAATATTAGACTAGGCATCAACCTTGTATAACCAATGTGGACTCTCCGCACAGAAGACCATAGCTGCAGCAAGTATAGCAGCTGGAATGGTAGATACCCAAAAACAAACCCGCCACCTGTGTGAAAATATTCAGGTTGAATTTCTAAATCATGAATAAAAAATATGTAACATCATGAAGTAAGTTCATATGATACCATCCAGATATTTCTTTGACAGGGATTCCAATAAATAAAGCTGCCATTAGACCAAGGCATGTTGCAATCTGGATGAAAGCTCCATAGGTTCCCCGCACAAAAGCAGGAGAAACCTGCCATTTAAGAGAGTAACCACGTGAATAATCAAGTTAACCTTTAGCCTAGTCAATGAGACAGATGCAACAATTTAGTGATCAACATACCTCTGTCACGTACAGAGAGGCAATGGGAGGGCCCAGTCCCAAGCCAGTCCCAACAAACAACCTTCCTACAAGCATGCCAAACAAGTTGTTTGTAGCCGCACTGAAAATGCACCATTTTCCAATGAGAAATTAGTCCTAAGAATTTATATTGGAAAACATAAAAGTAAAAAACTGTCATTTGACCAAAGTGAAATGCGCATACTGACTGTAGTGAAATAATAGTAAGGAAATTTAAACTTATGGGGCCCTTAAATCAAAACTAAAGATCTTCTTGCTGCCCACTTGTAATCAAGAAATTTATAAAAATGGAGATATGCGCTGCCATGTTATTTAATTATTATAGACATTATATGCGTGAAATATATGAAAAAGGCTCGAGCTCTTTTTTAGAACCAACAAAAAGAACATGAAGATATCATAATGGGTAAAGAGGACATATGGAAACCATAAGATGGCAATGAGGTGCATTTATGCTATTACATTAGAGGACAAAAAATTGAAGTAATAAACCATTCTATGTTTCCACAGTAGTCCACAGATAAACCTTGAGAAAACAATTGAAACCTACAAATTGGTTGAATAAAGGGCAAAGAAAATTTCGCTTTATTCCATGAGAAAAACAAAATAAAACAAACAATATTCTATATGTACGGGAAGTGTAACCTCATAGAAGCACCAATTATCATTGGCAGAGCACACAACTGGAAAGTCCTACGTCGTCCCACCCCATCAGCAATCCAACCACTCAGTAGACATCCAATCAAGGCACCACCAAGACATATGCTCACCACCAGACCTTCATTTGAGAGGGGAAAAATCAATATGGGAAATTTACAATAGACAATGAAATTAAACACGGATTTAGGAATCTTCGTTGTCACCTTCTGCCATTGTATTTCCATGGAAACCAAGATCTACAGAAATGCTCTCGAGTGGTTCATTAACAACTCTGAATATAACGCAAAACATCAAAATATAAGTCTTCATTGGATTCTAGATTAAAAAGCAAACAATCCAAGAGAGTGCAACAAGAAGGAGAAACTAAGAAAGTACAAACCCGAGATGGTATCCAAAAAGGAATGAAGAAATGGTCGCCACAAGTACATGAGGTAAGGAAAGCTTCCATGAAGGATTTGAGGTTCCCTTATCCAATCCATTGTCTAAAATATCTATCAAGCATTAAAATAGCATAGTTAATAACCACCACGATAGAAGACCTAACACAATTTACAGTATAACACAAACCCAAGCCATGTTTTCTACTGCCATTTTCATAATCGCTTCCAGATGCAAATTATCTATAGTCAATAAGAGAGGCAATTGAACAGCATAGCTATTGTTTCTAACAAGATTAAATGAACTGCCAATTCTTCTGAATAATGAAATCTTCAAATGATTAGGCTAGAAAGATGGCATTGCAGAGGCTTTTACTTTTTATGTTAGGTATTTCACAACGAAATGGAATAAATACATGTCAGATAAATAAAAGAAACTGGAAATACATACTCCATGGCTGAATAAAGGGTGCATACCTAAGTTTTCTTCCACACTTTCCATGTTCGAATAATCTCTGGAAGGAGTACGCTTGTACATCGATGAATTTTCACGATGATGCCCCGCCCACATTAGCCAATATTTTACCTGTCTGCTTCCTGAAAATAATCGTAGCTCAAAAGTTAGAACGTAAAACTTTTAAGCGTATGTATTAAAAAAAAGTCGTGAACTAATATATCAAATGAAAAATCATAAACTAAGCTTAAATCGAACTTCAAGCATGTCCTGCATCCATAATTAAAAAAAAAAAAAAAAAAAAAAAACTATAGCTGCAGCAGGAAAACTTGGAAAAGTTTCAATTCAACCACTCACAACAAAAATTTATCAACAATACCTATATAGCAACTTATCTTCATCACACAGATTCAAACATCAACTATCACCGTTAAAACTTACAAACAATAGTAGCAGCAGCAATCTATCTAAAACCAGACCGATTCACATAAAAATCACCTAAAACAAGCTATATTGACGCTAGATGTACAACTTCTCTGCAAAGTATAGGGTTGAACTTTATTCACTTCTTTATCCGTACACTCAACCTTAAATACACAGCACTCAGCAGAGAACAACGAATAACTTGATGATCCTAAGCAGAAAACGAGTTCCTCTGTTTTTCTCAGAAACAAATAAAAAGGAAGCAGAACAGAGCTTACGGTAAACTACCATGAAAAACAGCATAAAACGAAGAAGTGAATCGAGATCATACAAGCAGAAAAAGCGCGGAAAATGCAGAGAGAAAGAAAAGAAAACGAAATCGGAGCTGAAAAAGAGAAGGATGAAGTGAATACGCAGCAATTCGACGAGCGATTCTCCGTTTGGTAGGGAAGTGAAGGAGAATCTGAGAGAGGTTGGTGGCGTTGGGAAGCGATAAATAGTTACGGTGGTGAAGGAGAAACGGTTACCAACCGCGAAACGAAAGCGATAACGCTATCGTGCGCGGGGGGTTGTTGTTGATGGTTCGCGAAGGAAACAGAGTGAAAGAAAAGGAATCGAATCAATGAATACTGGTTTGTTGTTTTCTTCCTTTGAGAGAAACAGCACTTGCACGAACACTGCAACACTACTAACCAAATTGTAATTACTCATTAAGAAGAGTTTAATCATAACATTTTTGTTAATATTTTCTTCATAATTAATTAATTTTATTAATGTATAAAGAAAATGGAATAATTGCGTGTACGGCTAGGATGAAGACAAGTGTCGGTCCCTATTGTGTTGAGCAAAACAGTGGGGACCCACCTCTGAGACCTATGGTCTAGATCTTGTCTTCTTCTTGCTTTCACCCTCATGCACTATTTCCAATATTATATAAATATTATTTATTTTACAATCTTCATTATTAATTAAAACGTTGGAACTTACCACATAAAACGTATTTAGTAGTATCAGTTTAATATGTTGTTTATTTGATTAGCTATAGTCTGTGTTTAATTTTCTACAGAAAATATTGTATAATTAGACCTTCTGTAATTTAGTCATAATTTGTAAATTTTCTTATTTAATTTTTCATATGTAAGAGTACAATACTAATACTTTTAACATACGTGATTTACTCTTAGGTTATCGACTAAAGATATTTATGTACACGGTGACACGAACACTGATATAATAGGGATATGATGATATGTAAAATTTCTAAAATATAGGACACGGGGATACGGATCTATATATTATATAATTATAAATTATATAAATTCACAATAAAGATTTATGTGCACAAGTATGTTCTAGATTATTTTTTGGAGCAAAAAGATTTTTTTCATGACTGGTTCACAAGAATTTGTTTCTTATTTTTATAATCATAATAATAATTTATATAATAAAAATTTGAATTTTTAGAAAATTAATGTATTTTTCCTTTTTAAAAGTGTGTTATGAGTGTATTAGAATTGTCAGAAATCTAACAAATACTTTTTGAATTGAACATTTTACGAATACGTATTCTACATGTGTCGTTCGTATGAGTGTCGGTGTCCGATACACACCATTTAAAAGGAGTGTTTAAGCTTCATAAGATGTTATTTATGTTTAAGCTATAGTGTTGAATATATGGTTATTAGGTGAGGGTGTAGAAAATAAAAACAGGTGACTTGGTTTTAGTGTTGGGCTTTAGCTGGAAAAAAAAAAGTAAGAAAAGGAGTTAGCTCAGTGAATATACGCTTTATTCATTTTCTATACAAAGAGATTGTTGTTTAACAAATTAACTATATCTATTCGTTAAACACAATATTAAGATTAATAAATATTTAATTAGAAATTCATGAATACTAAAGATGAATAAACTAAATTGGAAAATTTGAAAATAATAAAAAAAGTTTATTTAAGAGAAAGGAATATATTTTACTGTTACAATATGTTGCTAACAATTTTTACAAACTGTTGCATATTGAATATAATTAAATTCATAAATAAAATAATCAAATTATTAATAATTTTATTTTAAACTTAAAAATTTCACTCCTTAAAAAAGGGAAAAAAAGTTGCAAAACAAATTTAGAAAAAAACATTGTGGTTTTGTTGTGTGATTGTGATTTGAATTGAATTATATAATAAACACCAATGGTTAATTACTGCATCTAAAGAATCTAGGGTTTATATGCTGAGAAGAAACAAATAGATCATAAGAGAAAAAAAGCTTCTTTGCAGTTTTCAGAGTTATCAAAATGGCTTCTTCGAGGGATAAGGAACAAGCGCCGCCGCATCACCACCAGCCTCTGTTGAGCAGCCTCGTCGTCCGCCCTTCCCACACTGAGGCCGCCACCGGTGGTCGCGCCGCTGATTTTGAGCCCGGCGAGCTCCACCGCGATCCTCCTCCTCCCTATTCTCGCTCCGATCGATATCCCGACGAACCTGGTTTGTTTCGTCTCTCGTCTCTATTGCCCAGTGATGCGGATAATTGAGTTAGGTTTTTTAAATTTTTGTTTCGGAATATCGACTTGGAAACTGGCTTTGTCGATTTATGTGCCTTTCTGCTGTTGAATTGGTTTGTGAAAATTTGGTGAGTTTGTGACATGTTTGGTTATGTTGTTCCATTGAGCTATATACATCGTTTTCAACTCGGCGGAAGGGCGATGTGTGATCCATGTAAGCCATTCTCACCCAGTGGGACAGGGCTTTGCTGTAGTGTATATATTGTTTTCCCTTTTTGTTGCGCCTTAAAATCTAAAACCTTGTATATATTAGGCATTGAAATGGGATCCGATTGGATTTTTAACTTGAATATCGATAACACAGATCATTTAGCCATTTGTTCACTGATAACGACAAAATGTGAGAATAATCGAAAATGCTTTTTATTGTTGTAGTTCTAAGTTTTGAAGTGCATGTTTAGTTTAATTGAATTTGGAGGAAGCCTGATTTCTAAGTTTTTTTTTTTGGGAAATAAGCATTTTTTCTCAGAATTAAATCCCAACCAACGTCAGTGAAGTTTATTTTGGTGGAATCTTAATTTTGATGTTGAATTGGTCATTTTGAATTTGTTATATTTGATTTTTTTGGGGTTTGGTGAGATGAAAACTGCTATTACGTGTTTTGTTTCTCTTTTTTGCTTTTCACCTACTGTATTTATACAGATGTGAGTTTTTTTGTCAGATCTTTCTGTGTATTCATTGTGTACTTGCCCACGTATGGCTCTCCTATCGATTATGGAGTGTCTACAGTGAATAAACTTTGCATTTATGTGTTACAGCTCTGATGTTGCGTGCAAGATCTTGGGCCTTCAGGAAGGCATGTTACCATGAACTCCGCTATGGATCATGTTCTGAGATTTTTATAATATAAAAGGGTTAATAATGAGTTGGATGATTGAAATAGTTCATTCTACACAAACTTGTGGGGGCTTTTGCAGCACAGAATCTGTTGCATGGGTTCTCATTTGCCTAGTTGAGTCACGGTCATGTGTTTGGTTTGGGATTTCTGTCAAAGTTAAGATAATGCCGAGTTTAAAGCAATCTGAGGTACAATTTGAAGTTATTGACAGACAAGGTACAGTGTGGGCAATGTGCTAGAACATCAATATGGTTACAGGATTGGTAGGGGGCTGAAACTGACCACATTGTTTTTTGGTGAATAGCTTATGGTTATAAGCTATCTTGGCTGGTATATCCGGCTCTGCCACAAGACGTGTTTATGGGGGTGGGTGAATTTCTAATTTGATATTCTTGGGGAAGCTGACCTGACGTTTTGGAAAGATAATGTTTACTGGTGATAACTTCCTAGTGTTATTGGTTATATTTGGTTTGTGTTATTGGACTCCTGGTTATTCCATTTCCAGATATTGGGTTACTTCTGGAATAGCCGTTGCAATGATTGTTTTTTGCTGCTGGTTGTATTTTAGTTTCTATGGGTTTTTCTTCTTTGGTTGCTTGGTTAGGAGTAATTCTGATGGTTCTTTGTTGACAACACGGAAGGCTGCTTTCCAGAAATAGTAATATTTCACAAGTGAAGTTTAGGGACATCTGTAATCAAATTGTTGTATAGCTTCTGTAGGAGACCGAAACTGCCTATTAAAAATCGGTTTTGTTGAATAACATGCAGTTATAGCCAATGCTTGGCTGGTATTTCTAGGTTCTGCCACAAGACATGTTTGTGGGTGGGTGGATTTCTTATTTGCTACTTTTGCAGGAGCTGGCCTTACATTTCAGAAAGACAACGTGTACTGATGATAACTTCATAGTATTATTGGTTATATTTGGTTATTTTGCTATTGAACTCCTGGTTATTCCAATTCCAGATTGCAATGATTGTTTTTGGCTGGTGGTTATCATTTTAGTTTCCATGGGTTTTTCTTCATTGGGTGGTTAATTAGGGATGATTCAGATTGTTCTTTATTTACAACATGGAAGGCTTCTTTCCTGTGTAGTAATTCCACAATTGAAGTTTAAGAACTTCTGTTATCTCATGGTTGCATAGCTTCTGCTGAATCCTTAGTATTTTTTTCATGTTGATCCATTGTTTGAATTGAGGACACCAACATTGTACAGAAAAGGGATGCATATCTTCTTAGGAATACACTTTTTGTCCAATTTCTTTCTCCTGTTGTTTTGAAGTTACCTGGGGGCATAGTATATCCCGAAAAAGGGTGAATTGGTTGCTGGCATCATTGTAGATGGCTTCAATGGGGTTTATTTGCCTGTGCCATTCTTCTTCTGTATGATGTTCTGCAAACTGCTCAGCTATATTGCTCAAATCTTCTTTTGGCTGTCATAGCATACTAATAGAAATGGTTCCAAAAAGAGTCCAGCAAGTGGTTGATTGGAGCAAGGCATTAAAGTTTGTGATTATTCACACGCTGGTGGTGTGTTGGTGGTTATATCCTCGTGGCACACATTTTGATCCTGTGCTCCTGAGTTTAATAACTTTCCAAAGGGTGAAATGACGTTGGTTCTCATTTATCGTGATTCATTTGGATTTGTTTTATTAGGGTTAGTGCACACCTTTAACCAAGTTTTGAATGTACCGCAGTGCCTAGGTTGTTACTCTGAAATTTGAATTTGGATTTGATATTTCAGATTGTTAGGTTCCATGATTTGTTGTTTATTTAACTATATTTTGGTAGCATTCGGAGATGGAAAGAATTGGTATCAGCAATATAAAGGAAGTAACTTATTAGTGGAAAACCATGCTCATAGAACTTGTTTGCTTTAGGGTAATATGGATCTGCTGTTTGGGAAGTGACATTGAAGGTGTTATGATCTAAACTTCCTGCGCTCTTCACACTTTTTAATTTTCATATCTATGAGGAGGAGGAGCCCTGTGTGGGGATAGCCTTCCCCTTTGGAATATCAAACTGATTATGACAGTTGCATGATCACAATATTATTGGATTCTACTGTAGATTGCAATGCTGAATTTTCCCACAATTCCTGTAAGTCACTTATTCTCAAACTTCGCTCTTTGTTTTCCCAGGATATAGAATTCGTGCAGGTTCTTCATCTCCAGTCCACCGTAGAGAGGCAGATCACCGTTTTGGTTCTGATTATAATTACCTATCACGAAGCCGTGGATATGGTGGCGGGAGAGATCCAGGAAGATATAGAGACCCTTCACCTCCGTATGGTCGAGGTAGGGTAGGTGGCAGGCCAATGGGTAGAGCTTTGGATGGGCATGGCTTTGTTTCTGGACTTGCTAGAGGTGAAGGCAATGGTAGAAATAATCCCAATGTGCGTCCTAGAGAGGGAGACTGGATCTGTCCCGATCTCATGTAAGTGTGCAATTCTTTCTGAATTCTGATTGTGATCTGACTTTCATTATTGGAATTACTTTTGATTGTGATTAGTCAGCTCAAAGTTTTAAAACTTAGAATTCTGGGTTGTTAAATATCCAAAGAGTTAGAGTCATTTTTTGGAGACTGGAGATAATTTCCTCTATTTTGCAGGTGTGGTAATCTTAACTTTGCAAGGCGGGACCATTGTAACAGCTGCAATAGATCTCGCAATGTGCCGGCTAGAAGTCCTCGAAGGGCTTATCATGCACCTCCACCACTTCACGCTCCTCCTAGACGCTATCCCGGACCTCCCATGGACCGCTCTCCTGAAAGGACTTTGAATGGCTTTAGATCACCTCCTCGTGGGCTGGCAAGGGATGGCCCTAGAGAGTATGGCTCTGCTGCCCTGCCACCCCTCAGGCAAGAAAGCAGGTTTCCAGACCCCCATGTCCGTAGAGAGCGAATGGATTACATAGAAGATCCCTACAGGGGGAGAAACAAGTTTGACAGACCACCTCCACTGGACTGGGATAACAGAGACCGTGGAAGAGATGGCTTCCCTGATGAAAGGAAAGCATTTGAAAGGAGGCCACTGTCACCCCCTGCACCTCTTATGCCTTCCCTTCCTCACCACCGGAACGGTCGGTGGGCTCGTGATGTGAGAGAGAGAAGCCGCTCTCCGATAAGAGGTGGCCTACCACCTAAAGATTATCGTCGAGATACATTTGTCAGCCGTGGAAGAGATGATAGGCGTGGTATGGGAAGGGATAGAATTGGAGGAATGTATTAGTTGCGGGTGTTTTATGTACTTTGTGATGTAACTAATATTAGCTTCTGTACTTTGTGGAGACGAAGAATTTTTAGTTCTGGATCTTCTGAATGTTTTTGAGTTTATCGGTTTGTTTGATTCTCCTTGATCTTCTGCCTCAGATTTGTCACTGTTTGATAGTGGTGAGAACATATTTTTTTGACTCCAAATTTTGGGTGAGAATATTCTCTTCGTGCTTGTCTGTGTTTGCCTAGTGAAAAATAGATGTGCTTGGAAATATGTTAGAATGACGATCAACAGAATAATTGTATTTTTTTTAATGAAGTTGAGGATTGTTCAGTTAGAAACTATATACAGACTTTGATCTCTTACAAAATTCAGTTTGTTGTAAACATGTTATTGAAGGCTATAAAGAAAAAATCGAATTTAAAATTGACTTTTAAAAAAGTCTGGTTTAATTCCACCATCTGAACTGAACCGAGGGTTTAAACCAGCTTAAGGTGTCAATTCCCTTATTCTATATTTCTCACTCTATATAACATACGATGATAAATTTCAATATTAACGTTCTCTTCAACAATTTGAATTCGTCATACGTTTATATTTTCACATTACCAAATTCATAAAACAATTTTAGAGTGTTCAGAAAACGTAATCCGAAATAATATAACCTCCTAGAGAATTTTAAAACTTTTTAGAGAATTCAAATAGATTTTCATTTCAATTTTCTTTTTAATTTTTCAAATGTTTTATTTAAACAAGACAATTTAGATTTTCAAATGTTTTAATTAAGTTTATTGGATTTTAATTTCTCTAGGATAAAGTATTTTAATTCCTACTAAATACAAAAATTAATAGAAATTTTAATTTTTGTGAGTAATTTCACTAAGTTTCATGTATTGTTAGTTTAATTTACTCTTTAATTCTTCCACATGCCAATCATGTTAAATCAGAGAAGAAGAAAAAACATGGGGAAAGGAATTATACTATTACAATAAACTAATTTTGAAATCTCATGTCCCCAAAAAATGTACCACCACCAAAGCTTTGTATAATATAAACTCTACTATTTCTTTCACCCTATTATTTGTCTCACGCCAAATATAGAGGCAGCAGAAGGAATTAAAATGCACACAAGAACCAAAACCACTCAATTGTATGTGCATGCATTCTCTTTTAGTTTGATGGGTCCATTGTTGTGGGAATCAATAGCCACTGAGCAAGACACATGCCTTCTATGTTTGGACCTCACCAACTTCCCAACAACATTCCCTATTGATCTGATTTCAAAGACAAGAGTCAATGGTACTTTTCCATTGTCCACCAAGCCAGTTAAACTTGCACCAGCACCATACAAAGGAACCTTGCTTCCTTGCAGATTCACAGACACAGTTCGTGTACCCTTTCTTGGTAGATATTGCTTCTTCACCTGCACCAATCATGGAGTTTAAAAGTTAAGAGTGGTGGCCATTATCAACATTTGAAGCAGAAGTATATAGCATTACTCTCAAACCAACCCTTCTCAATCAAAGAGTAGTGGCCTTTATTTTCTTACCTCACCAGTTGCAACTGTAATCTCTGAATACATAAGATTTACTTCCTTAGAGCTCACATGAATGCCAAAAAACGTTGCAGGGTTATGCATTTTAATTCTCACTGAGCAATTTACTGTCAGCATCTTGGTTGGTACTCCTGTAGTGTCTGAC
Source organism: Phaseolus vulgaris (assembly GCF_000499845.2). Lineage (NCBI taxonomy): Eukaryota > Viridiplantae > Streptophyta > Magnoliopsida > Fabales > Fabaceae > Phaseolus > Phaseolus vulgaris. The sequence continues at coordinate 46,970,857 of NC_023756.2, read as the reverse complement.
CCTTCTCCGAAGTAGAAGTTGTGCACTGTCAAACTCTGCAAAGAATAGGTTTCATTGAATTGAAAGTTCATTAATAACTTGTGGTAGATATATGGACATGAATAATAAAAGCATATTAGTTCGAGCTCCAAATAACACTGAATTTATTTTTCACTTCACATCAGTAACCTATAAGGGTATATAATGAAGATTAAAATTTTGAATAAGGCACTTATTATGAGTATGTGGAACAAGCAATTCTAAATTAGCAGGAAAAGTTTAAAAAAAATGAATGAACAAAGAATCACTTGCATAATCTTGAACTCAATCAATGTCCTTGTGTAAATATAATTCTCACAATCTCAACTTCTACTTTATCTTCTCTTCTCCCCAATGTCTATTTTTCTTAAAAAATATAAATGTTGTATTAGACTAATACCTTTACAAGTGTGCAGCAAACAAGTAAACATCACTGAAACTAAATGATGACATAAAACCTATATACAGAATTTCTTTCACAAAATCAACTGGGGTGACTTTTTGTCCCAAACAATCTCCTTGGACTATATGCTATGAGACTATGACTTTTAACCATTAAGGATATCTATCTTGTTTTACATGTGTCCTCCTTAAAAAATAGTTCTGTTTAAAGCATATCAGACACTAAACATTAGTATCTCTTCTAACAAATGATTAGTCTATTATCATGTTACAAGAGACTAATACTTCTGTTAGAGTGAACCCCTTTTGGTCCCAAACCCTGCTGCAAAATATATACGACAATCGATTCATTCTACTAACTACATTAGACAAACATTAACAGATCTATTCTCTAACTAACACGAAAAAAGAGAGTATATATTATTAATAAACTATAATACACTCGTTCAAAGTCAACCATGCATTTATTTACTGAATTTAAAAATAAATTAAAGCAAGTGGCAATATTCTTGAATATAAAGAGAAAAGCACCGACCATCGCTGTACCTTAACACTGACACGAACTTTGAAAACCTTGGCAGCCCCAGCAATGATAAAACAAAACACAGTGAAAATCAAGGCAAACCCAACAACCCCAACGAAGATCTGAGTCCTCCTAGACAACCCTTTTCTCTCCTCGTCTTCCTCTTCCTCGATCACCTTGCAATCCGGCAACCCTTTCTCGCCGCCATGTTTGCGGTTCCCTTTCCTCCCCCACGTGGCAATGTTGAAGGACCCCGACACCCTGCTCGAAGAGGACGCCCTGGAGTGGTGGCCGAAGGAGTGGTGCGAGGGGGAGTCCGTGGGGCTGTTAAACGCCGGCGTCGCGTGCATCGTCGAGGACTTGTCGCCGTCGTGGGAGTCGCGCGAGGGACTCTGCACGTAGTACACGGCGCGTTTCGGCGACGATGACGTGTCCATGCTCGTGACATCGGAATCGGTCTTCGCGTGCATCATGGAGGTGAACTGAGAAAACGACCCAGATGAAATTCCGGCACCAAGATGGGAAATTTAAGTGTGCCCGGATGAGGGAATCGGAAAGTGTTGACAGAAAAAGTTGTGGGTAGGGAAGAATGTGGTGGATTGAATGCTGCAGAGGAAAAAGGTGAAGAATTTGGGTGATGGGGAAAGTGAGAGAGACACATAAGAAGAGGGTTTAGTGAGTGAGACGTGAATCATTCACAGCTGTTGGTTTAAGGATGTTTGTGCTGTGAGGTGTGTCGTGTGGGATACAGATACAGACAGTATTTGCAGAAAGAATTTCATAACTGAATACGACGACGTCTCGTGCTTTTCAGATACACAACTTCCATGTACCACTGTCACTCCACCTTCTCTGTTCTGTTCATTCCTAATACTCTTCTAGTAAATGTTACATCAGTTTGGAAAAATATATCTAATTAAAAAAATATTTATTGAATTTTTAATAATTTTAGTACAATTTTAATATAATTTAAAATATATATATATATTAATTTTTAAAAAATTTAAATTTATTGTATAAACTTTTAATATAATTATAAAAATAATTTATTATTTAAATCAGTCAAAAAAAATATGTAAAAAATAAATTAAAACATACTTCTTCACATAGATATTTATTGTTAATTTATTATATAATATATAAATTTGTGTTCATGTATCTTATATTTTAGAAATTATACATATATGTATTTGTATTCATGTCGTATTAGTACTTATGTCAGTGTTTAGGATAAATAGATTCTTCTTCATTTCTTCAATTTAAAAATACAAAAAGTATAATACACTCTTAAAGAAATACTTAATTAATATAAATTTAGAAGAAAAAACCTTTTTAATATAAAACTAATATGATGAGAATGCTTAAGAGGATTTATTAATGCTAAACACAGATACATAATTTTTTAGCATTGGAGTATATGAGCTGGTGTTGCTTACATTCTCTCACATATTTTATATATATATATATATAATAGTATTAATCTAAAATTATTTTATTTCTGATTGATGTAGATAAAACTGCAGGATTAATTAATCAAGATCTATGTTTGATTTGGTTATTAGAAACGTTGAACGTTTCCTATGAGCTTATTCAACCAGATTAAAAAAAAAATGAACAAATACTTATGGAATTTTAGGATCTTAATCAGTACTAATAGAATTTTTTTTTCCAGTGATGTCGGTCTTGTTGTTGACTCTAATTTTATATGAATTCCTGAATTAATATATATTATTATTTTGTTTAAAATTTTAACATGATTAATTTTGTTAACCTAATTCAATCTAACAATGACATGGTCATTTTTATATTCTAGGTCAAATCTTTTTAAATAAAATTATTAGTGTCTATTATCTCATTTATGTTGAGTGTTTCCCCTGCTAAACTCTTCATGCAGATGAAAATACGAGTGAAGTTTTTGTATACAGATGAAAATATGGGTGAAGTTGTTGTTAGCATGTAGTGACATGAGCAGATATGTGAGTGAGTAAAAAACATGGATGTTGGTTTTTTTTCTTCCTGAGATGTGGAGAAATCATGAAAATGTTAGAATGAGAGCTTTGTGGAACATCGTTTGTCCTGTTTGTCCATGATGTAATAGGCTTAGACACTTTTTTTAAATGAATTTATCCGTGTCGGACATATGTATCGGTGGAGACACTCGTACGACATTCGTAGGACACTTATTGGTTAAGTGTTCAATTTAAAAAATATTTGTTGTATTTTTGAAAATTCTAACACGGTTCTAACACAATTTTAAAAGGTATAAATACAATAATTTTCTAAAAACTCAAATTTATTGTATAAATTTTTATTATAATTATAAAAATAAGGAACAAATCCTTTTGAACCAATCATGAAAAATATCTTCCTACATGATCACGTAGCTGTATTTGTTATATCTCTGTATTTATGCTAGAGTCAAACACATGATCCAGTAAAAAAAAAAAAACAGATTTGAAGCAAAGATATTATATGTTCAAAATAATCATTATCTAGTGTCTTTGAAAATTTTTATAGTCTATTATGAGACTGATCATTGATCATGGTGGTTTTTTTAATTTATAATTGATTATGAGTACATGTTAATATTAATGGTAACTCATGTTTACATAAGTGGATGACCCCAAAAATGATTTTTTTTATAACTTTATTAAATGAAGATATTGTATTTTTTTAAAGGGTAATCAAGTGTTATGATTATCCTTTATTAATGATATATTAATTTCATGTTAATATTAAATGGTGATGATGGTGACCCATATTTACAAATGTAGTGACCATAGGGTTTTGTATTATCAATTGTAAGATAAAATTAACCAAATTAATGACTTTTTAAATCATACATATTTCAATGTATGATTAGTATTATTTTTTGAAACATTATTATAACATCAGATTTTTTTCCATATGAATTGTACCATAATCTGGTTATAATATCCAACATGTTACATAATTCATATTTTTTTCAAAATAATTTATTGGATAGTATCAAAAATAATATTTTAATTATAAAAAACTAAAACACACAAATAAATAAATTATATTATTTTAAATTATTTTTAAATATGATTTTATAGTCTTATTTTATTATCAATTAAAAAATAAAATTTCAATTATATTTATCAGTAACAAACTTTTATAAATTTTTTTTTTATTTTTCTTCACTTTTTTTCTTTATTTAACTTAATCCATACAATACCAATTTTGTCACATATTCCCCTCAAATTCAGTATTATCCTTTAAAACTTACTAATTTTGTGGTGCAATATTATCTTAGAATGTGTTTGAATAGGTTAAAGTCTCTTAGTTGAAATTAAGATGGCTATGGCAGTGACTTAGACTTTGTTTATAGAATCAATGTTAAAACCTCAAATCTCTGTTAGTTATATAAATTACTCCTCAAATTTAAAATGATATGAAACTCTTCTTAGATATAATTAAACTAAGACTATATGATTATTTAATGTGTACTTTACAATATAAATTTTAAGATAACTAATATTAATACCCTACAAATATGTTATTTTCAGGTTAATAAGTTACATTATTAACGTCCAAACATTTAAAAATCATATTTACAATAATATACACAATTAGACAAGACTAAAATAATGTTATCCATAACTCGAACTTGGTTTTAAAATACAACGGATTTAATTTTCAAAAATAATTTCATTAAAAGTTTATTTAAACAAGGGTGGGTTGGCAAGATAGATTAAGTCAAATCATTCATAAAAAAACAACATTTTAGAATAGAATAATTCAAAGAAATTAATTAAAATATATTAATAATTTAAATTTATTTATTCATACAATCACATATAATTATATATGATATTTTTTTAAACATGTTATTTAGTACTCTCACCATAAATGTATGTTCTTGAGTTTCTTATGTTAAATTAATAGTCCTTTTAACTATTTAAAGTTTATTTTACAATATTCCAATATATAAGTAAAAGTAATAGATAAAATACAGATACAGATTAAAGAATAATTATAAAAGTTAAAAGATGCTTTTATCCAAATTTGTTTACATAAGGTTTTCTTTACAAGTTGGTTGTGTGAACTTATTTTGAAAAAATAATTTTTTTCTAAACATGCATTAAATTAAAAACAAATGCATAAAAGTTAAATGTGAGTTGAGAGCATAATTATGACACAAAAGCTAATTTAAATTGAAGTGAGAAAAGTAAAATTTCAGTAATAACTATAGTATTGGTTTTTGTTCAACAAATGATACTTACCTCTTGGGAAAAACCATGAAAAGATAATAATCAAAAGGGAAAAAATTTAGCAGAAGAAAAATCAGTTCATGAAAGAAAAACTGACCAAGAACAGAACAAACATTTCAAAAACTAACAATGAATGATCAATTTCACAATAAGCTTCAAAAATGCATATAAAGATTCACAACTATGATCTCAAAAGTAGAAATGTTGGCTTCATAGAGAAGATTAGATGAATCCACATTGAACAACTTCAGACATATGCTTGTCTAGTTTCAATCATGTAATCATCAGCCAAACAAACCAACAAACATGTGATGTGCATATCAAACACCAGAGACAAACCTCAGCAAAACAAAAACATCCAATTTTTTGTGAAAACTGAAAGAGGATACATTGAAAAGAATGAAAACTGCTTTGAACAGAAAAGGGACTCAGAATATATCAGATTGGTCGGCAAGGCCCAATTAGGGCTATTACGACGAACGAGACCTTTGATGAAAATCGTCACTGTCCCTTTTTGTGTTTCAAATGCTAAGAAACAGAGCATGTCCATATAACAAAAAATGGAAGCAGAAACATGAACCCCAGAAGCTGAAGAACGAAGAAAGGGATAAAAAAACCTACTTTACAGAGGGAATGATAAAACCCAGAACGCGAACAGCTTGAGAAATAGGTTTCAACCTGCAATTCCAAATCCTAGAGCTAGGGTTTTAAAGAGTAACTTTGGGCCTTTTGAGAACAGGCTTTTGTACCCTTTTCAAAAAAGAGAAATTTGGGATTGTTGTACAAATAAAATTAAAAAAAATATAAGAGTGGTGATAATCAAAATTATGTTCACAACATAGTCAAAACTGTTTTTAAAGAAATAAGTCAATTATACAAAAATTCAGTTGTGAATTCATTCTTTTATGTTTTAACCTTAGTTAAATTATTAGTTTATGATAGCATTAAAAATATTGTTAAAAATAACCATGGTTGTTCTTCTATGTTTGCACATTTGTATTTGTGATTTTTTAAGTATAAGATTTAAATAAGTATAAAAAAAATTGAGATACTCAATCCTTTTATATCCAATACTAATTTAAAATATTTATTTAGTGAAAGATAAGAGATGAAGAGAGAAAATGTTATTATTACATGTTATTATTATTTTAAAATTTTAATAAGTTTTACTAATTTTTAGTATGGAATTTATATTTTCACATATTACTTTTTTGTAGTTATTTAAATTTTAACGCAATATATTGAAGAAGATTTAATAAAAAAGAAATATATAATATATAAGTTAAAAGTAGCAATTTGGTATATATCTTAATGTATGCATAAACATTCTGTTGCAACCTAAAAAAGATAAGATTATTTTAATCGATAATTTATAACTTTTTTTACAATGATGATAATTTATAATTTAGAAATATTTGGGATACCTGATAAAAAATAAAGGCACATGTATTGTTAGAGCATCAAGTAACATTTGTTTAGCATGTTTATTCTTTTTTTTTATGCTTTTCACACAAAAGTGACTACAATCTAGAAAACTCCTCTTTTTTGAAATTACATTGAATGGCAATTTATTTAAAAAAAAATAGCTTCAAAAGATTCATTAGAGGACTATATAAACTTCTGCAGATACACCCTTGTATTGGCACACTGAAAATTACAGCACAAAAACTTTTAACTTTTAAATTTGACTTTGGTGCAAAGTAAAGCTTAATAATTTACAGTCTGCTAAGGAGGTTTGGTAGCAGATTCATTAGTTAGTTGGTTAATGATAGCAGCATAGAAAGAAACACTACATTAAGTTGAAAGTCATCAATTAATAAGCACTGCAAAAATGAATTGCTATAACAAGTGGAAAACCAGTACATTATACACAGGTAAAAATGAACATCTATGCCCTTCACTCTTAGCTTCTGATGATTCTACTTATTTCCCCTGGTATGGTGCGTGAATCAATCGTTGATAGGATTTGTGGCATTGACATGCCTCCCGAAACAACAATTTCTGAAGATTTGAAACGAATTCAAGCATATGATGAAACTAGAGAGGAATGAATTATTTTATGACCATAACAATGAAAATGATAATGATGGTGAAATAATTTCTGCAATTTCCAAACAAGTTCAAGCATTCGGTAAAACTAGAATGGAACCAATTGTTGTTGTTAATGTTCTCCATCTTCATTATTCATATTATGCCTTTTACCCACTTACATACTTGAAGCATCTAGATATATCTGGTACATTAGAAGTTAGGACTGGAGTGTCATCTAGAAATATGTATAACTATCATTATTTGTTTAGCCCCTATCCTTTTTAGAAGTTATATTCCAAATTTGGAATGCCACATATCTGTTAGTTTAAATTTTGGTGCACCATGAGCACAGAGAGCCACAGAAAGAAAAATCAGCAAACAAACTATCTTTGTAATATTTACATTACCACATTGCAAAATAAATGTCTGCTTTGACTTTCTATAAATAGAGACTTTAAGTAGTAATGAAAAAATAACTCACCAATTCCTTCACGAACGGACAGGTTTGGTCTAATGACATCATTGGTGCTGACAAGAAATATATCACCGATATAAAGATGATTTGTAGGAACATAAACACAACATAACTGCTCATCTCCAGAATAGTTCTGTAAAAAGAATATTATTAAAAAAGATTAATTTCAACATGCAATGCTGCGCAAAATCTTCAAAAACACATGTAATCATCAACGGTTGACCATAAACTAGTTCCATCAAAGTCAAATCATTGTATGCTTAGCTTTATGAAAACTTTACTTTTAGCTTATGTATATACTGGTTTGGATAATCTTGTTTGTGTAATAAAGATTAGCATCCTATCACTATCGGAAAGCCTGAAGCAGTAAAATAAGTCAACACAATTCTTTACTAAACTGCTACATCACCATCAGAAAATAATTAAAATTACACAACGAGTAACATTTAAACTACTAATTAAAGTAGTAACTGCCGGGAACCATAATGAGAATCTGACCAAACATTGATGCAAGTAAATGTTCTGAACCTAAAATCTACCAAACACTGAAGTTTTATACAGACCTGAAGGGTAACAAAAGAGGTGATAAATCCAAATGCATATTCTCCAATACGTGGATGCCGAATGATGGCTACTTCTTTGAATGCTTGTGTATTTTGATCTGTGAAAATATGCATGTTAGCATAAGCTGTTCTCGTCCAATATTTCATTCATACCATTATCACAATCAAATCAAGAGTTAGATATTAGCGAACACACACCTGGAGAGATAGCTGCACTAATCTGCTTGGAGGCATTATAAATATGACGAACAAGTGGCATTCGCTTGATAAACCACTCCCCAAGACCCAAGACAGATGCACCCAACCATGATGACATGAAAACCCCAACCAAGAAGATGAAAGTTATGGAAGTTATGAATCCAAGACCTGACCAAAGATTAGCCAATAATGTCAACATGTTGTAAAAAAATAGTTTTGTTGCACTATTGGACACTTCAGCTTTAAATAGTCCAAGCTACTCCAAGGAAAAAAATAAAGACCAAAATTAATATTATTAATATAAAATCATTTAATAATAAGTAGCCATAATTTTAACAGCTTTTAGTGAAAAATATATGATTTTCTCAGGAAAGCCCTGCCACAAGACAAAATAAGCTGCTCAAGCCAAAAATTGAACTTTGTTATAATCTTTACATCAGTAAAGGTTAATTGTGAAATACCATAAAACATAAGCACTTACCAAAAATATCAATTCCAAGTTGAGCATAGATAGGAGAGAAAAATCCATCCACAAAATGAATAAACCACCATGTTACATAGAAGGTGATAGCGATTGGAAAGAGAATGACACTGCAAAAGAACTAGCAGTGAGATATCACCAATTAAACAACAAAGAAACGAAGGACCTAGAGAATTCGAAAAGGACAAAGAGAGCAATGATCCAAACAAAAAGGTAACCAATCATAATTCAGCAAATCATATTGCAAGCAGAAAATAGTATACTGGACAAGAACAAATATTCTTCCAGGATCAAGTATCCACTATTAAATCATCATTGATGACTTAAAGTCTATCTAGTTCTACATCGTCTTATCCTTTCAATTTAAATCAAAGTGATGAGATAGGAATGAGATTGTTACATATTTTTGTCATACTATGTTGAGAATTCTTGTAAAAGAGTGCATGACAGTAACTGGTGTCCAGAAAATGATTTGGAGATTTATAGTCTCTAAAGAACCTGAGATTTTCATTCATATAGGATTTGCAAATTAAAAAAAAATATATATCAGTTGAACTCTTTGAATACTACTTGGAATATATACTCTCCCCTAACATGCTTCGTAACTTTTCGTTTGTAATGCAACACCATAAACAACAAGATATGCGAAAGGAAAATTCATTCAGCAAAAAATACACAAGATCATATCCAAGAGCATGCAATACATATCATATAACCATGCTTATCAAGATGTTGGACAGAAGAACTACGCACCATCCTGACATGAACTTTTTTGATGCCCAGCTTCTAACAACTTTGGAAAAAGTCTACAAAAGACAGAAACAACCAAATAAAATAGCAATATGTCAGACAAATACTTATGAAGGCATAGCAAATTCTCACATGCCAGTTGCAACTAATTCAAACCACAAAAACAAAAAGAGAACATTCATCCCAAATAATGCAACTAAATAATTTCTTGTTACTTACGCAAAACTAAATCATTGCTCCATAATACAGCTTACAATAATTAGCACTAGATAGCTTCACTTCATTCATTGCCAGTTTTGCTACCCCTTTTTTATTTTAAATACAATTTGATTTGATGAATCATGATACAAACTCAGATTAACACCTACTTAAATCTCCATTCCATAGAAGCTACACACTGCTCTTGACAAAGAAACTATTGATTCCCCAATCCCTAAAAGGCTCATCCCAAAAAAACCTCAATTCAAGTCAAGGAAGAAACTTTCAAGTAAATCCCCCAACCCAATACATTCACAAAAGACCAGATTGAGCGAATTGGGGAAAAAAAGAGGAAGCGAAGATGAATTGTAATGGTTAATCGAAAACCCAAATTTGGAGAGGGTAGATAAAGAGATCACCTCACGTCCAGCAAGATGCGAGGAAGACAACGACGAAGAAGAGGACGACGACGGCATGGAGGAAGGGGCGGCAGCGCCTTCGACGGCGGCGACGGGGATGAGAAGCTCTCGATCTCTGTCTCTAGTGGTTATGGCCATGGAGGATTTTTCAGCGCCCATGAAACGACGCCGTTTGAGAAGTGAAAACGCGAAACGCAAAACGCAAAACCTCTTTTCTGAAAATTCTGAAACTCTTCTTTCTCTGTTGTGTCCTTCGGAGAGTTCAAAGCCTCAATTCACATTTGGTCTTCGCTTTCTTTTTTTATTTATTTATGTTTATTTTATTTTCTTAAAATATTTTTTAATTCTATCTGTCTTTTTTGAATATTCCAATCGACTTTATGTGCCAGTCACACTCAGTTCTAATTAAGTCTATATTAAAAAATTTAAATAAAATTTATTATATTTTTTTTCTAATTTGATGTCAACAATCATTTCAGTTGTTAGGTTAATCTATCTATTTCTACTACCATTTTCAGTTCACTACAATGAAAATGTTTTCTTCCTTATAGTGGTTCGTGTCATATGTTCTTCACGTTATTAAAAAAATTATAGTTAAATATGTTTTTTATTCTTATAATTTTATGTTCTTAATATAAATTTTACATCCCATATATATTAATATCTGCAAGATTTTAAACTTATTCCCACAAATTCAAAACAATTGTGAATGAAGTAAATAAATTAATCACACTTACTTAAAGAAATTTGTCTAAAATCCAAGTTATTAGAACTTCAAGAATAAAAACACTTATAAGCTTCTAACTTTAATAACAACTAAAACACTAATTCAAAGAATTTTTTAAAGTTAAGGGAGAGAATCAAAGTTCACAGTTGCTAAAACTAAAAAATATAATAAAAAGTATTACAGAACAAAATATTATAACAAAATAAATGAGTTTATCTATTTTAAAAACTAATAAAATGAATGAGTTTCGTAACTTACTACCTCTTTTAAGGCAAAATTGATCATAAAAAAATATGATAATTGAAGTTGGTTTTATGAAAATGAAGAAAGGACAGAGAATAGGCCAATGGGCCAAAGTTTTACACATAATAATTCAAATGTATAATATTAAAGTAAGTTATTAACGTTAACCACAATATCTTTTGTAAAAAAAATATTAATAATATTAACAAACTGCTGTAAAAATAAAAGTTTTACATATTCACAATGTATTATCTATTAAATAAATGGTTAAATAATTTTTTTCCTAGTTTGATGTCAAATTGATTTTCCATAGTTGAAACTTTATACTCACTGATTATTTGTAATAAAAAAAACTATTTGAATGGTCTTCACAAATTCATGTGTTAAAAAAAATTAAAAAAATAATGGATCAATTTTAATATTTTCGTTATTACAAATATCTAAAAATTCTAAAGTTTAGAATAGAGATAAAAATTAATTTCGCCTTATAATACATAAAAAAAATTTAACCCCTAAATAAATTTCAATTTGATTGGTATCTCACTCATGGTTAATATATATATATATATATATATATATAAAAGTAATATGGCATCATAATGATTAAATTTTCAAAATGCAAATGTAAGTATGTTCTCATTTTTAATTTGATAAAAATGTTTTTAAATATCTTTTTAAATGATAACGATTTATTTTTTAATTTAAGTGATACTGAACTTATTTTATTAGTTTTTTAAATAAAATTTCGGATTTAAGTATTATATATAAAAAATATTGGGAAAAAATGGTTAGTAAAGTTTGTGGTAGAGATTAATCATTGAGAAACCACTAAATAATTTGTATCCATAATATAATTAAAAATAAATACATGCTTAAACATTAAACTCAAAATTATTAGCTATTTTGAAATAATTTCAAATCCGTTAATTCTTTGTACGTTTTAGTATTTGGATAATTTATTTCGTGATAAGAATGCGTAATTGAAATTAGGTTTAGCTAATTACATTAATTAGAAGATAATTTTTTAAAGCATTCAAGTATACAATGAGATGTTAGTGAGTGAGCTAAGGTAAAAAAAAATATAAATGAAATTTAATAAACATAATAATGAATACAAGAAAATCAATAAGTAGCAACCAAATTTAAAGATCAAAAGTATATATTAACTAAATTATTAAATATTAATTTAGAGACTAAAAAATTATTAATATTTAAAATGGTTTCTATTATTAATAAAAATTTATAAAATAATTTATAAATTAATTACCTAGATTTTAATTACTAATATTTTAGATTTTAAATTGTTCTTCACAAATATAGAGTAGTAAGTAGCTAAAATCCTGGTAGTTAAAGATTAAATACTTATTTAAAAATTATTTTAATTTATAAAATAATTTCTAATTTACTTAAATAATAACTAATTATTTTAATCTTTAAAATTTTTCATTTAATAATTTTTTTGTAGTGCATATTTATTTTATTTATTTTTACGTTGAAAGATAATAGAATTTGATATTTTAGACGCAACAACTAAATATTTTATAAAATACAATATAAGGATATTTTAAATTTTTAAAAAAACTAATATACATAATATAATGAAATTGTAATTCATTAACCATTTGAGCATAACCCGTTAGAGCAAAGAAATTAAAATGAACTTTTTTCTGGTCTTTTGTGCAGACTCAATCTTAATGATAACACAGAAATAGTGCATGAAGTTGAAAAGCATCAATGAGAGCTACAAAATTGAATTCCTATAACAAGTGAGAAGCAGTACATTATACACAGGTAAAAATTCCAGAATCCAAGCACAGAATAGAATTTTGTATGATTGTGTCAAATAAATGCTAAACTCTACATTCTGACACAAACGAATGTTACACAAGCCATCAGAGTCTCACTTTCTCAGCAATCAATCACGAAAATTCAATACTTGCATGGGCAACACAATGATTGCATTCTCATTCTGATGGCTTCATATGACACCAAGGAACAGAAACATGATTAACTACTTTGCTCTTCACTCTCAGATACTGTTGATTCTACTTATTTCCCCTGGTATGATGCGTGAATCAATCGTTGATAGGATCTGTGGCATTGACATGCCTCCCGAAACAACAATTTCTGCAATTTTCAGACAAATTCAAGCATATTTTGAGATTAGAGGTGAATGAATTATTATCATAACAATGATGACAACTAGGAAGCAACAATTCTTCCATTTCCAACAAATTCAAGCATGGCACAGGTTGAAGCTAGAGTGGATGAGTTATTGTTATTCTTCTTCTTCATTATTCTTATTATTATGCCTTATAGAGATGAATCTTGAAGAGTAGGTCATATACCAAGAAAAACAAATTACACACACACACACTTGTATACACATTCATTGTCTGCAACTTGAAGTACAAAAGCTAGCCTAAAAAAGATAGACAGTGTTGTTGGGTACTAATAGAATCCAGCTACTATGCTGAACATCATGAGCTAAGGACCGGAGTGTCATTAAAAAAATGAACCAAAAAGGTATGTTTAGAATATGTGACAAAGTGCAGATAACTATTTTTTTAAATTTATCTTCCAAATTTGCAAAACCAAAAAGCCAAAGTTTAAATATTAGTGCACGGTGAGCAGAGAGAGTCACAGAAGGGGATTTGATAAACAAACTATCTTTGTAATATAACCACATTACTACAGTGCAAAATAAATATGCCCGCTTTGATCTCTATAATATGAGACTTCAAGTAAATGTAAAAGAATCACTCACCAATTCCTTCTCGAACTGACAAGTTTGGTCTAATGACATCTTTGGTGTTGACTAGAAATATATCACCGATATAGAGATGATTTGTAGGAACATAGACACAGCATAACTCCTCGTCTCCAGAATAGTTCTGTAAAAAATATTATTAAAAAATTATTCAATTCCAACACGCAATGCTGTGCTGTGTAAAATTTTTGTAAACACAGATATCATCATGAATTAATTGAGCATAAACTAGTCTTATCAAACTCGAAGCATCATATGCTTACCAATACTGAAATCTTTCTATAGCTTATTGTATGTATATTAAGATAATGGGATCATAGATGCAAGGAATGACACTAAGCAACACTGGGGTATCATGATTCATTATTAAACTCAGACTCAAGAAATGATGCAAGTAAATGTTTTGAACTTAAATACTCCAAACACTGAAGCTTTCAGAGACCTGAAGGGTAACAGATGAGGTGATGAACCCAAATGCATATTCTCCAATACGTGGATGCCGGATGATGGCTACTTCTTTGAAGGCTTGTGTATTTTGATCTGTGACAATATGCATGTTAGCATAAACTGTTCTTATCCAATTTTTCATTCATACCATTATAAAAATTAAGAGTTACATGTTTGCAAACACACACCTGGAGAGATAGCAGCACTGATCTGCTTGGAGGCATTATAAATATGACGAACAAGTGGCATTCGCTTGATAAACCACTCCCCAAGGCCCAGGACAGATGCACCCAACCATGATGACATGAAGACGCCAACCAAGAAAATGAAAGTTATGGAAGTTATGAATCCCAGACCTGACCAAATATTAACAAATAATATTAACAAGTTTCAAACAATAAAATCAATTGAAAAAGGTTTTGCTGCTCAATTAAATAATCCAACCCACTCCCGGGCCAAAAAATAGAGAAAACAACAAATATAGAAATATTAAAAATATAAATTCACTTAAACATGCATCAAAGGAAGTAGAATACTACATAACCATAATCTTAGCAGTCTCAAGTGAAAAAAAAAGATTTTCTTAAAACAATTCATGCCACAGGACAAAATAAGTTGGTGATGCATAAAAACGAACCTTTTACAATCTTTACATAAGTAAAGAGGTTAATTGCGAAATACCATAAAACATAAGCACTTACCAAAAATATCAATTCCAAGTTGAGCATAGATAGGAGAGAAAAATCCATCCACAAAATGAATAAACCACCATGTTATATAGAAGGTGATAGCAATTGGAAAGAGAATGACACTGCAAAAAAAATAGCAGTGAGATAAGCAGAGGACTTTGGAAATTAGAAAAGGGTAATGCTACAATAGATATGTACAAGCAGAGAGAGGTATACTGCTGACAAGAACACATATTCTTCTTAGGAGCAAGCAGCCATATTAAATCATCATTAATGACTTAAAACCTATCTATTTCTCCATCATGTTGTCCATTTAATTCAAATAAAGTGACAAGATAGCAATGAGATTGTTACATACTTTTGCGGTACTTGTGTTGAGAATTGTCATAAAACAGTTCATGGTAGTATCTGGTGTCCAGTAAGTGATTAAGAGATTTACAGTGTTCAGAATATAGAACCCGAGATTTTCATTCATTTAAGATTTCCCAATAAAAAAGGTATCACTTGGACTCCTGGAATATTACCAGGAAGGAATATATATCCTCCCGTAATGGAGAAAAGAAGTAAGGGCTTCCCAATATTCAGCAACAAACTATTATGCTCTGTAATTTTCCTTTTACCATACAACACTAAAAAACAGCAATATACATGCAGGAATAAAGTGAAAATAAAAAATTATGAAAATAAATCAACACCTCAAAGAATGCAAGGCATGCACAAGGAAAATTCATTCAGGAAACATGAACAATATCATTTGCACGAACATGCAATGCAATACATCTCATTAATCAATGGTTAAATATCAAAATGATGGACAGAAGAATCACGCACCATCCAGTCATGAACTTTTTCGATGCCCAGCTTCTAATAACTTTGCAAAAAGTCTACAAAATGATAGAAACAGGAAAAAAGAGCAATCTGTCAGACACATAGTTATGAAGGCATAGCAAATTCTCGTATGCAACCTACAACTCTTTGGGATTCAAAACCACGAAAACAGAAAAAGAACATTTACACCCAATAGATGCAACTAAATTTCTTTCTACTTAGGTGTAAAAGGAAACTACTGCTCCATTATAAACATATAGCTTGTAATAGTTAGCACTACATAGCTTCACTTTATTACCAATTTTGCTATCACTTTTCACTTTGAATACAATTCGATGATTCATGAAACAGACTCAGACTATCATTCACTTAAATCTTCATTCTCTAGAAGCCACACACTGCTCTCAACAAGAAACTATTAACTCCCCAATGCCTAACTGGTTCATCCCCAAAAAACTCAATCCAAGTCAAAGTATAAACTTTAAAGTAAATCCCCCAACCCAACACATTCAAAACAATCCAGGTTGAGCGAATTGGACAAAAAAGGGGAAATGGAAATGAATTGCAGTGGAGAATTGAAAACCCTAAATGGGAAAGAGTGCAGGAAGAGATCACCTCGCGTCCAGCATGATGCGCGGACGACGACGACGACGGCTTGGGGGAAAGTGAGACGGCGGCGGTGTCAGCGACGGGGATGAGAAGCTCTCGATCTCTGTCTCTGGTGGTGATGGCCATGGAGGATTTTTCATCGCCCATTAAACGACGGCGCTTGGTAACTGAAAACGCAAAACCTTTCTGAAGTTTCTGAAACTCTCCGTTGCGTCCTTCGGAGAGTCCAAAGCTGTAATTCACGTTTGGTCTTCGTTTCCTTTTTTCATTTTTTATTATAATTTTATTTTCTTAAAATATGTTTTAATTCTCTCTGTATTTGAATGTTCCAGTCTATGATTCTGTGTATACAAGTCACACAACTCTATATTAAAAACAAATAATAAATATTAAAAAATAAATAAATATGTATTAAAAAAATAGTATTGTACACTGTTTGACCTGTTTACCGTATACAAATTTGATGTCAACAATCATTCAAGTTGTTTCGTTAATTTCTAAAAGTAAAAAGTCTCTTTGTTTATAAATACATAAAATAACCCCAAAAAAAATATTGTAGAAACTTTCTAATATAATATTTTTTATTTCTTTTAAAAGTCCTTAAAAACTTGAAAGAGTTGCCCATGAAATCAAAGCAGAATCCCAAAAAACTTAAATTGCAATTAATAATAAACAAAACCCAACTCTTCTTGTGTAGGCTACATCCTGATTATCATGTTTTAATTTGTAATATTCAATGATTAAAGATAATAAAGACTATTAAATATATATTTGATTAATCTAAATTTAAATGTTTTTTGTTTATTTATATAATGCGAAAATATTTTTTTTAATCCAAATTTTAAATATTTATATAGTTAAGAAAGTACCTAAAATGGGTCTCTTACCATTTTTTTACATACCAAACAAAATTTACGTGAACTAAATTGTTAAAATTGTCTCTATTGTTACTCTCTTCATTTTAATACTTAAATTTTATACAACAAAAAAAGAGTGTTAAATTTTATTTATTGAATTTGATCTGTATGTATATGCGGTCCAAATAGCTAATATAAAACATTCATTAATTATATAAATCATTATTATAACTCGGTATTTTATTTTTTTAGTTTTGTCAAATTATATAGGTTGTGTAAAATCATAAACAGTAGTGCATTGGTAAAACTTTTCCATGGCGATTATACTAAAAAATTGACAAACACTACTTTGCATGCAAGCACTGTTAAACACTGCAGTAAAAAATTCCCAAAACAACTCACATTTTTTATATAACTATTATCCAACTTTTAATATTATTATTTTAATATTTGTACATTGTTTAATTCTAAACCTATCTATTATTATATATATTTATTTTTAAATTATATAAGAGCTAATGACAAAAACAAAGGTAACACAAATAGTATTAACTGATATATATTCTTCATTTTAATACAAAGAGAATTGTACTTTTTCCCCATAAAGTACAAATTAATTACAATGAATAAACTACAATGAAAGGGGGAAGATGAGGTTTTCAATACATCTGTACATAATGAGTTGTTTGCTATGGACACTTTCTGCATTTTGCATTTCAGTATTATCAGTATAATTTACAAACCAAACTTCTTTGGTCTCAAGAATGTTGAAGAACCCTTTTTTAAACCTGGCATGGAGATTTGTTGCTGATGCTTAGCCGTCTTTTGCTTCTCCTTCTGTTTCCTTTCTCTCTCAACCTCTGTTTGTACCTTCTTCAAATTCTCCATCTCCTCCTCCATGGCTGTTTTCTCTTGTTTCTGTCTCTTCTTATGCTCCAGCAACGATTTGTCAGAATCCTTAACAGAGAAAAACATGGGTCCCAATTCAGCCAGCCACTGGGGCTCCACTGCCGTTGCACACTGCATGTACTCCTTCGTAGTCAAGATTAACTCGTGATAAACCACATACTCAGGAGTGCAACCCATACCATAGAGAGCACTACTGGGATGAAGATGACACGGCATCCCATTCCTGCAGTTAACATACTCTCCCACACCCTTTAACCTTGCTGCATTGTGAAAATATGCAGAACAAATTGCAGTTCTTACAATGTCTGTATCAGGCCAACATGAGGTTATGGGGATCTTTAAAGTCTTGAGAATGTCTAGCAACTGGGATCTCACTTCTCTCGCCTTTCTTAGACCCTTGACATGCAAGAAATGATCATTGCACCAATCCCCTCGGTAATCGTGTTGTTTCCATTGCTGATAAACATTGTAGAGAGTTAAGTGATCGGACTCTGGCACAAAAAATCTCTCCCTAGCCGCGTCACTCTCCTCTGCCCGATCCTTGGGTCTGAAGAAGACAGAGGGTACTGAAAGCATGGAAACAATTGTCAAAACCTCCTCAAGACACCCTAACTGTTCACCCATCAAAAGCATCTTGGCAAGTGTAGGGTCAAGTGGGAATTCAACCATTTTCCACCCAAGATCAGTTAATCCCCCCGCATTGTTAAGTGCACCCAGCACCCACAACTGGTACAGCGAATTGAGGATATTATCTTGAGGAGGTGGATCCATGAAATCAAAATCGAGGAGATTTTCAACTTTCAGAGATTTCAGCAACAAGACCACGTTACCAAGGTTAGTCCTCTGAATCTCTGGAACAGGACTTGGCAACATTTCATTCAAGAAAGCACTCTCAGTGTACAACCTATAGCATGTACCAGGGCCAGTTCTACCAGCTCGACCAGCACGCTGGTTAGCAGCAGCACGGCTAACAGGGAAGACCTGGAGAGCATCCATACCCATCCTAGGGTTATACACCTTCATTTTCCCATAGCCTGAGTCTATGACATAGAAGATACCATCAACAGTTAGTGATGTCTCAGCAATATTAGTAGCTACAATGCATTTTCGAGCTCCATCTTCAGCTTTCTCAAATATCTTGGCTTGTAAGTCCGCAGGAAGCTGAGAGTATATGGGAAGAATCAAGAGTTTAGGAACAACTTTATTTGAAGACGACATCATCTGCTCCATTCTCTATGCAAGAGCATAGCAAGCTGCCTCAATCTCATCTTGGCCAGTCATGAAGATGAGGATGTCTCCAGGAGGACTGGTTATGTGAATAGTCATAGCCTGCTTCACTGCACCTTCAACGTAATCTTCAACTGGAGTTTTACTCCATAATGTATTCACGGGAAATGTTCGCCCAGGAATGTGAAAAATTGGTACACTGCAAGAATGCCACAATTAGGTTGAATCTAACAAAAGTCAATAACAGAAACAATGCAAGATAACAAAGTGAAATTTACCTTCCAAAGAAATTTGAAAATTTCTGTGCATCCAGAGTTGCAGATGTAACGATTAGCTTGAAATCACGACGTCTAGCTACAACTTTTTTCAATATTCCAAAAAGAACATCAGTGTTCAATGATCTTTCGTGGGCTTCATCCATGACAATGACCCTGAAACAGTTTCAAACAAGATGGTTATGGTTTTTTATTGCAAACAAAAAATAAGATGTGAACATAGGAAGCAAATTTTGTTCATATTTTCATACCGATACTTGTCTAGATCGGCATCTTTCAGTGTTTCACGTAGGAGTACACCATCAGTCATGTACTGTAAAAGTTAAAAGCAGAAGTTTAGAGCATATCACACAAGTTTATAATTAATGTGTCCATCATCAACATAGTTACATTAAGCTACACTATTGCATTGTAACATGAAGCACACTAATTATTTCTAACAAATACAAGTTGGGTTCACCTTTATTATGGTACTTGGCCCAGTCACATCTTCAAAACGTATAGCATAGCCAACTTTATCACCCAAGTCTGTATCCATCTCTTCACTGACTCTCTTGGCAACACTCATAGCTGCCACACGTCTTGGTTGGGTGCAACCCACTATACCGCCTATAGTATAACCATCCTCGTGGAGAAACTATTCAGAAAAATCAAATGTTTAAGAGGTCTATCTGGGATTTTGTTCTTGATGGATAAAGATTAATTAACAAATACAAGATATTGGCAAAGTAAATAAAAAGAAAATTATACCTGTGTCAATTGTGTTGTCTTTCCTGAACCAGTTTCTCCAACCACCACCACCACCTGATTTTCACGAACCACCTACACATTGTATATCAACAAAAAATATTACAACATTTATGAAACAAGACTGAGAGAAACAAAAAATCCAAAAATCTTACAAAATGTAAAACCGTAACAGGAGGAAAGAAGGAAAAGGGACTTGGTTATGCTATAACAAAAAATCATATGAAGATAAATATTGAGTTGACATGTTCAATCCTAGTCCCCTTCCACATGATATAAAGATGAATAAAACTATAATGACAAAGATATCCATCTCCTAATTCTGAACATTTAGACTGTGATTGATTGTGATCATTAATTACATAATCCAAAAGATTGGACGTAGTAGGTTCCTAAAATTTTGACCAAAAACGAACCTATCAATACATGCATAACCAAGAAAAAAGGCCAACCTGTAATAACTCTTCTCTCACTGAAAAAATAGGCAGATATTGTCTTTGCTCTGCAATGGTTTTTGACTTAGCAAAGTCACTCACAGCTTCTCCCTTCTTCAAATGCTGTGAAAACTTAGCTTCCTCCTTATAATCAATTTCACCCTCTTCACCCACTTCAGCAGTGTCTGCATCAATCTAGCATTTACAAAATTTTAAATAAGATGAGGTCTTCAAACATGAAAAGAGAAAGCAAAGGACACAATTACTCCAGATTCCCAGAAGAATACCTGCTCTGCTGTTTTCTCAACGCCCAAGATATCACCAAGCTTTGAGCCTGCAAGTTCCCAAAAGCGTTGGCGAGACTTGTTCATACTCTGCTTCTCATGTATTTCTCTAACCAGGGTAGACCCTTTGCGAGATATTATAGCCATGTCAGATGTTGGATCTTTCAATGGCATAATTGGCTCAGCTTGCTTAGTAAAAACAACTCTGCCATCAAGGAAAGGAGGCTTTGTATCTGTGGCCAACAGGGAAAGAGCAATTAGTCAAAAAAATGGAGTCATACCACGCAAAAATAAATTAAAACATCAAAGTTGGCCGGATGAATATTTACCATGAACGAGAAGAATAGCTTTATGCTCTTCCTCAACATCAAATTCAGTCTGAATCTCTGTACCTCTAACAGCTCCAGATCTCACCAGTTGCCTATCCTCCCACTGAGCATTATCAGCTGTAAGTTGGGACAACTTCTTGCTCTGTGAAAGGGACATCTTGGTCCCATCTCTTCTGACCTGCATTATTGACAAAAACACTTATAAGATAACAAAACCCATACAACTTGCCCTAAACAGCATGCACCAACAAATTAAATGCTTCTCAAATAAGCAAAATCAAAAATATTTCACCATATAGAACAATAAGAAAATATGTGTATAGTACATACATACAGCACATTGCAAACACTGACCCTAAAACACAGATGACGATTGATGCACAAGTCTAATATAGTGAAACATTACAAGTCTGATATAGTGAAACATAAATTTTTAAAATATAGGGTACAATATACTTAAGATACATATTAAAAACAATCAAATTCCTCTCTCTATATAGATTAGAATAACTATCTTTAACAAGAGTGTATACCCAAATGTCATTCACCCAAAAGCCCCCTAAGATAGTAGATTGCAACATAAAACATATCCATCTAGCTTACCAAACCACATAACTGATCCAAACTAAATCATGTTACTCATAAGAATAACTTTCAAAGATTTCAATCTTTACCTAGATGAGATTAAAGGAAACATAACCAAATTAAAAAATCACAATGAATGAAATTTTCCACGCAACCACCTATAAACTACAATATACAAATGATAAGATGTAGAACTTCATCTCATGCAAGCTTTTCCATTTTATCAGATCTTCTTATGGGCAGTAACTGGAGTTTATGTAGTAGAATGAGAGGTTAAAGGTTCAAGAGAAGAACACATTCGTCTTCTTCTATTTCATTTGGCCTAGAAGTCACTTTATTTATAACTAGCGAAAACATATTACTTGTATATTTATATTGTTAGTATAAATTTAAAGTTCATTCTAATAAATATAAATACATATTAAAAAATAAAAATAAAATTATGACTGCACCTATTCATATATTGTGATTAAAACATAGTCAACTTAATATTTAAATATGGTAATAACTTAATCATAATTATTAGATATATTTAAAATTTATGTCTCAATTTATAATATTGATTGGTTTATTATGATAAAAAAATTTATCATATAATAATTATAATTGTTTAGTGAAATTTAACTCTATAGTCTATTCATATATCAGCATCTATTAGAATCATTTGTTGTAACTTATAAAATTGATAATTTATGATTTTTTAGTTGAAAAAAAGAAAAGACTCATTTGTTATAATTTTTTAATATGATAATTTATTTTTAATAAATAATAATTTTAAAAATAATCCTTAAATTTACAAATTTTAAGATCTATTTTGTTTTTTTTATATATATTTCATCTCTCAACTACTAAATTTGAGTTTGATGTTTATATCACATTAATTTTATAAAAATTAAAAAAATGTGAAATAAATTAATTAGATTAGTGGTACATTTCTTCTCTAGATTATTCATGTGTCACACATTTTACCATTCAATTTTTTTTCAGGCATTTTACAATTGTAATTGCCATTTAAGTTTGTTGCAATTCTGATTTTGATTTCATGCGCAGCTTTTTTTAAAAAAAAAATAAGTTTAATTATTATTTTTGTCTGTGTTGTGATATTATTTTAAATTATAAAATCTAAAATACAATTAAATTTTTTTAAGTTTAATTATTATTGTTGGTCCATTAATATGTATTTTTGTGTGTGTTGTAATATTACTTTGAATTATAAAATCTAAAATATAAAAAAAAAATAGACAATTCAAAAATTTATTTAATATTACATAATTTAAAATATATTTTAAGATTTAAAGATGTATTTAATATTATTTAGTAAATATGTTTATAAAGTATACCATTTATAAATATATTTCAAATTATATAATTGACAATATAATTTGATGATGGCATAATTTTAAAATGTATTTCAAAATGTACTATATAAATTATAAATAATTTAAACTTTTCTAATAGTAATAGAAAAATTACTTCTCTTTTAATTAAATGGAGATACGAAAAAATTAATAAAATATAATTGATAATTTTTTATTTAGATATTTTTTTATAAACTCATGAATTGATTGTTGTCATTATTTAAATATGTTGTGACATTAAGATAAAATATATGATTGATATTATTTGGATTTATTGTAATTATTCTAGAGATAAAAGATATGATTGATATTTTTTAAATTATTCTAAAGATAAGATATATAAATGTTATTATTTAAATTTGTAATATTTTGACGAAAATGATTGATGAGAGAAGATAAGTAAAAAAAAACTATATAAATAGAGGAAATGACATCATCTTTAATACTACTTCCAAACTTCCACTACTTCAATTTACAATACGGTCATAAATGTTTAAACGTTGTCATTATATAGTGTACAAAAATAAACATGCATTGGTAGTATGATGTAGTGCTAAACGACACGAGGATCTAATTCATCCCTAAAAATAGATTAATGGATTAAATATGTGTTTTATCATTGTACTTTTACTCAAAATTTGTTTTCATCTCTAGTTCAAACTTTAGACCTCCTAAATACTTGTAATAAGAAAACTATTGAGATTGGTTATTGTCAGTTTTTTTTATACGTGACAAATAAATTTTCATTGTAGATTACGATGTTAAATCATTTCCTACATACTCATTGCTAATGTGGATGTTATTATAATATAGTTCATGTTGAAAATAAATTTGTTTATTATGTCCAAAAACATTAATAAAATAGTAATTTCAATAGTTTTCTTACTACAAGTACTTCGAATATCTAAAATTTAAACTAAAGATAACAAAAACTTATTTTGTGTTATATGGACGAAAAAACACATTTAACACTAAATTAATCAATATTAAATTAAGTATATATTTAATAATATTTATTATCCGTTTATACAAGCATGATTAGGAGCCTAAGAAAAAAAAAAAAAAAACTAGTACATAACCTACATAATAAGATTTGGTTTTGTTTACTATTAATTACTGAGTTTTTTTTTTTAAAGAAAGAGGGGTTGTATGTAAGGTAGATGGAAGAAAGAATAATTTGAAACTGGGAAGTTTGTTATGGTAAAATTTAAAATGGTCATTGCTATTTTTTACCCTTTCTTTATTTCTTTTATCTCTTTTACTCAATTATAACAATGGTTTATTATTCTTCTTTTTTATTTCTCTAACTTTGTATCCTAACCATTTCACTATATAAAGTTAAAATATATTTTATCATTATGCTTTTATATTTTTACTAATTTTACCATTAAAGTTATAAATTTTACATATTTTATCCTTTCATCCATTAAACTTTAATTATTAAATTAAAATTATGATGATAATATGATTTATGTGAGGTGACTTTCCAATACAATATATTTTAAATTATACATTTTACTACTTTAACTTTGATATTTTCAAAAATTTTAATAATTGACCTCTCAGTTTTGAAGGAACAACTGTGGGCATGATAGGAAAAAACGCATACATAAACAACACACATAATTATGAATTAACTGTAACAAATAAACAACACATGATTTAACGTGCTTCAGTCGTCAACTGCAATCTACATCCACACGGACAACTATTAGGTTTTATTTCTTTTCTGGTGCGTACAAAATTACAAGCACTCTTATTAAAATAATAAATAAGACAATGATTAAACTCACTCACTAAATATAGTGTCTAGTCAGCCCAACCCAATTAGTCATAGCTTCATACCCAACAATCTTTCACTTGAAGTCATGGAACAATGTTCACTTGCGCTTCAACTATTTACATGTACTACTTTTGTAATTTGTCAACGGAACTCAATGTTCCACCTCTGCGAAACCCTAGCTCTAGAACGCTACTGCAACTCCAAAACACAATCGGAAGCAACACATAATTACAGATCAACTGCATAAAATAAACAACACAGGATTTAACGTGGTTCGGCGCCAACTGCAACCTACATTCACACGGACAACTATTAGGTTTTATTTCTTTCCCTAAATTACAAACACAATGATCTTTTTAAATAAAAATAATAAAGAGGACACAATGATTAAACTCACCCACTAAACATGGTGTCTAATCAGCTTAACCCAGCAGGGCATAGAGACAAAGTAGAGAGAGAAGAAAGGGCCATAACGTTAGGAAAGAGTAATGAGGGAGTGGTGGAGAAGTTGTAGGCCTTTCAAAAGGTGAAGGTGTCCAACTAAGGGAAGCTGGAGGTGTAGGACGCAGGTGCATAAACAGTCCTAGCACCAACAAACCGATTGCAATTTCGAGCATATTTCTGCTTCTGTCAGATCTTCCTCTTTGCCACTCACCTCTACTCGTATTTAAAAATTATATATTTTCAAAACTACTTTTTAAATTATTATAATTAAGAATAAAACTTAAAACTCTAATTCAATCAAAATAATTAAGAATAACATATCTAACTTATTCAACCTCAGTCTAATTAAGCTGATTCACTACGGTCCATGTTGAGCTGATTCGGTCTGTGCGAAAGTCAAGTCGAGTCGATCTAGTTTCAAGTCGAATCGAGACGATACAAGTCTAGGTCGAGCCGAGTCAACCTAATTACAAGTTAACCTGAATCGACCTAAGTTCATGTTAAGTCAGCTCAGACCAATATCAAGCTGAATCGACCCAATTCCATGTTTTGCCAAATTTACCCAAACCGAATCGAGTCTGTTCGAGTTCAAGTTGATTTGATTCGACCCGAACTCACGTGAAATCTCCTTTCATATTAGTTCTAAGCAAATGTTCTATTTTCAATTCATTTTTAAGTATGATTCCGATATAAACCGAAAATTTCAGAGTTATCATTTTTCATACTATATTTCTGGAACAAAAATATTAGAAAAATATAAAAATTAATGAAAAAATATTTTCTGTTTTATTCAATCTGTCTTTCATCTATAACATTATAACAGTACAGAACCGTACAAATCCTTTTTCTAACATAACATCTTATAGACCCATTAATAGTAATTATATTCCTATAATTAAGTCTAATTATAGACTCATTAATAGTGATTATATTCCTGTAATTAACTCTAATAATGATTTTGTCCGGTAATATCTCCTCAAGTTGGAGCATGTAAGTCTTGAATGCCCAACTTGACCAAGATGGCTCCAAACTTTTTAGCACCGAGAGCTTTGGTGAAAAGGTCAGTTAGTTGTGTATGTGTGGGCACATAGGATGGAAGAAGGCGCTTGTGAATGATTTCATCTCGAACAAGGTGGCAGTCAACTTCAATGTGTTTGGTGCGTTCGTGGAAGACCGGGTTTTTAACAATGTGAAGTGCTGCTTGACTATCACAATAAAGACGAATTGGGTCAGGATGAGGAACATGTAGAGAAGCGATAATGTCTTTAATCCACTTTAATTCTCGGGTGGTCTTAGCCATTGATCGATATTCAGCCTCAGCAGAGGAGGCAGAAACCGTTTGTTGTTTCTGGGTTTTCCAAGAGATTGGGGAAGTGCCGAGTTGAATAAACCATCCGGTGAGAGATTTCCGTGTCAGTGGACAACTTGCCCAATCAGAATCACACCACCCAAAGAGTTGTAAGTTGTTCTCTCGAGGTAGGAGTATTCCTTGTCCAGGATGCCCCTTTAAATATCGAACAACACGAAGAGCAGCTTGCCAATGCTCGGAGCGTGGATTTTGCATAAATTGAGATAAAGCTTGGACACTGTAGGCAAGGTCAGGTCGAGTGAAACACAGATAAATTAACCTCCCAACAAGTCTACGATAAGTAGCCGGGTCAGAAAGAAAAGAACCAGTAGCGGAGCTCAATTTGTGATTTTCTTCACATGGTGTAGTGGCGGGCTTCGCACCCAACAATCCGACTTCAGTAATGATATCTAAGGCAAATTTCCTCTGACAAAGGAAGATTTCGTTGGGGGAGCGAGCAACTTCAACCCCCAGGAAGTACTTGAGGCGGCCTAAATCTTTCATATGAAAGCATTGATTTAAGTAGCCTTTAAAACATTGGATGGCAGTACCATTATTCCCTGCAATCACAAGATCATCAACGTAGACTAGCACAACCAACTGTATGTCATTATTATTGAGAGTAAACAGGGAATGATCCTTCGGGGATTGTTGGAAGCCGTAACGAGTGAGAGAAGAAGATAGTTTAGCAAACCAACACCTGGGGGTCTGTCGGAGGCCATATAGAGACTTTTGAAGCTTGCACACTGCCCCTGGTTGAGATTCTTGGAAGCCAGGAGGGAGTTTCATATAAACCTCATCATCAAGATCACCATGGAGAAACGCATTGTGAACGTCCATCTGATGAAGCTCCCAATCTTTTGCGGCTGCTACTGCTAGAGTTGTGCGAATGGTTACCGTCTTTACGACAGGAGAAAACGTCTCGTTGTAATCCAAACCCTCCACTTGATGATTGCCAAGAATTACCAATCGAGCCTTGAATCTTTCAATTGTTCCATCCGAGTTGTATTTGATTTTGTAGATCCATTTACACCCAAGTGCCTTCTTTCCAGGAGGGAGAGCGGTGAGTTTCCAGGTGTCATTGAGTTCGAGAGCATGAATCTCCTGTGCCATAGCATCACGCCACCGGGGTTCTCGGACCGCTTGAGAAAAGAACAGGGGGTTCCTGCTCGGTGTGTAAAGAGGCAAGAAAACTTTTATGATGTTTAGAAAAGGAATCACAATTCACAAAATCATGTATAGGATACGAAACACCTGAGGATTCTGTTGAAGGAGGTGACGGAACAGAGGGGCTTGACGGTATCGTGGTGGCTGCGAAAAAATCGCGTAATCGTACGGAAGGCAGCTTCGCGCGATGCCCTCGCCCAAGGGGAACCGCGGCCGTCAGCGGTAGTGAAGAAACCGACGGCGCCGTCTCCGTCGGACGCGGCGGTGGATCCGCGGGTAGCGTCGAGGCTTCTATACACGGATCGGAGTCGTTGATAGTGTGGTCGAAGTCATCTGTGAGGGTAGCATCCTCCTTGGCTGGGATGGGAGATGCAATGGGTTGGTTGACGATGCATTCATCTAGGTTTGAGGAGGCAACTTCATTAAGAAAATGTGGGTCCGTTCCAGTTTCTAAAGAGTTGGCAATAATTGGGTTTTGCAATGGTGGTGCAGTGTCCATCTTTTTGGCTTCAAAATATGGAAATTTATTTTCGAAAAAATGTACATCACGAGAGACAAAGAAAGTTTCTGTTTCCAAATCAAATAATTTCCATCCTTTTTGGCCATATGGATACCCGACAAACACACATTTTCGGCTACGACTATCAAATTTATCCCGCTGTCTATTTTGATTATGAGCATAACATAATGAACCAAATACTCGTAAGTGCGCGTAACTGGGTACACATCCATGGATCACTTCATAAGGGGTTTTTCCTTTTAGAATGGAGGATGGTGTGAGATTGATTAAGTAGCCTGCAGTCAAAACGAATTCCCCCCAAAATTTAATGGGAAGATTGCCTTGAAACCGTAATGACCAAGCAACATTCAGAATATGCCGATGCTTGCGTTCGACGCGTCCATTTTGTTGCGGGGTCCCGACACAGGAAGTTTGGTGAAGGATACCTTGTTGAATGAAATATTGTTTTAGACACGTGAATTCGGTTCCATTGTCAGAGCGAACCATTTTAACACATTTGTTGTATTGCCTCTCAACGAGTGTGAATTTTTTTTTCAAAGTCACTGATACCTCTGTTTTTTCTTTTAACAAATAGATCCAAACTGCCCGTGAACAATCATCCACAATTGTCAAAAAATATGAAGCACCACAGGATGAAGGAGTTTTATAAGGACCCCATAAGTCACAATGAATTAAATCAAAAATATTCAAAGCTTGATGCGCACTTAAGAAAAACTTATCTCTCGTTTGTTTCGATTCTTCACAAACTTCACAAACTTTATTCAACTCATCATGAGTACATTTCCCACTTATATCAGGAAGCATTTGCACAATCTTAAATGACGGATGTCCTAATCTTTGGTGCCAAAGTGCTAGTTGATTTTCCATCTTGACTTGACATGCTTGAGTCTTCCGTACCCCACGATACCAATAAAGCCCATCTTTCCGTTCACCTGCTCCAATCAGCGTCCTCGAAGTGCAGTCCTGTATAATACACAATTTATCAGTGAATGTTACAACACAATTTTCTTCATCCGTCAATTGAGGTACTGAAAGTAAATTGCATTTTAATTTGGGAACATAAAGGACATTTTTCAATTCAAGTCCTTCTTCAAGAGTCACTGTTCCCTGTTCGCAAGCTAAAACACGTTCACCATCGGGTAACCCTACGGGGCACCCTTGTATAGTTTCCTTTTCACTCAAATTTTCCAGTGACCCGGTCATATGGTTTGATGCCCCACTGTCAATAATCCACAAATCCCAAATGCTCTTACCAGTCATTTTCTCTTATTCATTTGATTTTTGTTTGCTGATCATATGAACCAGTACCTTCCATTGTTCATTGGTCAGACCTGCCATCTCAAGTTTCTTGT
Organism: Phaseolus vulgaris; assembly: GCF_000499845.2. NCBI lineage: Eukaryota > Viridiplantae > Streptophyta > Magnoliopsida > Fabales > Fabaceae > Phaseolus > Phaseolus vulgaris. Next base: position 46,940,632 of record NC_023756.2, on the reverse strand, counting down.
CGTCATTGTTGGCTTGATTGTTGCTTCCACTAGCGCGTGCCACATTTGCACGTGTCGGGTTACCTTTGTTTCGCATCCCTTGGCGTTCCCTGCCGTTCCATTTGCCTTCACTTTTTGGTCTGTCACCCCACCATTCGGGATATCCGGGATATCCGATCAATTGGAAGCATCCCTTCATGTCGTGACCATTTTTACCGCAATGACTGCACGTCATTAATTTTTCTACCATATCTCCACGCCCTTTTTCTTTGTAGTTGGCCTGCATCGCGAGACCCACAACCAACCCCCTTTCTTCCGTTGATTTGGCCATCATTCTCACTCTTTCTTCTTGTACCAACATAGCATATACTCGGTTCAGAGACGGCAATGGGTCTGAGGCCAGAATGTTTGATCTTACTGTCCCGTAGCTTGCGTCATCCAACCCCATAAGGAGTTGATGAACCTTCTCCTCCCTTTGTTTTTCCAACTGAGCACCAATCCCACACTTGCATCCACCACACGTACAAGATGGAATTTTGTCACTGTTAGCAAGCTCATCCCGAAGGACCTTCAATTTTCCAAAGTAAGTTGCCACCACCATTCCCTCCTGCTTGCATCTTGACAAGTCCGACCTTAGTTGTTGAATTCTAGGTCCATTCACGACCGAGAATCTTTCTTTAATGTCTTCCCACGAGTTATGTGCAGTCTCAGCATATGCTACTGTGGATCGTAAGCTTGGTTCAATGGTGTTTAGAATCCAAGAGACAATCATGGACTGCACGGTCCACCAATCTTCAAGGTCGGGTGCCTCATCCTCTGGTTGGATATGTGTTCCATCAATGAAGCCCCATTTTCTTCGGGCACGAAGCGAGATTTTACTGCTCTTGCCCATTCGTCGTAATTTTCTCCGCGCAATTGGACTTGCGTGATTATGTTTCCGGGATTGTCACTCGCGTTGAGATCATATGGCGAGTAGGTCTTCTTAGCACCTCCAGGTCTTCTTAGCACCTCCTCCTTCGTGCTTTGCTTTGTGTTTGTCGGGTATCAGAGTTTTGTGCTCTGATACCATCAAAGAATATTTTCTGTTTTATTCAATCTGTCTTTCATCTATAGCAATTATACATATATATAACCATAGCATTAGAACCGTACAGATCCGTACAGATTCTTTTTCTAACATAACATATGTAATTAAGACTAATTATAGACCCATTAATAGTAATTATATTCCTATAATTAAGACTAATTATAGACCCTGATTATATTCCTATAATTAAGTCTAATTATAGACTCATTAATAGTGATTATATTCCTGTAATTAAGTCTAATAATTATTTTGTCCGGTAATAATTAATTCTTTTTTGAATTTATCAGAGTTCGATATTCAATAGTTAAAAATTTTATAATTTACTTGTCCATATACAAGTTAAACATATTACACAATTCTTTTACAACTAATGCATTGCATTATAAATATTGTTAACAGGTCTAATTGTAATAGAATGAGAGGTTAAAGATTCAAGAAAATAGCACATTCGTCTTCTGCTACTTCATTTGACTATAAGTCACTCTATTTATAACTAGCAAAAACACATTATTTTTATTATTTACATATACAGTTATCTTTAAAGTTAAAAATTAAATATAAAATATATTACTTTTATATTTATATTGTTATTATAAATTTATAATTCATTCTAATAAATACAAATACATATTAAAAAATATAAAAAAAATTTATGACTGCACTGCTTAGTCAACTTAATATTTAAATATATTTAAAATTTATGTCTTAATTTATAATATTGATTGGTTTATTATGATAAATAAATTTATCATATAATAATTATAATTGTTTAGGGAAATTTAACTTTGTATATGATAACTCTATATTATGATTGGTTTATTATCAAATCGATAATTTATGATTTTTTAGTTAAAGGAAAAGAAAAAGACTCAATTTTTTATAATTTTTTAATAGGATAATTTATTTTTAATAAATAATAACTTTAAAATTTAAAACATAATCATTAAATTTACAAATTTTAAGATTTTTTTGTTTTTCTCTTTTTATATATTTCCATCTCTCAACAACTAAAATTTGAGTTTGATGTGTATATCACATTAATTTTATAAAAATTAAACAAAAATTAAATGTGAAGTAAATTAATTAGATTAGTTGTACATTTCTTCTCTAGATTATCATGTGTCACAAATTTTACCATTTAATTTTTTTCAGGCATTTTACAATTATAATTACATTTAAGTTTGGTGCGATTTTGTCTTGATTTCATGTGTGCGGCTTTTTCAAATCAATTTTTTTTAGTTTAATTATTATTGTTAGGTCCATCAATATGTATTTATTTTTACGTATTTGTGATATTATTTTGAATTATAAAATCTAAAATATTTTTTTTTAAAGTTTAATTATTATTGTTAGGCCCATTAATATGTATTTATTTTGTGTGTGTTGTAATATTACTTTGAATTATAAAATTCAAAATATATAAAAAATATTTTAAATTAGACAATTCAAAAAATTATTTAATATTACATAATTTGAAATATATTTTAAGATTTAAAGATGTATTTGAAATTATTTAATAAATATGTTTATAAAGTATACCATTTATAAATATATTTCAAATTATATAATTGAGAATATAATTTTAGATGGCACAATTTGAAAATGTACTATTAAATTATAAATAATTAAACTTTTCTAATAGTAATAAAAAAATCATTCTCTTTTAGTTATATGGAGATAGGAAAAAACTAATGAAATATAATTGATATCTTTTTTTATTTAAATGATTTTTATTTCTTATAAAGTCATAAATTAATGGTTGTTATTATTTAAATATGTTGTGACATTATTCTAAAGATAAAATATATGATTGATATTATTTAGATTTATTGTGATATTATTCTAGAAATAAAAAATATGATTGGTATTATTTAAATTATTCTGAAAATAAAATATATAATTATTATTATTTAAATCTGTAATATTATTCTGATGAAAAAGATAAATGAGAGGAGATAAGTAAAAAATAACTATATAAATAGAGGGTGAGCCCCGCAACGACATTATCTTGGAGACCACCTCCAAACTTAGATGACACAATTTAAAAATGTAATACATAAATTATAAATAATTTGAACTTTTCTAATAGTAGTAAAAAATGTACTTATCTTTAATAAAATGTTGATTGATAAAGATTTTTTATTCAAATCATTTTTATTTCTTATAAACTCATAAACTGATGCATGAAAATAGAAAATATAATTGTTATTATTTAAATATATTATGACATTATTCTGAAGATAAAATATATGATTTTTATTATTTAAATTTGTCGTGACATTAGCCGGGAAATAAAAGATATGATTGATATTATTTAAATTTCTTGTGATATTATCCTGATTATAAAAAATATTATTGTTATTATTTAAATTTTCTAAAGATAAGATGGGAAGATGCATCCACCTTGCAACAAGATGGAGACGACCATGCCTCGTCTGGACTATTCAAAATTTCAATATATTAAGAACATAATTTTTATATTTTAATTTTAATGTATAATTTTTATCTCAATTTGTATCTAATAAAACTAAGAAAATAAAATAACAACTTTCATTTATTTTTAATAAACATGTGATAGACATGAAATGTCTTTGACTACACTACAAATAGATGAATTATAGGAATTTAAATAAAATTACAAATATAATAGTTAATTACACTTGGCAAAAAATAATTATGACCATGTTAATAATATGTTGATATAAATAAATTTTAAAAAAATAAAAATAAAAATAATATATATATATATATATATATATCAAAACACTACACGTTACACGTGTAACAAAATTAAAATCAAACTTACTTAATTATAAATGCTGCAACTACTATCACCAGAAAATATATCCAACTACAAGAATAAGAATAGAATAAACTGACAAAAAAAAATTTATAAACACAATTATGAAAATTAAATACAATGATCAATTTGTAAAAAAAATTACACAGATAAACAATTATTCATTGTACAAATTACTAAAGAAAACTTAAGAACAACAACGTTTAAGTAAGTCTAAGAGATTCAACATTCAAACTCAATGAACACAACTCAACACCACTAGTTGAATAACGACACCCAATATCCAATGAGAGCCAAGAATCTGAAACAAGGTAAAAAAAATTATAAGTTCTTCAAACTGCATAAAAAAATAACAAAGCTACCAAATTGATTCTCCATGCAATTCAACCAGTTACGAAATCGATTCTCACCCCATATACAAAACTAAAATCGATTATGCCTTCACTAATATGTTAATGAAAATCAATTTCAACACCTCACAAAAGAAGTTAATCAATTTTGGTAAGCACATGAAAATCGATTGAGAGCACCAACAAAGACAAAATTGAATATGTCTTACTATACAACAACCACCAGAATTTTCATTACCAACACATAAACAAAATCGATTCTTCCTTAAGTAAAGCGTCTACCAAACTCAATTTTCCTCAACAAGAAACTATTACAAAATCAATTTTCTTTCTCTACACATTGCATGCAAAATAAATTTCACCTTTGTAATGTTTTCCATAAATGCTTTCTCTTCCTCAACCACAAAAAGAACTTCAAGAAATTCTTCAATCTCTCTAGACAAGGGAACAAGGGAAACCTCACAAGAACAAGAGCTTTCACAACACCTCAATATGCACACAACACCTCAAATGAAAACATACAAAGCATGCACGGGCCTTGAAGTTTTTGAAGAAAACAAATTAAAAAATAATCAAAGATTATTCTACATCATTGATTCCTCATGTAATGGCTCAGTGTCTCTAAGGTTGAGACTAAGCATCATGCACAATTTGGTAGGGTTGAGGGGTATCCAATTTTTTTTTTAAGTTTATCACAGATATCATCGCAAATCACCACATGAGAGTAGAACAAAAAATCATCTCTACTCGTTCGTCTGTTTGCACACTCGTATTCAAATCACTTGATCCAAATAAAGAAGACACTCGCTCGTCAATCCACATATACAACGAATAAGTAGAACCAAAATATTAGCACTGTAGTTAACAACTTTAAACCCTACACATTATTTTTTGAACATTTGTAGTTATCAATGAAAGTTTTTTTTCTAAAAAGTTCTTTAATATATAAATTCAGATAAAAATAAATTTAAAAATAAAATTCAAAGAAATTTGTATAATAAAATATTAGTACAAATATTTTATATTTTAATTAATCTTTAAATAATTATTAATTAAATATTTTGTTCACCAATAATTATATTTTGATTATTTATTTTTTTAAATACGAAAATAAAATTTATTAATAATGATTAACGAATATATGTGAGTTGGGTTCTATAATAGTATTTTTTTTTCATTAACAAATAAATAATTAAAATAAGAGTACCCGTTATTTTACCTAAAACTAATCGCGATTACAACTATTTTTTTTTTCATCTTGATCACAACCTTACTTACTACTATAAAATAGATGACACTGTTGAAAGAAACTTATAAATGTAATAAATAACTATAACTATTTATATCATTACATAAAGAAACATATTATTTAGTATTTTTTATATTATTTTTAATTATATATTTTAATAAATAAAAAATTACTTATTTATTTAAGAGAATAAATTATTTGAATAATTTTTCTTATTTTAAAATTACTAAATAGTTTTTATTTTTTTTTAAATAACGGTTATTAATTTTTAATATTATTTTTACAAATTATATATATATTTAAAATAATTATATATATTGAATATAATAAAAATATAAGCGTATTTATTTTTCCCAGAAATTTATTAAAAAGGATTAATACTCTGAAATCATATAAATATAAATTAATTTATCTCACAGATTCAGTTGAGTAAGTTTCACTTTCCCACAACATTTTTCAATCCTCAAAAATTCAAAACAAAATAGAAATTCTGCATTTTCATCATTTAAAAAAAAAAGAGAAGAAAAAGCTTCTCTGCTATGCTGTTCAAATTAAATTCAAATTATAGAGGAGAATTTCTCCATAATCACGCGCCACCGAAACGACGACAGTAGAATGCGTTAGTGGTGAGAATTGATTCATCAGATTCCGAAGAAGGTAACGACGTTTTTGTTTTTTGTTGGTTCCTTTGTTTTCATGAAGAGATTTGAAATTTGTTGCACTCAATTCTGATTTTCGTTCATTAGATCTGATCTGAAATCGTGTGTGTTTCAGAGAAGAATGAGCGAGAAAGAGGCTATGGCGGAAGTGAAGGAGTGGCTTGCGAAGACGTTCGAAGGCGCTGGGAAATCCGTTCCGGAATTTGAATACACACCACGCAGCGTCTCGCATTTGCACCATCTCATCACTCTTTCCAAAGCCAAAGACGAGGCCGCGCGCCTCGTAGCTCGCGATTTCCGCCTCAAGGCCTCCGAGTACCGATCCCAAGGTCAGTCACTCTTAGCGAGGATTTCTCATGTTTTCTGTAGCTAAAATGGCGGTGGTTTTCAATTGTGGAAAATTACGTACTGCTGCAATTGGACTGGCTAAAGTGTGATGCCGTGGCCGCGGATTGTGGAAAATTATGGTGATGATGATGATTTGGTTCTAGTTAGGGTTATGGCTAGGGTTCCTCATTTTTTTCCAATGAGCAAAATGATCGTGATTAATGAAGTTGCCGGCAAATTTGGCTGCTATGGTGGTTACGCGTTGGGATTTAAAACCTTGCAGTTGCGAGGATTCCGGAGATTTTGAAGAGCGTGGGTTTGTCGCTGGAGAGCTTGCCCTCCAATGTCGGCACAAGTTTTCTTGGGAATGTGGTTACAGTTTGGTTAAGATTGCAGACTGACGATCATTGATCTGAAGTTATTGAGACTGAGAAATCATGATCTGTATGTTTAGTTTTAGAATTTAATTCAGTCAACTATCTAACATAGATATATAAATAAAGAGAAAGTTTAAATGTGAACATTTGTGTTGAGCACCTTTTCTTTAATATTCTGATATCACGCAGACATTTTGTTATTACACAACACAATTTTTGTTTTTCAAAATTTTAAAAAATTTCTGATAGAAATTAAAATGTTGTTACGTCAACAAATAGATTTTTCAATTACCTTGTTAGCTCTTGATTGTTTTAAATAATTCACACTGATTGAAACAGATAGTATCAGTCCTACTAAGTGTTGTTTTAAAATAAAATAAACAGTAGACGATATATCTTTCTAGTTAAATGATCATGTCAAGATTGATCTTAAGACTTGAGATTAATATCATTTGAGCATAGACATTGCTTGATAACGATGCCGTTTTAGTTGGATTTCAAATTATGTTTTGTAATACACCAAAAAATGAAATTTCTGTTTAGATGTTGTTGGTATTGGTTTTGGTCTCGACATCATAATTTGGTAAAGCTCACAAAAACTTATTGAGGCAGTTACGAAGCATGGAATTAGTTATATGAATCTAACTAAAATTTGTAGATTTAAGCCTTGGCAAACATTTAAGCAAAGTCAACTTTTAAATGCTTTGGTGATGATGATTCTTTGCAGCTGCGAGGATTAGGGAGATTTTGGAGAATGTGGGCCTAGCGCAGGAGAGCCTGCCCTCCAATGTGGTTACATCGGCACAAGTTCTAGCAAATGTGGCCAACTTGTTGAATATAAGAGACACTGAAATGAGTAGGTGGGTTTTGTTTGGTTTCTCCATTATTGCTTTGTTTGTATCAATATTTGAAGTTTGAATTCACCCTGGAATCTGTGTTTAGCTTTCTTGTAGCTATGGGTGATATTTCCCTAAGGAAGACTGGAGTGGAGGAAAAAAGGGCTGAAGTTAACAAGGAATCCAAGCTTCTACTTGATTACACTAGAAAGGCAATAGCCAGGCTAACATATTTAAAAAGGTACATTTTCAAATGAGTCAAACAGAGTTTTAAATTGCAATAGTCAATATTACAGAAGATTGTAGGTATGTAAATGCAGGTGCGTTGTTGTGGAAGCCTCCAAAATTGCAATGTTTCAGACTGCAATTTAAAACTAGGGAATGGAGGGCTTTTATGTATTCATGGTGTGTTTTACCTTTGCAAGTTTTGGTTGCGTTAGGGCTGATGTTGTTAACAATCGGGACCTAATGTGGTCGATGCAACTACTAGAATTGAAATGTTGTTGCATTGTGATATCACCCTAGATAGTATATTCAGCCTTTTGGCATTACACTCTTTTGTTATCAGTTTTTTTGATAAGTTTACAAGAATCAATTTTTATGCAGAACACTTGCTCAATTAGAGGATGAGGTAGCTCCATGTGAGGCTCAGATGGAGAGTTGGGCAACAAATTTACAAGTAATGGCTGCAAAAGAAAGACAGTACGTGCAACAATGTGCCAACTACAAGGTATGTTGTCTCTTTTTCTTGTGGGTGGATAGAGGCTTCAGAAATTAGTCCTTTGAGGTATAATATATGGTTGGAATGTATATGATATTGGATGTGTATTTAACTTTAGGGCACGGGAGATAAAGATAGAGAAAACAAAAGGATGTGAATGTGAACAATCAGAAAAATTAGTAGATAACTTTAGTCATTGAGGAAAAAAAGAATTATCCCATACGCATTAAAGCCTTTTATATGCATTAATGTTTATGATATTGCTCCTTAGTTTGTGGTTTATCAGTTTGTGTTCTTTTGATCGATTTTATTTCTTCTTATGTTTATGGTTTGTTATCCGTATACCTTTTTGTTAATTTACTGTGCAGTTTCTTTAGTTCTCTTTTTTGTATACAAGATCTTGATAATTGGCTTACTCTACATGATGTTATTATAGTCACCGTGTTCTTGTCATCATGGTGGTTTTTTGGCTTACTTCCATGCCCCTGCTACCATTAATAAATAACGTTGAATTGTTGTACTCTACTCTGTATGATACTGTCATGTTTTTTTATACTTCGGAATCTTGTCTTTTAGATGCTGAATAACATTTGGTGCAGGCGGTGCTGAATCATGCAGGTTATACCCCCGAGGTTAGCCACAGGGTTTTGGTTGAAATGGATGAGCATAGAAAGGAGCTAGAGAAGAAAACTAAGCCCATCCTTGATACTCTGAGGAGTTACCAAGATTTGCCTCCGGTATTCATGATTTACATGCTTTCTGTTTGTTATATTTCTTGACTGTATTAAAACTATGTTGTGTTTATTCGTATATTTCTGTTGGTTGGGATTGTTCAGGACAAAGCTTTAGCTGCCTTAGCAATTGAGGATAAGAAAATGCAGTATGCTGATGCTGAGAAGTATCTTGAAGATGTTTTGCAGTCAGCTCTTGCCAGTTCTGAGTGACTTAGTACTATAATTTTTAAAGCCTCTTTCTTTGTAAATTTGTTTCAAGATTCTGATTTTTGACCTCACTAAAGATATATATGGACAAGTGTCACTTAAGTAGGCTTTCACATGATGGAATCAGGTTAGGTAGAGTTGAATTTTAAATTGCATATCATGCAGCCATAATCCGATTCACTGGAAAAATTGTTGCATGCAATCCTTTCACATTTTATCCTAAAATCAAAAAAATTAATGGTGAGGATCATCACAATTGGAAGAGTAGTTTGAAATAGTTGAGAGAGAAATTTGGTTAACATATATTTTTGGTCTTTCTTCTTGTAGAACCAAACCAAAACCAAATACTAAGGAGGGATCCAAATTATGTTTTGCAAAAAAAATTCTACTTAGTTGCAAGAACAGTGTGTAAAAAATATATTCAAAAAATATAAAAAACTGTCTAATTGAAAGAATAGAAATAGTGAGAATTTCACTGTCTAAACTTTATATTTCAATTTAGAATATATGGGGAAAAACATTTAACCTTCCTAAACTTGACACCTTTTATAAATAGAAATTTCAAATTTTAGTTTAGTTTTGATTAATCCACAAACTTTATCCTATTTACAAATAGACATCTTCAATTTTAATTTTTGTTTTAATTGATCTTTTAATTTTATCTTTTTTTTAATAGACACCTAGAACATTAACTTTATTATAATTATTTCTTAAGAAAAAAGAAATTGTTTTTCTATCTTTGTGTTAAATGACTTTCATTAAATTATTACTATTATTAATATCATTGTTATTAGTATGAAAATAATTATTTACTATTATTATTTAACTCTTAAGTTATTAGAAAAAAGTATTTATAAAGATTTAATAAGTTTTATAAATAATTGTAATAAAATTGAAATTTTAGGTGGTAATTAAAAAGAATATAAAGATTAAGAATTAATTGGAACAAGGTTAAAATTTAATATATATATAATCTGAAATACATTTATGAATTTATGAATTATATACATATATATATATTTTTTTTAAAATTTTGTACTGTACAATTTAAAATATATTTTTAAATTATGTAATTTATAAATAAATTTCAAATTTAATAATTTACGATATATTTTCAGATTTTTGGATTGCGTGATTCAAAATATATTATAAATTGTATAATTCCTAAAAAATTTATTTATACAATATGAAATATATTTTTGAATTCCAAATTACATCCTTTAAAATAGATTTTCGAATTATATAATTTAAAATATTTTTAACCCATGATAATTTGGTCTTTTCCTACCCCTATAACTATGAAGGTGTAGGAAGAAAAGTATGGAGGTGGAAAAGAAACGCCCCATATTTAAAAGCAAATTCTTGCATGAGCCTGGTCCAAATTACGGGCTTAGAAAATTTGCTAAACAAATATATAATTTACAATAAAATCATCAAAGTAATTAAAATCTTAAGGTTTTACATTAAAATTATTTAACACTAACTAACTATTTAGGAAAATGATTACCCTTAGAGTTGTATATAATTTTTTTGTAATGGATTTAAAAAAAAATATGTATAATAAAAGGTAAATTTGTAGTTAAATGATATGAAAAATAGTAAAATAATAATATTGAGAGTTATAACGTGCTTGTATAAAAAATTGGGAAATTGGAGTTGGGAAGGTATGATTACCCAATTATTTATACTAACTTCTTAATGAATTGGTTCGGATCTAATCATCAAAAAATCAAAATTTCAATACACCACTCAACTAAACCCATATTTTTTTTTAATGGATAATAATATCGGATTATTCATATATGATAAATGCTTAGTTGTAATACCTTTTCATTTATCTGGGTATTGTTTTTTTTTTTTAATCTTAACTTGTTTCTTTTATCTTCATGCATCATCATTATCTTCAAAAGTAGCTTCAGTTCAAGATTACAACCAACCACAACATCAAGTTGCATGTCTATAATTCCATTTCTTTTCCACATTTTTCAATAGCTTGATATTAGTATGGAAGGTGAAAGAAAGCATTATAGAATAATCCATTATACTATTCTTAAAAAATGTTATTCATAGCAAAATTATGCAACTTTCTGCAGCCAAGGGATTCAACTCTTCTTTCTTGTATCAATTCAATGAGTCTCTATATACAAGGTGAAGATGCTGATATTAATGGCTGTATACATGGTCTCAAAATATGTAATCATAAATTTACAATTACCTCTTCAATCAATCCACCTAAAACTAGGTTCTCTACTTCAATGACAACTTGCTCAGCTTCATCTGCAGAAAATCCATGCCTCCAACCCCAGTTCCATATTCCATTTATCAGTCCATTGTTTCCCTTTATATCTCTCTCCATCATTGCATATATGTTATCTGAAGCTAGTTTTTCACTGTAAGATGTTAGATGCTCAATGGCATTACAGACTTCATCAACCAACCTACCTAAAGAAGTGTGCAATCTTGGATTCCCAGCACAAGTTAACAATAAAGGGTTAACTGCTTGTGATCCCTGAAGGCTTTTAAGCTCAGTGACTTCATTTGCACAGTCCAAATAGAGTGTGAGATTGGCTATTTCCTTAGTTTCACTTTTTGGTAGGAGCTTGGGACAGTCAGCATCAAGATTGAGGAGCTTCTCTGCATGCTCAATAAATGATTGACTTGTTAGAAGCAAATATTTAAGCTCAGAACTCTCTTTGTCAGGCTTGCAATAGGTTTCACTGATATTGATACTGTCATGAGCTTTCTCAGCAAGAATGGCATCATTTTCACGTTCAGACTTGAGCATAAAATAATCATCACTAGAAGAACTCTGGTTTTGCTCACAAACTTCTGTAATAAAAGAAAAAGAATATGCCTGCCATGTCAAGACTCATGAAGAAAACTATGGTTTATAAGAGCTTAATTTCCATGCACTATAAATAAAATCACTGGTGGATCTTTTAAGGTAACTATCAGTGCACATGCTAACCTCTCACAATGTAATTGTTAGCATGTGGCACAAGTGAAGATAACTTGAGAGAAATTTACCTCTAATCTTATTTGCAGATGCATATACTTCTTCATGCTCCATCTCAAGATGATGTGTTATTGTAGTTATTATTCTAATCTCAGGGCAATCATCTTTATGAGAAACAGCCACACTAATTGCTTCTTCTTGGCCTAATTGTTCATCCTGTTCAGAAAAACAATGAATTAAAATTCAGATTAAAGGCCTTGCTTCACTCATGGATTACTAACCCAAACTCAAATTTCTAAGAGATGATACACAATAATGTTACATTTGCTAGAGACAAAAAGATGAGGGCAAAAGTAAACTTACAACTGGTTTAGCTGCTTCAGGCTCAGCAACAGCAGGCCTTTGCTTCTTCATCTGTTTCTTTTTCTGTTCCTTGGAATAACTAATCTTTTGGCTCTTTGGTTTTGAGATGGTATTTGAATTTGAAACAGTGCTCTTTCTGCTGGGAATCTCATTCTTTTCAATTCGGGAGCCACTTTGTGGCTTCCTAATCTTGGTACTTGTAGAGCTGATTTCTGCTTGATCTTCTTGGGATTTTGTCACAACTTTGGTTTTGGAAACCTCAACTACTGGGACAAGAGTTTTTTGTTGATGTTTGGATTTTGAAACCTCCTTTTCTGACATCTTTCTACTTGGGGCAATGGTCTTTACCTTAGATTTTCTATCAACAGTTTCATTTACATGTGATTTGTGACTGACATGACTAGGCAGTTTTACCTTACCTTCAAGGGCCTTCTCGTTTCCAAGAGGCTTGATTTCTTTTTCCTTCAACTCCACAAGCTCTCTGAGGAGTTTAGTTCTTTCCTCTTTGGCAAGCCTTCTGGATACATGTTCTTCCATTCTTTTCCCCACGGTTGAGTCTTCCTTGGGTTGGAACACTTTGGAAGTGCCAACTTTTGCTTTTAGATTTCTAAGGGATAACTTTTCTGAAGGAACAACATGCTGGTAACTGTTTACACATTCCTGGTATGGAGTACATCGAGGTTTCATAAGTACAATAGGGGGTAAATCACCACAATGTTTGTAGTGCGGATCAATGGAATGATGGACCTGAACATTAGGCTCTCTCACAGGACTCTTCTTCAAAAGTCCATTGAAATGAGTAGTCTCAAGGATTTCCTTCAAGGTCATCTTACGTTCTAGATTAACCTTCTCAACATTTTTTCTCAGTTTAGGCATATCTATGTCAAATACATGTCTCTTCTGATTCAGAATCTTTGGACTCTCCAACTGTTTCTGCATAACAGCTGGAAATGATCTTGAAGGTGCTTCTTCTAAACCCATCAGCTTGGCAACCAGATTGGATCGTCTTTCCCTCCTTGAAGTTGTTGGTGAGAAAGAAGAATCAGAAAGCTTATCATTCCAAGCCACAGAAGATTGGCTTGAGTTTGTGGAGTGGAATGTGGATGCTGAATCCAACCCTTCAGTGGTAGTGAACAAATTTTGGCTAATCAGGCTCTCCTTGATCACTTTCTTAAGCTCCTCAGTGCAACTACTTGAAGAACCATCAGCTGAAGGCCAATGTCTTTGGAATCCCATTGGATAACTTTGTTCACCAAAATGATCACAATGTGCAGTTCCATCCATCGGCATTTCATCAAATCTCCCTCTTTCAGGTTTCCCATTTTGTCTTCTCTTCAAGCTAGCCATGTGTTGTGAAGCTTCTTGCACCTTGCGCAGCATTAGTAGAGATTCTTGCAGGTCAAGAGCCCCTTTTAGCAAATCTTTTGCTATATCTTCAGAACTTCCATCATACCTAAGACCCCTAGACCATGAATCAATCATGTTGTTCAACCTTTGAGCCCCTCTAGATACCTCCATGAGCTGCAAGGATGATGGATCAAAACACCTTTCTGCGGATCCTTTTGAAACCTTCTCCTCTTTGTCTTGTTTGTTAGCCAATGATGTCTCAGCCGGCCTCCTAGTTTTTGTCTTGTCCTTCATTTTCTGTGAACTGGTCCTGTATTTCCTTATAGCCCCACACTCAACTACCCCTTTTGGATCATCACATGTCATGAATGGTCTATACATGACTGAGTCTTGAGGGGATATTCTGTCACAGAAATTTCATCAACAAACTGGGTGTCTAGTAATATTTTAACAACCAAAATAAACAACAATTGTTATTAAAATCTCAGAATACTTACATGGTCTTGTCCTCTTGGATCTCAGTTTGTCTACATGAGACAAAAATGAGGCTTGTTTTTTTTCCAACTGAAACATGTGCAATTAATTAATTAGTCCTCATCGAAACAACAATTCTAGCAAAAATGAGGAGGTAGATCAACATAGAAACAAACAAAAAAGGTCTCGATCATTAGCACACTTGAACCATGAAAATGAAACTGTTTGCATATGTTTCAAATTGGACTCTTGAAGCAAGCACAGAAAGAGAGTTGGAGATCTGTGTGTAATTCTCCACTGAAATCAGAAAGGACCCAACTTGGAAATGATTCCAAAAACTCCAACTTTAATCACACATCATCATAGTATCCACGAATCCATTGGCAAGCTAAAACATTTTTGCAATTCACACTCCATTTTTTCGTTCCCAGATTAATATAAAAAAACAAACATTTTTCTTTTGTTTCTCCTCAGAGTTGATGATGGAACCAAATATTCAACATTCTCAGAAACTCACAACAAAGAAGCTAAAACGCCAACCCTTTAATCCAAAAAGAAGTAAGAATTCACGGTTTCATGCAACACTTACAACTTACCCTTGATTTTCCTTCAACTGTTCATCACAATCAGCAGCACCTATCCAAACCCAGATGAGAAACTCATGAAAAAAAAATAAGAAAAAAAAGTTGCATTTATGGTGAGGAGGAGCCAGGAAGGTTTAGAGAAGCTTCGTCCAAGGGAGCGAGGTGCAAGCAAGAGACTCAGATCCACATGGGAGGAACAAGACAGTCAAATGGTTGCATTGACTTTGTGATTGGATGAATGAAGGGTAGATACTAGCAACAAACAACCTTGAGCTTTCAAAAAACACCACACAGTGAGTGTTTTGCTTAGCATTGTTTAAAGGGATTTGTTTAGAGACAAGAAAATCACTGAAAGATCATGGATGTGAAAAATGGCAGCAAATGGCTTTGGTGGTACACATTGGTTGCAGAGTGCCAAAGAAGCAAAGCAAAGCCTGTTTCAAAAGCACACGGGTCAGACAATCAGAGTGGAAAAATGGCTCCACGCAAACCAGTTGATCAAAACAAAAATTTTGGTACTTCTTTTCTTCTAAAGTTATTATGTCATTATTATTTTTTTAAACATATTACCATAAAAAGGTAGTTTTCATGAGACCCTTTTGAAAATCAATAAACCAATGAGAAAATAGTTCATGTCATCGTAAAGTAACTATTACAAATTTATTAACTTTATATAAAGTTACAATTTTTACAAACACCATCTTCTTATAATACTAAATTATTGGTTTAAGTAATATAAAACTCTAATTTTGTTAATTATAGTGAACATGGTCATTGAGCTTCTTCAACATATTGTAAATTATCCATATCAGAAAAAAGTTAAACCTGTGTAGTGATATCAGTTAAACTCTATAATAAATAGTGCAGTTAGAAACCTGGTCTTTACGGCACTCTACTGTTATGAAGACAGAGATTGGTGAGCTTGGCCATTTGATTAAGGTTAAATTCGTTATTTGCTGTCATACATAAATCATTGCCTCTATCATATAATATCTAGCAATGCCACCATATGATCTTATGTTTAATATTTGTTTATAATGTTTTGTCACATTGCTTGAGAAAAAAAGTGTCTTAAAACAGTGCAGGTGCAGATAATTGATGCAAACAGACAATAAAAAAACTAGGAATTCAGCAATGCAGACAACCTAATAAATCATCACTAGTTCTGCTAAGTTTTGTTTGTGTCGGTATGGAAAAACAAATTCATGTAAAGTTATAGTAAAATCATTTTTCCTAATCCTAGAATACCCCTTAATGAGATTTTAATATGAATCTCTGAAAACACTAAAGTTTATTTAAAAAGTTAACTTCTTTCAACCAATACCACTTCTTTGCATACACAGAAAATCATAAATGTGAGTTGAAATATTAATATATATGTTGTCCCAATATTAAATTTTGAAAGATAATCAAATCCTCCCAAACAGGTTCTAAAAAATTATGAAATGTCTTTAGAGAAGGAAACAAAGTTGCTGATTTTCTTGCAGAAACATGGTCTTCAATCCAGATAGGTGATAATTAATTGAGTTTTATCAAGTTTTAGTCCCTTTGCATCACTGAAAAAAAGTCCTTCTTCATTATAATATTTTCATTATTAATTTAATTACAATTATTGTTATTAAAATTTGAGTCACTGGTTACATATATGAGTGTGATAAACACAATTAGTGTTGAATGAATAAATAAATAAATATAATAATAAAAGCATTTGAAGTCAAATGTTTACTTATAATGAAATATTAATTACTAAAGATCCACTTGTCCCTACACTCCAACTAAAGTCTAAATTGGCCGGCATATAACTCAATCTTCAAACCAAATTCTCAATATTTAATGTTCATAATTATTTTCATAAAAAAGTTTTACTTGTTGCCTCTTTCCCAAGCATACCAAGGAAACAATTTTCCCATCATTTATTTTTTAATAAAATTTATTTCACACTTAATAGTAAAAGATAATATTCTATAACTATTTTAAAATTATTCTAATAAAGATAGACGTCTTTTAATTAAAACATTTAATTTAGTCAGAAACAATAGTTAAATTATTATTTTGCCTTATCAGGTTATCTTCTTTCCTTTATCTCTTCCTTTTTTCTTTGTATTTGGTATTATTTTCAGCTACATTCTCATATTGATTACAATTCCGCATATTCTTCAATCAATCTCCGTAATTAATTAATGTTCCTTTTTCTTTATGAAAAATAAATAAGATATTTTTCATTAATTTTAGATATCGGTACTACGAGGATCAACTAACAATAATTTTTTTTTTATGTATCAAGTAGATGAAATTGATGTCAAATTATTGTGTTATATTGATTTTTGTTTAAATTGATGGGTGCATTTGGTTCACTGAACAAAGAGGAAACCAATCCATTCATTGTTCACACACCCCATATGTTCATCATAATAATAATATTCATTAAAGCCAAAGTGTTACTAATTGCATTAGTTGAAAAAACATATAACCCCACCTATATCTTTAATGTTGAAAAAATTCCTCATTGCATGTTCTCAAGTACAGTGAGTAGCTATGAACAATATTTCTTCATACCTATAAGATTAATTAATGTATTAATTTCTTTCATGAATTTTGCAGAGCATGTATTAAATAAAAAGTAGTCATAATAAACTAAATAAACCAAACTGTACAAATAACAATTGGCAACATACCACACAAAATTTGCCACCCAAAATGTCTTATTATCAAAGGAAAACATTATTTAACAATACTTTTTTAATATTAAAAATTAGGGTTAAATAGGTTTTTGGTAGTTATAAAATTGGATAACACACATTAACTGCCACAATGAAATTAACATGTTTATTGAATATTGAGTATCAAAAATACTATTTTTTTTAAGATACCATTTTTATTAAAACAAAAAATTATTTAATCTTACAAATATAAGTGCAACTTTACCATTTTAAGATGTTTATTTATTTATTTATAAAGTGTGAAAGAGACTGCTTTAAAAAACCAAATCAACAAGAGTTTATTATTTAATGCAGTTTTTACAAAATATATAAAAAATTAAATTAAAATATTATATCTAATCTCCGTAAATGAGCTTTTGCAGTGTTTGGAATAACACTACCATATGATAAAAAAAGAAGGCAACAAGTTGAATTGATTTTGAAGCTATTTCTTACACTTTGGTTACAGAAAAAAACTGTAATTTCCCAAACAAGCCCTTATCTTCAATGAATTCCAAGTTTTCACTCTTCAAATGAACTTCATCTGCATTTTACACCTGTCAAGTGGGTACCCTGAACTCTCAAACAAGTTATTGGAATCACTTTTTTTTTAAATTAAGTCACAGGACTCTTGCTGCATTTCACATTTTGGTCCCTATAATAAATGTAACTCAACCCTCACCACTTTCTTTTTTCCTTGTTTGGTTACAAATTTGAATTGAAGTCAGAGTCTGTTATTTTAAAAAGGGTGCAACTTAGACTTCAATGCTTCTCTCTAACTAAGCAACACCCAATGAGCACAAAATTATGGTTGTTGCAATTCAATATGTGGGCATACCAAATTAATTGATTAAAAAAAATAAAGACATTTTATAGTATATAAATAAAAATAAATTTGATCATCTATAAATATATAGTCTCACATATGGATGACAATGTAAGACGGGTCATGCAGGACGCCCCGCAATCCGCTATTAACAAGTATGGAACAAACTCACTAATCTTTTTTGTTTTTATCAGCAAAGAATAAATAAAATAAAATGAGACACTTCAGGGTGTCACAACCCTTATACAAAACACCCCAAAACAAGTTTCCTAACACCCTACCAACACAGGATACACTACAAATCAACCAAAATAAACCAGTCCGAGATATAGAAGCCCCACAAATACAGTTACAACAACCCACCATGAGCTCACACTCCCAAAAAAGGACATGCACCGCACAACTAAACAGGATCTTTGCCAGCAAACAAGCAAGCTCACTAATCTAGTCTAGTGATCTGCTTAGGCTCATCCTGCATAACTCGCAGTCTGTGTAGGCCATGTGGGCTGACCTGTTACTAAAAAAATGTATGAAACAAACTCACTAATCTAGTCTACTCACCCGTTTAGACTCATTGCGCATAACTCGCAACCCGTGTGGGTCATGTGGGCTGGCCCGTGTCTACCTCTTATACGGGACGGACTAGTAAAAGGAACCTACATTCTTTGTATAGGACAAACCAACTCAGTGCATATTTTGTAAGTCAAACATGAAGTGAGCCTATGTAGAACGGACTAGCCCGCATTGACATCCCTAATCTCTTACACGAGTTGTCAGGTCTCGCAAAATCAATATCGTGAAAAATATATAGAAAGAAAGTATTGTGCTTCCCGCCTCATGAAGGGACATAGTTTTACAAAATAAAAACTTGCAAAGATGGGCAAAAAGTATGTGCAATTGCATCTCAGTTGGATTTAGACAAACGAGGAAAACAAAAATTGACGTGTAAGCTTGGCCCATTCCTCAATTATGGTCTTCAACTCTAAAATCAGTGTAGCCTTTTCCCTACTAAATGCAACTTTTTTTTTCTGCTTTAAGCTGTTAACTTTCCCCAATCAATTCCCCATCATCTAATTCAAATTTTTCATGTTCTCTTCATTTCTGGTGGCTAAGCAAATAGAGTGAAATCATGAATGAAAGAGGAAAGTATCTTCAATTTCAAAATTTGTGGTTGATTAAATGTGAGCAACATGATATCATGAAATTTAGCAAATACGTATCTCACTGAGACATTGAAGACAAAAGAAGACTACTACTACTTTGTAGCATATAGAATAGAAGGGTCACAAAATCACAAAAAGCTAATTAGCTACCAACACTTTTGGTTTCCCTTCTCATATATCAATCAAACTTTGCATTAAATAATTGGAAGATAAACAAAGCAATTGTGTTTTGTTTGTCCAAAGTTTCTTCCACATCTTCAAAATCTCTATGGAGACACACCATCTGCAAAATTTGAATTTAAACTTAGACAAAGTATAGGTGGCAACATTTGCAGGCAATAATCTTGAGTACAGTTATGTCTTGTCATGTGGAGCTTGTGCAGAGACATTACATGGTAATACATTTGCTTCACTCAAAATTATAACATGTGACAAGGGAAAAGCCAACAAATGCACATATTTATAATAAATTTGGTTAAATTTGTTTTTACTTAATGTATTATAACACGAAATTAGTTTTTATTCCTGTTTCAAAATTTAAATCATAGTATAGAAATAATTAGAATTGGTCATTCTATATATATGATTGTTAGTTTTTTAAAAAATTAATAGTTTTTTCAAAATTCGTCGTTATTTTGATTGCAGACTAATGTCTGCAGTAACTACTTCCGATTGATTGATAAAGTGAAACCTCAAATTGAATCAATTTCATATACAAAATGACTCATTCCAATCATTTTCATATTACATACACTTGATGATTTAAAGTTCATCACGATAATATGTATGAAAAAAAATTCTGAAATTTCATTTTTTACAATGTTTTCAAATTGATTATTTTTTTATATCAAAATGAACGATTCCATGATTTATAATTAAAAAAAAATATTTATGTTCGTATTATATTACAAGGATGAAAAACATATTTAATCTTAATAAAAAAACAAAATAAAATTATTTCAAATTGTTTTCAACTCAATGTTATGTAATTTGTTCTTTTTTAACAAGGCATGTTACAAAGTGGACTTTAAACTTAACTCAACTTCATAAAACCGGCTAATGGGGTGAGGTTTGCACCCACTTATATACAATGAAAGGCTCTAATATCTAGTGGAGGTGGGATCTCCATCAAGGAAAAAAAAGACTTTATGAACTTCTTTTAACTCCATTTATGTGACATTTTTATGCAGATAAAAACGACTGAGATAATTCTTAACCTGCATAATAGTAAGTTAAGTGAAAGTTTGTATAATTTGAAAAAAAAGTGAAGTAGAAAGTGTTGGAGAAAAAGAATGTATGACAATGTTATCTGGATTTGAATGATGTTGAACAGAGATTCTCACACACATGGTCCCACTGCTACAAAAGAAAACAATAAAAAGCCAGCTGCTGCTTGTATTTTTGTGAGCCATGATGAGTGTTGGGAATGAGACATCTTGTTCTCTACCTTCTTCTCTCAATGCTCATTGATTTGATATTTTTGTAGCCTTTCTTTGTTTTTATCTACTTTGTATATATATGAAACTAATTCTTCAATAATTTCATACTTAAACTCATTTATAATGCAGCATGTATAAGGAAAATGATTAAAACTGTAAACTAATCATGGTAAGATAATGATAGTTAGAGACTGTTACTGATAAAGCTAAACAAAGTGGTTGTTCATCTCTCTTTGTCAATAGTGATTCTTATTTTATGTTTTTCTTCTGCCTTTTTCTTGTCAATAGTTAGTTCTAGATCTTCCAAAGGTTGACCAAATCATATGTTTAAAAGCTTAGAACAACTTATTGCATAAACTATTGTTAATTAAATTCAATGGTTGTTTTCCCAGTTCTTGACTCAGAAGGTGGTAAAGGTTGAAGAGTTTGATTTTAGAATGAAAAATTTAAATAATTATCATAAAAATTCACAGCTTTTTACTTGTAATAGTTTATGAATGAGGAAAATATAATACATCTTTTTCTGTATTATTATAAAATTTTATGTTGTTCAAGTTTCTTTACTTTTTTTTAATATTGTTTCAAGATGGAGTTAAACAGAGTGTTAGGAGAGGCCCACATGTGAATTCTTTATATTGCAAACTATAATTCTATTAAACTAAGTTATCTCACATAAATAAAAGCGACATTAGAATTAAGAAAAGATTTTTTATTTTATGTTTTTTCTGCCAATCTCTCGACTGAATATGTGATAAACGTAGATGAATTTACTTGCATGATATTACTGATAAAAAATGAGAGAAAAAAAATTATAAACATTTATAAAAAACACTTATTTTTTTAATATTCTTATAAAACATAGACCGTCATTCTTTCTAGGTATATGTGAATATGGTAAAAATTTTCGAGTTTTTCCATCGGTGATGATGTATTTGTAGAAGATTATTGGACGTTCAAATAAGTTAGAATACAAATAATTTTGTATATGTATATAAGTAAATGAATAATGAGATAAATTTACTTCCCGAGAGGATTGATATTTCTATATATGAATAGTTACTGCGTAACTATAAAATATTTGTCATTACTGTTTAATCGATTTTCATTCAATAATATATTATATTTTGTAAATCTCTATTATTTATTTAGGTCATTCAATAATATATTATATTTTGTAAATCTCTATTATTTAGGTAATGAGTATTACAGTAAATTTTACTATAATGCCATGTCCAAGAAAGGTGCGAGACATGACCAAAAAATCATATGTTTCCTCCTTTTTAAGTTGAAGTTAGTGTCTTACGTTGATGTCTACTTCAAAACACACGTCTTCACATAGATTTCAATTTATGTTTCAGAGGATCACGTGTAATTATAGAAGTATGCACAAGTAGATATATGAGTAGAAGATTTTTTTGGCAATAAATTCAATCGACTCTATAATATTACTGAAATTTCAATTTGATTGATTGATTTGAATCCATGTGAAACAAAAAAAAAAATCTAGTTTCTAACTGTTCTTAACAGCAATTAAAAATCCTTTGGAAAATTATAAACATGACTTTATATATCTTTTACATGTTTAAAATTAAGAGTTTCGACTAAGTAAATTGACTCCTACGGGTAGAACTCATTAAATAGTTTAATTTATGATAAATGATAATTTTTGTAACTCTACACAACTGAGCTGACTCACTTAACTATATATATTTAGTTCTCCAACTTTTTTTTAACCTATTATATAAACTACATTGAAAATGCTTCAATGTTTTCAGAAGCTCAACTCCATATTTGAGTTTAAAAAAACAAAAAAAAATATTATAAAAATGTTCCAAATCTATCTAGTTTGAATTTAAATAACAAAAATATTATAATAAATTTAGGGATTTAAATGGAAAATAATAGTGAATCAATTTATCACCAATAAAATTTGTAGTGGCAGGGCTGACCGACATTCTGACGTGTCTCAGACACTCTGACCGAACCGTCGGAGACACCATGCACGGTCAGACTGACCGACACATATATCTCAAACCAAGGTCAGTGAAGTTAAACTACCATTAACAATTAGGTAATAGGTAATGCAACTATAAGTGTGATTCATTCCACTAATCAGGCCCAATGAGGTAAGCCCATTAAAATAATATAAATAACACACATTCCAAGGAACAAGTACGTCATTATTACTATACACCTACCCGAGTGTCGAATACCCTTTACTGACTTGACGTCGGAGTGCCTTATGCAATATCTCCTCCATTTGACATTCACCTGAGATTGAGAGCCGAAGGAGTATCACGAAGGCAAGAAGGATCCCGGTGAAGCCCTAACAACCTACCTGAAGGAAGGAGAAAGACGAAGACTTCAATAGTTCTCTAGGTCTCATCTCCCTAGCAGGAACAAAGTTCAAACTTGTATATATTGTCTAGTTTTAAAACATTGGCGTTGATGGTAGAAATGGAAAAGTAATTCCAAAGACGGATATTCGCTCATTTGGACTTTGACAAGATGAATCCTTGTTCCCCATAGTTCTTGACTGAGGCTTTATTCCAGTACGTTCAATAGTCTCACTTTGTTGACAAATTAAGGTCAAGAACAATTTAAATACATATTTTGATGAGTTGGCTAATTTATGATTTATTCATAGAGAATCATTTCATTGGTATAATAGGCTTCCATCTAGTATGTTATTAAAATTCTTTATGAATATGTTATAGTTTACCTATGTATCGTTTTTATTAACATATGAGTTTTTCTAATAATATTTTTTTCATGGGAGGCAGATGATTATTGTTACTTGAGGTGTCAACCTACCTGAAATGTCAAGTTGCATAATCATGTCTAACATGAAAGCATTTTTATAAAAGAAATACATATTCTTTCCTTAATCTTTTCGAAGTGCCTTTTAAAGACAACCATTATCCACCTCTAAATTCCAAAAGAATATTATTTAACATTACAAAACTACAACTGAGATTGCAATTTTAATGATATATCTTATACATAGTTTAATTTTTATAAAAGAATTTATTAATATACGGTTCAAATACGAGCAAATCATTGAATGCACCTAAACCCGTTAAATGATGAGTCAGGTTTTAATTACACAAGTACTTAAACTCTTAATTTCATATTATAATTCCATCTTACTATTCTATGATATCTCTCTTTTACTTAGAACTTGTAAAAATATTTTTCATGAACAATGGAGCCCCATCATCATATGCATAGTAGCTAAGTTTGTTCTGTTCTAATTATAGTCATTTTGTTGCTCTCCGTAAATTAATCCAAATTTATTTTCAAATTAACAGAAAAATTGTCAACCATTCAATGTATTTGTCTAAATTCTGTTATATTCAATTTTCTTCATCCATTCACTCTTTGAACTTCTTTTCCTTCAATTTGTTTTTGTATTTTTGGCACTGGTTTTGTTGATCAAGAACAGTTTCTATAAGGGGTGGCAGAGAAATAGAGTATGGAAATAAACAGCTATTGTTAGATTGATGATTCTGCTTGTCATTTATGGAAATCAATGGAAGTATGAACCTCTCATCCGTTCATTCAGAAACAAACTCAACAGATTACTGCTATTATCTGCTTCAAACATGAACACCACAATTCTATGAAACAACATCAAGTTATTCATTTTCTCTTAAGTTTCTCTGCTGACATTCTTTGACATAAGTTTTCTATAGAAGGGGTTCTTTTTCCTCAAATAGTACTTTGAAGGAAATAAACATCAAGAAGAGGGAACACAACAAACATAGCTTCAAGGCCAACATTTCACCTTCCAACTACTTGTTCCTTTGTTTTTTTTTAAAAAAAACAAAGGTAACAGTGTGACACTCAAAGAAGGTCGGATCAACGATGGTTCGGGCTTTTCATCACCGAAGCAGCATGCAGAAATCCAAATCTTTTCATTTCAGAAGGATGTTTGAGAATTCAGGGAAACATGGTCATGGTTTAGGTGATAAGGATCATGATGAAGCATGTGAAAGTGGGAGGATATACTCAAAAAGCCTTGACTCTAGGAGCTCATTTAATCACTCCTTGGAGTTTCATGTCCCAAATAGCGATCATAGTCCAGCAGCAAGCTTGGGAGTTGAAGTACCTAGAATGCCTCCAAAGAAACCAACAGGTATATTTGATCTTCCTACTTTAATGCAAGTCAATATTGTGCTGGATTTCAGATAACAGTTAAATTAATATGATCACCCTCAAAGTGATGAAATGAAATCATAAAGTGTTTGTTAGTAGTTATAAGAAGATCAAGAACACTAGGCATAAATTGCTAAAAAGCCTTTTTTTGTACTTTTATTTCAGACTCTGACTTGATGAAGGAAAGGTTTGCTAAGTTGCTTTTAGGAGAAGACATGTCAGGTGCAGGGAATGGTGTTTCTTCAGCATTGGCTCTATCAAATGCCATAACAAACCTGGCTGGTATATGCCTTTATTTTACTTCCAATCAATGTGTGTCAATTGAGTATTTTATAGTTCCTAAGAGCTTGTAAGGGGATTGAAATGGTTTCCACTTTTCCAGAAGAGGAAGTGTGATTTAAATCATGGGGTTTGATTTATGTATATATAACTAATCGATACTGTAGTCATCTCAATTCAAATTCAAACACAAGAATATTTAAAGTGTGACTGACTGAAATTTGTTCTCTCAAGTCTCAGTGAAATTTGCAGTCAATAATTTGCTTGTTTCTGATGCAATGCAGCATCTGTTTTTGGAGAAATATCAAAGCTGGAGCCAATGTCCGCAGACAGAAAGTCAAGGTGGAGAAAAGAAATTGAGTGGCTTCTATCTGTCACTGATCATATTGTTGAATTTGCTCCATCACAACAAATAGCTAAGGATGGATCAAGCATGGAGGTACGCAACCTTATTATGTCTCTACCTTCTTACCCCTCCAAATTTAAGACTAACATATTACTAACTATAAAGCAATATGTTATGATATTGTGCAGATCATGACTACTCGGCAAAGAATTGATCTGCTCATGAACATCCCTGCCTTGCGCAAGCTTGATGCAATGCTCATTGTAAGTTGTTAAATCTTATCTGAATCACTTTATTCAAATGGCTTCACTTCACTTCACACTCGAGACTAATTGGATATGGATGAAACAGGACACCTTACACAACTTTAGAGATCAAGATGAGTTCTGGTATGTCTCTAAAAATGATGAGGATTCTGAGGCTAACTCTAACAGCCTAAGGAGGAGTGACAAATGGTGGCTACCAATAGTTAAAGTTTCCCCAACAGGGCTGTCTGAAGGGGCCGGAAAATGGATACATTTCCAGAAGGACAATGTTAACCAAGTGCTTAAAGCAGCCATGGCAATAAATGCTCAGATACTATCAGAAATGGCCATCCCTGAAAACTATATTGAATCTCTCCCCAAGGTAATATAATTAAACCAAAACGAATCTCTAATTGGCTTAATAATTTCATTAGCACTCAAAACTTGGAACTGGGATCAATCTTCTTCTCCTTCATGTCTTTGTCAGAATGGTAGAGAAAGCCTTGGCGAATCAATCTACAAGAGCATTACAGTGGAATATTTTGATCCTGGGCAATTTCTCTCAACAATGGACATGTCCACAGAACATAAGGTGCTTGACCTCAAGAATAGGATGGAAGCTTCCATTGTGATATGGAGAAGGAAGATGACCAACAAGGATAGTAAGTCTTCCTGGAGTTCAGCAGTGAGCATAGAGAAGAGGGAACTCTTTGAGGAGAGAGCTGAGACCATATTGCTGATGCTCAAACATCAGTTCCCAGGACTTCCACAATCTTCACTTGACATTAGCAAAATACAATACAACAAGGTGAAAACAACACTGCAAATAGTTTGTTCATGTTACAATATTATGTCTAGATGATCACTAACAAACTTTGAATGCTTTCAAAATGAGCACAGGATGTGGGACAAGCCATCCTAGAGAGCTACTCAAGAGTTATAGAAAGCCTGGCTTACACAGTTTTGTCAAGGATTGAGGATGTCTTGTATGCTGATTCAGTGGCAAAGAACCCTTCATTGGTAATGAGCAGCAGAAGGATTTCATTGGATTCTTTACCAGTGTCTGGGAAGACTTCACCAAACTCTCTGGATGAAAATATGAACTTTCACTCTTCAGAGACACCACCTTCAATGACTCTCTCAGACTTCATGGGTTGGAGTTCAATCAAGGAGGAGTTGGACACAAGGAACTCCACAGGAGATTTTGATGAGTATGTGGATGAAAAAGATGAAAAGAATGCAACTAAATCTCCTAATTGTGCAGCCCCTCAGAAATCTTACTATTTGGAGAAACTTGAGTATTTGAATGCTTTAAAAGCTCCCATGGCTCGACATTAATATCAATAACAAATTGGAATGGGGTAGGGAAAAGAAATATTAGAAATATTGGAACACATTAAAAGGGAAGCTATTGTATAAACACTCATCGAGGCTTTGGTTATGCAGGAGTATGATCCTTCTTATGCTTCTTATTATAACCCGCTTGTACATTATGTAACTCAGACTTAGTTGTAAATTATTTATATCTTTACTTCAAAATAGTGGAAGATTCATAGTCCTGGTAAAATCACCGTTGAAATCTTCACCCTTAATTGGAACCCAATTTGCAGTTTATTGGTACCTGAATCCTGGTTATGTTCAAAAGTTCAAGTTCAAAAAGTATGAACATTCACTTGTGCTAAAAGCCTGAAACTAAATCATTATAACCATGATGATTTTTGCTACCAAAATTCTAAAACTAACTACTTTCAAAGTGCCTCAATATATAACTATTTGCAAATAATGTTTGGTTCTGGAATCATAACTTGCATTGAACTGCCCCATGAGTACTTAAGGCTAGTAGCACTTGAATTACAATCAATATAGTTTTTCATTGGATTCGTTTAGTACGCCGTATGAGCCATAAGATGTCACTGCCATGCAAGGATCTTCTATTGCGTGCAACCTTCTGGGAACCCTACAAAAGAAAATAAAAGCCTTTCACAACTACAAATCTATGACTCATAAAAACCAATTTATTAGGTAACATGCACCTTGAACATGAAACAGGTTAGAGTATAGAAAACAAACTCACTTGAAAATGAAATGTAGGATTTGAAACTTTTGTTAAGACTGATAAACCGTCCCGAACAGGTACCACTATAGTTTTAGAATGGAAAGAAAATTATGTTAGAGATGCAACTAAAAAGAAAGCCGTGTAGAATAACAAAATATTACACTTTTCACATTAGAAGAACATGATGTTGTACCCATGGTCAAATTGCTATGTTTGTTCAATGTAGTAACATTGGTTGGCTTCAAATTCTTATCTGCATATGGCTTTTGGGTGTACAAGAAAAGTGGCAATTCCTCCTGCTTATCTAGTATGTGTTTATCTTCTACTTTTGAGGGATCTTTGGTTTTAGAATCTCTGCATTGGATAAAATAAGAATATATTGAAGACCAAAGTGAAATGTAAAATATAGTTCATTTTCATGATGAGAATGTCATGCTCTTTCTTGGTTCTGACAATTAGAAAACATTTGTTCAGTTCAGACATTAACTACTGTCAGATTCATGAGGGTATTGAGGAATGAGTACCTTAATCTCTCACTGCTTGATCTCTCTAGGATGGGTGCTGTTCATAGAAAGAAGGTAAAAAACAACAACAAATAAATGGAAAAACATTAATGGACTGACAATATAATGTACTTGATTAGAAACACTTTTGTCCCTTTCAAAAGAATTAAAAGGTGCATCAAATCTTTACGTGAAGATAAATATCGAGAATGGAATCTTGGCACTTTCTCCCTCCATCTCATCTTTGTGAGCTCAAGCTTATCAGCATATTGTTCACACGAGAAAAGTCTCTGTTGAAAAGGTCCATTCAAGTAACTGTTAAGGATTTGCTACATATGTTAAAGTTTTATGTCTTTTTCTTCTCCATTGTAACATATATTTTATGGCAATGATATTCTTACATTAGTTTTGTACTTTTTCTATGGAAACTAGTAATCTATTATCACATTTGTGATCATACATTTTTCATCACTGATGTGTAAGATATCCTGTGAATAACAAGTTACTTTTTTCAAATAAACATAAATCAATCAGCAAAATAAACAAACTATTGGCTAGCATGTATAAGTGGTTTAATGTTACAAATTGATTTGAGAACATCATTGTTCTGTTTTCTATGCAAATTCTAATTTTTAGATAACATGCTGTAATGTATATTTTGAACAAGTGCAAAGTAAGAATACTAACTTGTTTGAGGCACTGGATTCGTGACTCAGCCTCAGAAAATGCATTTGTTTGAGAAATAAGGCCTTCAAGAGTAGCTGAGACGTTTCCGAGATGATCAACTACAGTGACTATGGCCCTGCATATGTATTCTTTTGTGTTTTCCATCACACTGCAATGTACACAAATTCCACTCAGTCAAGGGTCACAGAACAAACTCTAACAAAATTAGAAATGAAAATGATGTATAACAGAACATGTTTGAAAACCCAGTTGTGGAGGGATATGAAAAAAATAGAGTATATAGATACATGCAAATATCAACTAATAAATCATTTTTATAAGGTTAAATTAAGTAAAATCTCGCTCAGATATCACAAATGTTTGTAAATTATTCAAAACAAAGAGAAAAAAAATTAATGACTAAAATCTTGCCATGTACACATGGACCACCATAGCAAGGGAGAAATGAATCTTGAACCTCATAGCAAACTGTCAAAGATAAAAACACAAGGCTAAAGCAAAAGGCAGAAAATAACATTCATATAGGTATAGAGGAACTCACTCTCTCTTAGCTTCACTTTTCAAGAAAGTTGTTTCACAATAATCTGCAGCATGGTGCAGCTGAGACTGCAGCCCTCTTAGTTCCTACAACCACCATAACCAAAACATGGAACTTCATTAACAGACTGTAGAAATACATACAGCACATTACTTCTGCATGTATGTAGATAGATAGATAGATAGATAGATAGATAGATAGAGAAACACAAGTACCTGAAAAGACTTTTGAAAGCGCATGTCTTCTTCTACTTCAGCATCAGCTTCTGGTTTATCAAGGCAAGGAGACTTGAAACTCACCTCCATCCTCTTGCTGCTGATTCAGAGGAACAAACAAGAGTTTAAGCTGTGAAAATAATGCTTGGGAGTTCCTTATCTTTTCCTTATGCAGAATGAGAGCTGTGGATGTGTATATGACTAAACTACATGGCTTATTTGTGTGCATCTTATAAGGAAGTGACGAAGAGGACTCATGTCAGTAATCTAGGTTTGTGTTGTGCCATGTTGAAACAAACAAAAATCATTAAAGAGCTGATTAGCAAGAACAAAACATATGGTGGAACGTGACAAACAACAGTTTCAGTCCCGTGACATTCTGTTTTTTCTCTTTTGTTGAGCTTTTATGTTAAAAGGCATTGTTATGGCTGACACTACACTAGTACTTCCATTACACATTTTATTTTATACCCTTTTGAAAATTGACTGAACAAAACATTGAAGCTTAGAACTACTGATTTGGATTATCTTCTAAAATTCTTTTGATAAAGGACAAGGTAATGTTGCATTTACATCTGTACCATCTCATATATATATATATATATATATATATATATATATAAAAAACAAAATGGCTCATAAATGGTTGAGATTTTTCAGATTAGGTTTGAGATAAATGGCACACCCAACTATGCAAAGGGTTGATGTGATGGGCAGGCACATTTGTAAAGGATGCCACTCATTGAAGAAATGACAGAGTGACAAGTGTCTCAATTAAGCAAATGACTAAAAGATATTTGTTTTGAAGTTGGATTTTTGAATTGATAAAAGTTCTTGAAATGTGTCCAAATTAATTCTAATTTATAAATTTCACAGTGAAAATGACTTTTACTTGATTTTAATATTCAAGTGTTTTCTAGACGACAGTATATGGTGATGAACATGGTTTTTACTTGCTTCTCACAACATTGACCACCACACAGAAAGCTAGCAACCATGTGCAGTGCATGAAATGCTGTTCTTAAAATCAACTCAGAGACTATAGGGAGTTTTTTTTTTCCACTTTCTACAATGAAAGTTTTTAGTTTTATTTATACTTCCAGCAGCATGTGCATCATGAAAAAGTTTTTTAATGAAGGTTTTGATTTAATTATTTGAATGCCAATGAGAAGAGAAAACTTGAATGGGTTGGTGTGGAAGAGTAAATCATAATCATTCATTTCATATTTTGACTTTTAAAGAAAACATACATATTAATGCTGTTTTCAACCTTATTTTGAAAATCAATTTTAATAATGTTCAATGCATTTAATAAAATACAAATAGTCAAAATAAATCAAAATAGGGAAATATAAATTTTATTTTCATTTCCCTAAATTTATAGAAAAAGTCATACATATATATTGTTTGGGGTAGGATTGCACTAGAGCAATTATAGAAGAATACAAAAGAAATAAAACAGAAAATTTTAATTTAAAATATAGTTCTTTATTTTGATTGGTGTTTGCACCTTACATTTACTACCTCCACTCATAAAAAATATACATTCAGTAACAGTACTTTTCACTGTGGTAATAAAAAATAATACTTTTACACTCCTTAAAAAAATTCCTCTCACTTAGTGAAAAGTTTTTCTTCAAATTGGTTAGGTTTGCTTGAAGAATGAGTTGGGCCATTGGGTGAGGAATTGGGCTCATCATGGGGAAGAAGGTGGGGCTATTATTTCTTGCGTGTTTCTTCCTACACCCCATCATTTCTGGAAAAGACTCTTTCTTCTTAAATGTTTCCAAAACATACTTTTCAAAAACACATTTTATGAATCCAGATTTATTATTTTTGAAAATCAAAAAGATATGTTCTGGAAAAGATATTTCTTAATGATTTTTTCGTCTTTTAGATTTTTTATTCCATAAACATTTTTACTTATAGAACACTCCTATTTTGAAATTATCTAAAATTGTCAAGGGTAATTTTAATATTTCGAAGAATGTAGGGTTGCAAGAAGAAACACCCTTACTTCTTTCATAGGAGGATTATTTTTTGCACCTTCATAATTTTCTTTTGCAGCCTTATAAATATATATATAAAAAAATCTGTTCTTTGCACTTTTGGTTTATGAATAAAAAGGCTTTCAGGTGTACATAGAAGTATTTTTTTATATAATTCAAAAATTGTTTTGACTTTTAAATTATATAATCTAATGTTTTTTTTACTTCTGAATTATACAATTTGATTTTTTTATGAAAAAACTTTAGATTGTATAATCTATAAATATTTTTTTTAAAAAGTTTAAATTGAGTAATTCAATAATAATTTTTCATAAAAAAAAATTAGATTCTACAATTCATAACACTTTCTTCCTTTTAAGTTTATTTATGACACAACACAATGAAATATTTAAAAATGATATAATATTAAATACATAGTGATGTAGAAGTTTGTTGAGGGAAATGAGACTTGACCAGCCACTTTCTTCCATTGGGTCCACTCATCCAAATTTCCTATTTAATTTTGAAGAAACCACATTTCACATTCCCTTCAACTACCTATCAAACATAATGCATCACAACTCTCATCCCTCAAGTCAAATTCTCAAACTAATAAACATTTTCTATCAATTAAGTTTTTCACCCTAAAAAACTTTTTTTTTTAAATATGTTTTTTCTTTTCAGTTTTATAATATGAAATTCGTTTTTGTCTTTAATCTAAATCTTAGACCATCCATTAATCTATTTGTAGATGATTGTTAGTTTTTTTTAAAGATTGATAGTTTTTTTTTAAAAAAAATTGTTGTTGTTTTGATTACAAATTGATACTAGTGTAACTATTTCTAATGGGTTGATGGAGTGAAACTTCAAATTGAACCGATTTCATATACAAAATGACTTATTCCAATCATTTTCATACTGCAAGTACCTGAATAATTTAAAGTTTATACCAGAAATAAAAATCAATTTCATGTTATAATACATGGACGAAAAACATATTTAATAATTTCTTCTATCATCAACATTTTGTATAATCGAAACATCATCTTTTTCTTTGATTAATCATCGTAGTTATAAACATTCTCTCCAAGACAAAGCAAATGAAGTGAGAAGATAAGGGTAATTGGGTTTGGATGAGATGGTTGAAATAAAGATGATAATAAAGAAGAATAATAATATATTCACAACCTACTTCAATATACAAGCTCTGATTGATAATAAAAAATAAAGATATTTTTATCATTTCATATGAAAAACTAATGTTGGTACGAAAATAATTTATTTTCTTTTCCAATAATTTTTTTAATGCACATCATCAACAATAAAGATTTTAAATCTATTGCATTTTTACAAAATTATTTATAAAATAAAAATTATATCCTTATTTAATTTATATGAGGAAATGGAATCTCAATCAATTTTTATCTATTCATTCATCTATTTTTGTTTTCTCTAGTTTAGTTTATTGTTGTTCTAACAACCACTATCTTAAATTTATGCAAAGATCCTCAAATTCCAACCACACTAACCATGCTTTTAACTTTTTCAACCATTAACAACAACAACAACCCTCTCAAACTCTTTTTCCAACTGCATATTCACATTCTATAATCATATATCCATAATTAACTCTAATCTAAATAACCTTCATTTAACAATAGAACCATATTAATTTTCTCAAACACATTTTTCAATTAAAACTTATCTAAACTAATTTTGTAATCTCTATTCCAGAAAAAATTAAAGATTATGTGAAAAAGCCTCAAAAGATATTAGCAAGTATATAATGATAAAATATTACACACACAAAAAATTGAATAAAATAATGATACCTTAATACTAATTACATTTCGATACTTAAATAAATTATTATTTTATTATAATATAACATTTTATTTTAAAAATCAGGCTGTAGAATAATTATTTTTCTTTGATGTTAAATAAATTTTATTTTTTATATAATGATACTTTTAAAGTATATATTTTAAAATATTTTAAAATATTTTAATTTAAATTGTGAATTAATTAAACCTAGACAAACAACGTGATTTGGCCATGTCACATGCATTTTTTTTTTTGTTTAAATGCTAATCGGAGTGTGTCAGTCTTTTAGTTAATGAATACATATTTATTTTACTAATAAATTTTAGAGTGAAAATGACTTTTATTTGGTAGAAATTAAACTATTAATTAAAGTGAAGAATTTAATTTATGGTATTGTCAATTTTGAATTTCAGAATTTTGTCAAGAAATTGTCTTCGGTGAGTTGAAAGAGAAACATCAACTCTTTAATTGTCTGAGGATACTGGAATAATAACTTCTAATAAAATGAAAAAAAATATATAAAATTTTATTTTTATTTATTTTAAAATTTACTTATAAAAAAACTTCAAGTCATATAATAATTATTTTTTTATACACTTTCTTAATATCTTATCCTTAACTTTTGAATAACTAATTTTACGATAGTTGCTTTATTTTAACCGTGTTAACCTTTGTTTTCTATTATCATAAAAAAATATAGACACATGAATGCTATAATATACATATTCCCACTAATAATATTAATGTTTTCTAAATAGAACAACAAAAAATCGCAAAATATTTTTTTTCTCCTTTAAATCTATTTTTTAAGTTTGGATTTAATTTCTTTGAAAAATAAAAAAGACTGAAACCAATTTTAATTTTTTAAAGAAATAAAACTATATTTTACCAAAAACAAACGATAAGCTTCACACAAAACAATGAATAAGCCCTTATCTAACTAAAAATGAGATCGAACATTTAATAGATGATAAATAACTTTTAACTATCTTTTAAAAAAAATATTTCTTTTAACAAGTAATCAATTCATTGGCTGGCATAACAATTTTTTTCATAAAATTAAAATGAAACACCATTACAAAGTTATTACTGCAAAAATTCGTAGATAATAAAAAAAATTCGTAAGTAAAATAAAGTTATATATGAAAAAAATAAATTTAGCATAGATAATTGTTACCTAAAAAGTATCTATATGTGAATTACATATGATAGTAATTGAAATTATATATATAAAAAAATATATTAAAGATCTTACATATACAGTACAAACAAAATATAATATATAGATAAATATAAATATAATGAAATTGAATTAAATTCAAATCTTATTTTAAAAGAAAATTAAACTTAAAAGTAGAATCTGTATATAAATTTTAATAAATAAATTATTAAAATTTTAAAATGTTGAGTTTAAGGTACACTTATTTATGACGTGTCTTAACCTTAATATTTATGACATGTCTTAACCTTAATTATTTTATATAACTTTATTTTAAATTTATTATTATTGTTCTAACAACCACCACACTAACCATGCTTTTAACTTTTCCAACCATTAACATTTTCCAACTGCATATTCACACTCTATAATTTTATATCCATAATTAACTCTAATCTAAATAACCTTCATTTAACAATAAAACCATATCAATTTTCTCACACACATTTTTCAATTAAAACTTATCTAAACTAATTTTTATAATCTCTATTCCCGAAAAAATACAAGATTATATGAAAAGAAAAGATAAAAAATTAACAAGTACATAATAATAAATTTACGAGAAGCAATGATAACTTAATATCGATTATATTCATTTGACATTTAACTAAATTATTATTTTATTATAATATAATATTTTATTTAAAAAATAAGTTCTAATAAATTTTATTCTTTATATAATGATACTTTTCTCAAAGTACATATTTTAATTAAAATTGTGAATTAATTAAACCTAGAGAAACAACTTGATTTGGCCATATCACATGCATAAGTTTTTTTTTTTTATTTAAATACTAATCTGAGTGTGACAGTGTTAGTTAATTAATACATATTTATTTAGGTTATGTGGAATCTTGAAAGAGAATCATACCCACTTTTTCTTTTTAACATTAATACTTATTAAAATATGTTTACTTTTGAAATTGACAGTTACCACAATTTATTACTAATACTTAATTGTGATTAATCATGTTAAGAGGGTTCGAATGTTAGAAAATCATTATTACTTAAAATAAGATATTAAAATTATTTATCACGTATTTTTCTAATTTTTATTTTTTACGGAACACATTTTTGAGATTTGGTCAGTGAAGTCAAATCTATGTGGAAGTGCGCTAAAACCATGTGCAACACATTTTTTTAATATATGTATTTTTATTTATTAAAATTTATAAATATAAAAAGATGATCTCGATGGTTAGTGTTATTATGATCACATATCTTTTCTATAAAGTGTATACTATTTTTTAATTTATTATAAAACCAAGATGAAACATGAAATATTTATCAACTTGGGCCTACAGAGTGTTTGTACAATTGATTTTTCTTTTTTTCTCCTTTTTCTTGTGTTCAGATTTGATTTTTGGTGTAGTGTATTTTTAAAAGGTTATCACGCTCAAGTAAATATATAATATTTAGGTGAAGTTAAATATTACTTTGGTCTAATATTTTATCTATATTATGTATAATAAGTTATATTATTAATAAATTATATTTAACATATATTATTATGTAGTGTAATTTGTATCTTACAATATTTTTTTTTTAATTTTTTCCAGTTCAGACTGATAAATACGTTTCAAAACTTTTTGCCTTAGTTCAATTAAAGGCTTGGTCGTGGTCACTATCCAGTCTCACATTATGCTTTTCTCTTTTTTTGACTGGTGTCTTGATCCTCTAGTCTGTATGAAGACGATTTGTTGATGTTTCTTTTAAGGGTTTGTTTTTTTAGATTAGATCTCAAAGTCCAGTTAAATAAGTTGACTTGAGTTTTTTTTATACGGGTTGAACCACTTCTGAAGTGGTTCATATTTATTGGATTTTTTATTATCAATAAAAAAAAGTATTATTATAAAGAATTTAATTTATTGTATATTTTTTATTATTTTAAGATTTTTATACGGACATTTTTAATATCAAATGTTATCGGATCATCACTTCCGACCAATTTAGTATTTATATTCTTAAAATTAAAAATGTTTTTTTTTCTTTTATTGAGAATGTATAATGAATATGATAGTATTCAAGTCTGCATGATTGTATAATCTTCTAAAAATAAATAAATAAAACTTAAAAAATGTCTCTGAAATTATGATATATTAATTAATGTTTAAGGTTTCAAAATTATGTGTGAAATGATATATTTATTTTTTATCATGTAATAATTTCTTCATTTTTTTTCACATTTTCTATTCGGTGGGGAAACACCCCACGAAATTCATTGTCTTCTAAATCGATTGCCACTTTCCATCATAGTCTTTGGCCTTATCCTTCTTAAACCCATTTTGTGTTCTCTCAGTTTCATGTGAAACAACATAGTTTGATTCGAAAAGGAAGGAACTTGGGACTTGTTTCTCTCAGAGATGGCGTTGCCTAAGGTTGATTTTGAGGTTGGAGCTGATGGGGTTGCTGTCATCACTATGGGCAACCCACCCGTCAATGCTTTGGCCATTCCAAGTAAGCTTGATTCACCAATTCTTCATTCTCTGTCAATTCTATTTTTTTGATTTATTTCATGAATTGACTATGTGTGATGTTTTGATTGTTTTGATCAGTTATCATGGGGTTGAAAGACAGATTTGATGAGGCAGCAAGGAGGAATGATGTGAAAGCTATAGTTTTGACCGGTAAGTGTCTAGGTTTATTTGGATTTTACATGTGTGATGATTTTTTGGTTTAATTTTATGATGCTGCCGACATTGGTTTTTATACAATTCATTGTTCAAGTGAGGAATTTTGCATGTGTGATTGTTTTATCTTGCTTCCACCATAATTTCAGGCAAAGGTGGGAGATTTTCTGGTGGCTTTGATATCAGTGTTATGAAGAAAGTTCACGATACCGGTAAGATATGATAGTATGATCACACATCCGTTTTGCAAAATTTAGATCAGCTATGGTTATGAGTCTTGAAAGTTTTTGAACTTTGAATTAACTGTATTTGCTGTTTTTCTTGGCAGGGGATTCCTCGCATCTCCCTGATGTTTCAGTGGAACTAGTAGTCAATGCGATTGAAGGTTGTAACTTGTAACTATTCTTTTAGTTTGGGCTTACCTTGATGGAGACATTTTCTTGGTGCTTCTGTAAATGTTACTTTTGCTGTTTTATTAATTAACATTATTGACAAATTCAGATTCGAAGAAGCCTGTTGTTGCAGCAGTAGAGGGGCTTGCTCTTGGAGGTGGCTTAGAACTGGCTATGGTTAGTTTTTTCCTAGTTGAGGAGTGATGCTGTTCCTTTAAATAAGAATTGTTGTCCAGGTGTCTTCATTAGTGCATGAACTGTAACACCTTGTCGGTGTGTAGGGATGCCATGCACGCATTGCAGCTCCGAGAGCTCAATTGGGTCTACCAGAGCTGACTCTTGGTATTATTCCTGGATTTGGAGGTAATCAAGATTTGCATGCACGTATATTCAAGATGAGGAACTTTTCATCATTTAGTAGCACTTGCTCAAAATAATATTAACAAAATTTGTAATTTTTAAGGAACGCAACGTCTTCCAAGGCTTATTGGGCTGTCTAAAGCTGTTGAAATGATGCTGGTAAGACACTGACCATTGTTTTTCATTTGTTTGTGTTCCCACTGCATTTTTGACCGTGGTAGATGAACCCCAAAACTTATTTAGTGATTTGTGAAATGTAAAAAGAAAATTAATAGAAAAAAGTGGGAAAACTGGAGATCTTACTTTGTTAGCAAAGTGTCACAAATAATTGCACACACTAAATTCAATGAATACAACTTTGGAAGAATAGCTAGAGAGGAACAACTCTATGATTTGTGGTACTTTGGGATCTTCATTACTGTGCTTAACTTTTTTGCAGACTTCATTCTAGTAAACATTATTTTCTTCCCTGAAATTTATCATGTATATATATATGTGTGTGTATATATATATATATATATATTAAAAAGCTTTGTGATGCAGAACAAATATGTTAATTTTAATGTTGCATTTCTTGCAGAAATCTAAACCTATTACGTCGGAAGAAGGGAAGAAATTAGGACTTATTGATTCTATTGTGTCTTCTGAGGAGTTACTAAAGGTATCTAGGCTGTGGGCTCTTGAAATAGGAGAGAGGCGCAAACCCTGGGTTCGTTCACTTCATAGGACAGACAAAATTGGTTCCCTGTCTGAAGCACGTGAGTTGTTGGGAACTGCCAGGCAACAAGTAAAAAAGACTGCTCCACATTTGCCTCAGCAGCTGGCTTGCGTAGATGTGATTGAATATGGAATAGTTCATGGTGGCTATAGTGGTGTGCTAAAGGTATTATTGGTTCTAAGATATAGTCTTTGTTCAGAAGGAAATATGTGCTTTCTTCCTTCCATTTTTATGCACTTAGTTTCTTGTCATATTAATTTCTAGTCCGAGATAGATGTAGTTTTTGGTCTAGCATTGTTAGCATTCACAGCTTATAACCAGTTCTAATTACAGGAGGCAGAAGTATTCAAGCAATTAGTTGTGTCGAACACATCAAAAGGTTTAATTAATGTCTTCTTTGCTCAGCGGGCTATAACAAAGGTACATGGTTAGATATGACCTTTGTGGGTTTGGGTTTTTAATATGGATTTCTCATTTTATATTGACTAAACTTGAGGAAACAACTGACTACTCTGTTTTGGCAGGTGCCTGGTGTAACTGATATTGGTCTTAAGCCGAGAAATGTTAAAAAAGCTGCTGTTGTTGGAGGAGGTCTAATGGGATCTGGCATTGCTACTGCTCTTCTACTTGGCAACATTCATGTCTTACTCAAG
The DNA here is from genome assembly GCF_000499845.2 of Phaseolus vulgaris. Lineage (NCBI taxonomy): Eukaryota > Viridiplantae > Streptophyta > Magnoliopsida > Fabales > Fabaceae > Phaseolus > Phaseolus vulgaris. The sequence continues at coordinate 46,900,644 of NC_023756.2, read as the reverse complement.
GAAATCAATTCTGAATTGCTTATGAAGGGAATAAAAACAATAGAAGGTGACTATTCCAGTCATGTGAGTGAATTAGGAATAATTTGATACAGGTGATCAATTGGTTAAGTAGGGATACTTGGATGCAGAAGACCAATTGTTAATTGGTTGAAGTTAATAACAAGTTGTTCTTAGTTGCTGTGAGTAGTGTCTTCCATAGTCTTGGACTTGTATGTACAAATATCATGCTCAGCAGAATTAGTCTTTGGGGCATTTTTAATATGCACCTGCTATCAAATGGTTGGTTTAATATGTATATCATCAATAGTACATTTTCTGGACATTGATTTGTTTATATAATCTAATTGCTATTAAAATAGATGTTAGTGAATTAATGCTCTTTGCTTTATGTATCTGTTATTTGTCATATTTGAAGGAAGGTTTTCTCCTTTGTAATCATTTTAACGAAATGCTAGGCCTTTATGAAAAGTGTAAACTACTCACAGTCTCACCTTTGATACATGTGATAATCTTGTAGACTTTTTTTAATTTATGTTTGCTTCATCTTGCTTGGCAGGAAATGTTAATGCCTTACTAAGAAGAGGAAAGTTGACGAAACAGAAGGCAGATGCTGCACTGTCACTGCTTCAAGGTGTTCTGGATTACTCAGAATTTAAAGATGTGGACTTGGTTATTGAGGTTGGTTGCCTGAAGTACTTTTGTTTTACTGGGAAAATAGGTGACATGTTTTTTAATTTTGGATCCTTTCAAAAACTTAGCAAAGTGCTTTTCGTGTTAACATTTATTCTTCAGTTCAATTCCTCAGTTTCATGGCACTGAATACTTTTCAAACAGTGGAAATATTTAACATTCAGCTGAGGATATATGTAATGGAACATTTCTTTGCTTATACTGTTGTCTGTTCAAATCTAAATAGCATTAATTTTCTCTCTCTGTAGGCTGTAATTGAAAATCTCAGTCTCAAACAAACCATATTTAGTGATCTTGAGAAGATCTGTCCTCCACACTGCATTTTAGCATCAAACACATCAACTATTGACCTTAATCTTGTTGGTAAAATGACCAGCTCTCAAGATCGCATTGCGGGTGCTCATTTTTTCAGGTTATCTATCTCATTTTTCTTATTATCTTGATTTTTAAAATAAAGAGGACCTTTTTTATTTTCTTGATCAGTGAATTCAGTTTACGAGGGAGTATTTTTGTGAGAATAGGAACAAATACTACATTAGATTTCTTTGTATTGTTGTTTTTATATGCTGAGAGAAGTCAACAGCGCTTGATTCATAATTTATAATTTATGCCCCTTTGGCACGTATTCCTGTTCTCGGGGGAATTAATGGAATGTGAAGTCTGTCATGCTATTCTATGTTGAACATTATGAAAAAATATGATTGAGCATCTTTTTATGAATAATTCTTGTTGAAAATGCTGGGCTAGTGTTTTGGGGCTGCAGGTGGGTGCTGTAGCATGTATGTTTAATTTCTGGCAGCAAGTTATTCCTTTAGATTTATCCATGATAGACTTGCTTGATCCACCAGAAGAATTGCCCCCGACTTTTTAGAGTATTCTTTTATACAAGGGATGTAGAAGCTTTAATTACTCCTCTTTATGAAAACAATATGAGAGCATAATATTGTTGGTTGATTTTAAAAAAGTTCTATTTAACTGTAAGCTCTATATAGTGAAGCCACATAAGTTCCATTCTATACTTTCTGGTAATCTATTTCCTGCATTGATGTGAATGACAAAGAAACTACATTTTTCAGAAATAGGTTCTATGATTTCTTTGGTCAGAAGAAGTAATCCAGTCCTATATTTCAAAGAAATTAGGCCTGTCAATAGGCTAGTTTCCTGATGGACTTGGTTGAATATAGTTGAGCCAAGCAAAGAGAATTCAGATGACTCTAATGAATTTAGTTTTATAATGTATTTGTTATCTTTAAATTGGTTTTCTGAGGCTTATCCCAGTTAAAAACTGGTTATTTTCCATTGTCTCCTTTCCTCTGGGATCCATGTTCATGTGCTTTATGGTTAATTTCATGATTTCATGTCTAGAGATCCCACACTTGATCATAGTCAAAAGGCAACTATAATTATTTAGTTAATGTAGCCACACTTATTGCCTCAAGCATATACAAATGTCGTTTACTATAAATGAGGTAACTTGTATACTGCACACTTACCCTACGCTATAGAAGTTTCTGAATTCTGGTAGTTAATGTCAGCTTAGATAGTGAAATTACATTTGTCTCTTGTACTAGGAACATGTTTTAAACAACTGTTAGAAAACACGTTTTATGGAGGCTTTCTAATTTCATTTCTTTGATATACAGTCCTGCCCACGTTATGCCTCTTTTGGAGATTATACGAACTGATAAAACTTCTCCACAAGTGATTCTTGATCTGATAACCGTTGGTAAAGTCATAAAGAAGGCTCCCGTTGTGGTGGGTAACTGCACAGGCTTTGCAGTGAATAAAACATTCTTCCCATATTCACAGGCTGCCCAGTTGTTGGTCAACTTGGGAGTTGATGCTTACAGAATTGACACATTGATACGCAACTTTGGCTTTCCAATCGGTCCTTTCCAGTAATCCTCTTTTCTCAGGAGTTCTGTATTTTCGAAGATACATGTTAATAAATTTTTTACACTTTTATGGATTTGTTAATTGATATTATTGCTTTGCCATGCATTCCCAATATGTGTATGCAAATGATACCATTTCACTATCTTGAAGTTTCTAGTTGAATCCTATGTTATAAAAACTGTTTCAAGCCATCGCCGCATTTTGAAACATGCATTTAAATCTCAAGTCACCAATACTATGCTAAAATTAAGAACTGGTATAAAAGAAAAATTTAATGGTTTCATGGGTATGTGAGAACCAAAGCATTAAATATTGAACTGTGGTTCCATAGTATGAAGTCAAACTTTCTGTTATTTGCAGGCTTGCAGACTTGGCTGGCTATGGAGTTGCTGTTGCTACATCCAAAGTATTTGCCGATGCTTTTTCTGATCGCGTATTTAAATCTCCATTGCTTGATCTTTTGATCAAATCTGGGCGAAATGGTAATTGTGTATCAATGTTCTTTTTAATAATTTTTACTTTCTATGTACAGGGAATGTAATGAATGATTTGTGACCTTGGCTATCTATGTTCTACCAGGCAAAAACAATGGGAAAGGTTACTACATTTATGAAAAGGGTAGCAAGCCAAAACCTGATCCTTCAATACTACCAATCATCGAGGAGTCTAGAAGAGTTTGCAATATTATGCCCAATGGAAAGGTTGTTTTATTTGGCAGTGTCATATTAGAAAATATTACTACTCCCATTTATGTTAGCACTGCATTGAAGTTGACATAATAGCTTTCAATGTGTTGGTTTAATCTTAAGTTCCCTCTCTATCACTAGTTGGAAAATATATATTTGTCTCTCATTGAGTGAAGGAGAGCTAATAGTATTTGTTTTATTTGCAGCCTATATCTGTTACTGACCAAGAGATCGTGGAGATGATTCTCTTTCCAGTAGTGAATGAGGCATGCCGTGTTTTAGAAGATGGAGTTGTTATTCGAGCATCGGACCTCGACATTGCATCTGTTCTTGGAATGAGCTTCCCCAATTACCGGTTGGATTTCCTTTTTTTCAATCTTTTAAATTGACATAACTAAGAAAAGGGGACAAGGAAATAAAAAGCAATAACCAATAAGGAACAGCAACAAAAAAAAAAGAGATGTTATTAAAGAAAGGCAAACTGTGCTACTGGCTAATTGTGAGTGATATGCAGCACTGGGTAACTTCATTGGGAAAAACAAAAATAGGATCTGTTTGAGTTCTTCTTTTATGCTTATTATGCATCATCCTAGGACCAATGAAGTGCATGAATCACTAAGAAAAGGCATCACAAGGAAATTGCATGATTGTTACATAATTAAGTATAGCAATTTGCCAAATGTTTGAACTCCTTATAACCTGCACTTGCTTTGCTGTCACTTGTTTTTTGCAGGGGTGGCATTGTTTTCTGGGCAGATTTGGTTGGGGCTAATCATATCTATACCAGCCTAAAAAAATGGACACAATTATATGGTAACTTCTACAAACCCTCAAAGTATTTGGAAGAAAGAGCGCTCAAAGGCATTCCTCTGGTAAGATGCTTCTTCTTTCTACTGTATTCAAATTTCTTGAAATTCAGCTTTAATAATGTGTATGATTCAGTCCTTGATTATCCAAACATGTTCAGGGAAAATGGGAAAGTTTCAATGATTTCAATAACTAGTTTTTTTAGTAGTTATAAATGTATTATTACATAGGAATAAGATTGTCTTTCTTATCATACAAATCTTGCATTGTTCAACAAGATAAAGTGCTTGACTTGGTATTTTGTATTGGTTGCAGAGTGCACCTGCTTCATCTACCCCAAAGCCAGTGGCGCGTCTATGATAAAGCCCAAGTGTTCCAGCATGTTGGATGCTCGTTCTACCATAGAAAATGTAACAGATAATAAAATTTGCTTTCTTCCCAGTTTTAATAATATGATAAAATTGGTTTTGCAAAAGTAAAATTTTATTGATCATGCATCTTAAGTAGTTGTGATTCAAAGTCCCTTTTCTTGAGTGCTGCTGAAAAGTGTTTAATGCATTTTGATTGAACATATTAAGCTACTAGTTTGTTTGGATTTGCTACGAACATACTCTTTGTTTAAATGAGAATTCGAACATGCTGTAGCAGTTACAACTAGTGTTCCAGTGATTTTCTCCCTTGATAAAAAATGATTTTTTTAAAACTTGGTTTAGACAATTTTTTTTTTTAAAATTAAAAACCTTTCAAATTAATTTCTCAATATCAGTTTTCGCAATATATATATTATGATGTTGAAAATGATGAAATAAATGATTATATATAACCTAAATTTGATTATGAATTTTTTTTTCATTTTTCTACTATTAAAAGAATAATAATATGAAAATAATAAATGAAGTACTTTGCTTTTAACTTATTTTTACTTTAAGTATTTTATTTTCTTTCATTTTCCGCTACTCACTTTAACATCTCACCATTGGAATTAACTATTATTAATTACCTTTTATGTTAACTTTAATTTTTACTTATTTGAATACAAGTGATGTCAAATCACCAACCCATGAAAAAATATGGTGACGAATGAATAAAGAAAAAGATTTAGTATAATGGAACTTCTAATTCACTGTGTTTCTTACAAAATAAGCAATTACCCTCTCCAAAATCTATAAATAATAGAATTGAGGGACCAATTACCTCTCACAAAAGAAATGAAAATAAAATAAAATAAAAAGAAATGAAAAAAATAAAATAAAAAGAGAAATGAAAAAAGTAAATTAAAAAGAAAATCTGAACTTTGTTAAATAAAAGGAGGAACTAAGAGAATGATTATCTTGGATCTAATTTCAAGCATAATTATTTATTTGTTATTTTCTCTAAAGAAAGTCAACTCATTCTGCATTTTTAATAAATGAGGAACCAACTATTATTACAAATGGATATACCAGTGATAAAATATGTATAACAAAAAATGATTTTTTTTTCTTTTAATTTAAGTTTTTCTTTCAAATTTAAAGAAAGACAACTCCTTACATATTTATGTTTTACATAAAAATAATAAAAATAAACAAGAGGGAATATCAATCACTTTTTAAAGTTGCACCTTATCTTTAATAACTTTCTAAAGTTCTTTTAAGTTGAACTTTATCTTTATGCACACATGATTAATCATTTGTGATTATTTCTGGAATAAAAACAAAAACAAAAAAGAAATGATTTTTGTTACATACAAGTTTTTTTATTTATTTTTTATTTAGGTACCAACCTATGTTATTTTGTTGTTCTTTCAAAGTCTATTATTAAAATACCTATTTCAAATTGTTTTAACCACTTCTAATTGATGCAGTGAACTAAATTTATTTTAAGTTTGTAAAACTTACTTGTTTTCATGTACCAAAATAAAATATTTAATTAATTATTTTCAGAACATATGAAATTATTAACTGTTACTTCATTTAAATCTACTCGATTATCATATGTTGATTGAAAAAAATGTATGATAAAGTGCATTCTATTAGAAGAGTATATAGATAACTTAAATACATTCCCACTATAAAAGTAGTGAAGTATTATCATTCAATTTTACAAAATAAAATACTTATATATTAAATTTTAATTATATTTTGATAAACTTAAATTTATATGATAAATGCATTTTATTTTTTAAAAAGTCCTGTTCATGGGTAAGAATACTAGTTGTATACAATACAAATCTAAAATATTAAAACACTGAATGGCCTAACCAAAGGCAGTAACAAACTTATTGAATTATTACAGAGAGCTAAACTCAGCTTAAAATATTGCTGTCAATACAGAGGACACAGTAATGAACAAAGCAGAAGAAAAGGGAGACATTGAAAAATCCCTGAATAAAAATGTATATTTAAATTACAAGCTATGGAAGTCATTCAAAGAAAAATCTAAGCGATATACTTTATGAAATTATAACTCAGCAATTTACAAGCATCGCGATAAAGCAATGTTGAAGCTGAAAAATTAATTTAGATATCTATGAATGACCAAAAGGAGGACAAGAAAATAGATAAAAAGAAGAAAAAAAATTGATCCTACATGGGCTAATGGTGGGGTCTGTATGCTTTGCAGACCTTTTGGATGAGGCAGAAAATGAAGAATGACAATGCTTTTATAATTATATTACAGAGAAGTTCTAGCATACCTTGAAAACATTTTCATTTCTTCTTTCAATCATATATGTGCGCATCCTTCTAAGTTAGATTATTTTCATATATCTTTTTCGATTTTGACCTTAGATTCCCCATTTTCAGAAATATTGGCAGGGATCATACTTGTCGAAGTTGTTGCCAAAGGTGAAGCAGCAGGTTTGGTAACACCATTGCTACTGGCTCCATGTTGACGCGAGCTGGCATTTCCAACGCCATTGATGATTGGGTCCTTTTGATTCTCTAATTCATTTCTGGCCAACGAAGAACACTTTGTTTCTGAAAATGAGAATCTAGAAATTAGTCATTTTTAACAATAAAGCAGGTACTGAAATTATATGACAGTCATACCATACAATAATGCATTTAATACCAGAGTCAAGCACCCAATAGGTAACGTTAGACTGGTGGCATCAGAAATTTCAGAACCATTTGAAATGACAGCCATGTAAAACATAATAATTTAATTGCACAATGGAAAGGTCTTCTTGCCAAAGCCAACACCAAGGGATTTTAAGAATGTTAACAAAAGTAAAATTATACGGAAAGGAGGAAAGGAAAGTATTAACTTGCCATTGATTTCTCCCATAGTGATAACCCTATTGAGAAAATCCCTAAACTTTGTTAATACAATCCTTTCTTGCTCAGCATAGACCTCTGTCATTCCTTGTCCATAAGGAAATTGTGAAGATGTATTGCAAGCATGAGCCATTGGCCCAATGGGGGAGGCGGCTGTCATGAACATTGTATCTTGCTCATCACACATCAAGGCTAAAGTCCCAGGAGACATTGGCCTTCCTTTTGGGACATCAGCACCATCGGAGCTGGAATCATCTGGGCTGATTTTATCTGTTTGGTTTGCACTCGAACAATCATCAGCCACAGTCTTCTCAACATGACCTTCCATTTGATTTGGTGGTAATGGCTCTTGACTTGACGAAGCAAGGGATGTTTCTGTCTGATCTTCTGCATGCTTTTCCATTAAAATTTTCTGGTCTGGTCATAATAATAACAATAATTGATGAGAAAAAAAGTAATTACTGATGTATACATTAACAAGGCTGAAGTCACTTGATATGTAATAAAAAGCATCAGATGAAAATGAACCTAGCAGGTAGTACCCCAAAAATGTAATACAAAATGTCCCACGACGGACCCTATAGCAGCAGTGTTTCATGACTTGCTTCCTCATTATTGTTGTACAGATTGACAAATGTGAGATGGACAAATGTCATTATGTAACTTTCCAAAAATAAAACAAAAATTAATAAAGATGGATTATTTGCTAATGAACTTCAATTTCGACTGTTATCCTAATGCACAAAACAGAGTGAGTTATTTAGTTATAAAAGCGAATCCTTGATGAACCATGTTAGAAAGAATGTAAATAGAGATATTACATTTTGTGTATTATTATGTAATTACAATAATTAGGATAAATGTTATTAGAATATGTAATAGTATCTTGATTATATCTTTAGAATAATTTAGACCATCATAGGTATTATCTGATAGGATTAGTCAAGATTACTCTCCCTATTTCTTTGGTTTCCGTAGTTCCTTATTATCTCATTATATTTTTCCTTATTTAGTTAGAATTATGATCTAGTATTGGTATAAACAAAGGTTAGTAGTTTATGCTGTGTAATACATCTTATTAAGTTAATATCAATTTCAAGCGCTTGCAGAGGAAAAAAAAATAAAAAAAAATGAAATGAATAATTTAAAAATAAATTTTAGAAAACTATGAGAGTTTTTACAAATTAACATATGTGGAAACTAATTTCAATTTTGCTTCTAATTTTGTTCTGTTAAAAGTGTTAATGGAGAAGGAGACTCCTTCTCTCCTTTTCCTCCCTCTATGCCTAAACCCTATAATTTCAACAAACATAAATCCTTGTATTCATTACTTTTAGTATATATAATGCGGATAATGTAAATTTATATTCTCCGCTGTATAATTGACACAAATTTCATCACATTCTCTCGTTCTTCTTCATTGAACGAGGAAAACATAATGGACGTTCAGAGATCAATAGCAGCAGTGGTGATTGGTGATGTAGGATGTCAATTTACCTGTAAGTGTCTTTGCAGCTTGTCCTGATACTAGCACCAGAACTGAGCATAGCTCCTTGAGGTGCTGTGGTTGAATAATGTCTGCTAAAAGAGACCTTTAACAATAATCAAGTCAGCAATTAAGCGTAGTAAACTTATCATCATTTCAAATATGTATCCAACATTACCTGTACATAAATTTTGAAGGACCTAACGTTGCAGTTCCAACACGAGCGCCTGAGATAGGTGACAAAGATGAAGAAGGTGCTGGACCTCTGACATGGTTTACCTGGCGGGCACTAAAAAATGTTGATAGTGTACACAATTTCAAAAATAAAAAGCGCCCATTAATCATACTGAATTAGTAATAGCACATTCACTATACATTGCAGCACACATCATAAAAAGGTCTTGAAACCGAGGCTTTTGACCTTGAACCTAATTGCCTCTATTCTATCCAATTTAAATAAAGGGAGCTAAGTTCAATTTAGAAATTCAAGTTTAGATGCATCCTTTAAATAAAATGATAATGATACCAACTCCTAACAATAACATAGTTATGTGACTAAAAATAGTTATGTAGACTGGACTAATGTTGTCTATTTCACTGATTTAATCAATCACTTAAAATAAACCCCTATGCTAGTTGAATTGTGCTATGAGCATGTTTTACCTGTTGTCCCAACTTGCTAATGGATGGATCCTTGGTTGTAGGCCAAAAGAAGAGTTCCTGACCTTTTCTTTTCTTGGATACCGGAGGTGATGAATAACCAGAGGAACCAATAGCTCCAGTTATGGCAGCGTTTGCCGCTTGCTGAATATATGCCATGTTATTTTGATCTCCATGAAACAAAGCTTGCCTTTCTTCACTTCCCTCAAAATTCTTGCAGTCCATGCATTTACAATTTTCAGAACAAAGAATGTTGGCTTGAAAGCATTCGCAGTACTTCTTGAGGCACCCAGATTTTTTACAATGACACCCCTTGTTATGTTTTCCTAATATTAAAACATCCCCAGCCTCCTCCTACATTTGTTTTCAGTCAGATAGTCAAGACAAGAAAAAAAACATTTTTTAAAGTATAAAATACAAAAAAAAAATGTTCTAGTTTCAACAAGTTCTACAAGGAATATTAAAGTCCAAAAAACCTTTATTTTCCATTTATGTAGAACATAAATCAAGGCACTTGCCAAGTATTTTAATGGTAAGCTCCTGCCTTTCCATTAAAATATAGCATGAAAAGTTCAACTTCCTGCTAAGACATACTGTATAGAAACATGATTGAAAAAGTATATATTTAACTGAGTTACTTCTAAAATTCTAAGTAGATTTTAGCATTTTAAATTGACTTTATATCCTTGAGTTGCTACAAAAAGCAGATGTAAATAAGGAAACTAAAAACAAAAATGAATTTGTTTCATCAAGAAGAAAATTCTTTTAATACAATGACAAAAGGAACAACTGATCAAAATTATAACTTGAAAAAATAAAAATCAACAGAGCAAAGGGCATGAGCCAACAGAAAATTGATTTTTCACTCGCGTGATTCCATGATTATCAATTATGGGATGTTGCACCCAATTGAAATAGCAACAGCATGCTTTTACTTTACTATGAGAAAAAAATCACACTGAGAAAGTGACCTCCCATTATACACAGAAAATATCCCTTTTTCATAAAATTCCACAATGACCAGAAAGAGACAGATAATTCAAGAACAATCAATGTCTGACATTATCAGAACATAATTCATCATAGTATCCTCCAACAAAAAGTTGAAACTTTTATGATCAATATAACCACTATATATAACTGATTTCGTCATCCAAACAATAAAACAGTAAATCCAAAAACTACTAGTCACAAAAAGTTAGAACTAAGCACCCTGCTATCACGTGTTCCATGTGGGCTACTAGCAATTTTGGGCCTAAATGCATTTGGATTGCGCTCCAAGGTAGCTTCAACAGCTTCTCTTCTGGCAGCTTCATTTTCAACATTGTTGAAACAATTTACACAGTTGCAACCATCACAATATATTCCTGATGCAAAACATTCACAATACCTGCTCAAAATACTTCAAAAATTAGCTTCATAAAGCAAACAGTAAGTTGCAACAACAAAATGTCTTCTGTTGAAAGAAATAAATTACTGAAGACAGTATTTTTTTAACATAATACACTTTCAGATTCTTTAAAAAAAAATATATATATATTGCTGCACCACAATGGTTCAACTTCACTTTGGTGATGGAATCAATGACTTCATCAAAGAACTACCCATGCATATATAATAAGGAATTTGACAGAAACAGAATAAAAACATTTTCCAATTTGTTTTCTGGCAGGAGTGATATTTCCATTTTCCTTGAAATTTTGTAAGTATTCAATATTATTGAAAGAGAAAGTTTATTCCAAAAAATTGGATGCATACTCAAAGCAGGCCACTGACTCCCATGGCTGATTGTTCAAGCTCACCTAGGTTTATAGTACCCTATTCACTGAGTTGCTTAGGTTAACACTTTAAATCTGCCTTCAAACACACCAAACTGATTTCATCTTTCAAACATCGGGGAGACGTTCCCAAAAAACAAAATCAATGGGAGAAACAACTAGGAAGGAAGAGAAAAAAAATGGAGCAAAATAGCAATGAGTCCTTTAATGAGGCAACTTAACTAAACCAAAAAAATCAATTTTCTAAAGTAAAATAAGTAAAATCAGGAATTGATTTTGAGTCTAAACCATAATAAAAACAAATAATGAACAAATGATGAGTAATTTATGAAAATTCCTTTTTTTGTTGATATAAAAAAAGAAAAAAAATTCTGACAAGTTACTAATACTCTACGAACAGCACCAAGACACTGTGTTTAGAGCTGAAATGTTGAATTATTACTGTGTTACAAATATTATGTTCATATATATATGTAATTTAGAAGGTTTTTAGTATTATTTTTATAAACAGGTAAACTATTATGTGTTCACATATTGAGTCTACAGAGACTCCATGAGTTTATGTAAACTTTAGAGCATGACAACGCACACACCCACACACTGTTAGAGAGAGAGAGAGTTTTGCTTACAGCTTTAAGCATTTAGAGTGTTTACAATTGCACTGCTTTTGCTTCTTGGGTGTAGCATCTTTCATTTCAAAGTTAGGTCTTGATCTAGATTTTGGAGATTCTGGTTTCCTGAAAAAGTAAAGGTTAGTTAACTGAAGATCAAAACATATAGTCAATATCACATTCAGAGTTATAATGTACCATTCAACCAAAACTTCAAAATACTATAACTAGGAAATGCCTATTTCAATTCAAACAGTAACTTCATAAAATGTAAGCCTTACAATTGTGAAAGAACTGAGTGAACAACATTCACATTGCATGAGAAAAAATTTGGAGAAAAATCTAGATCACTCCAATTGTGCGAGATAATACTTTGGAAAAAATAGCCAGACATAGATTGATGTTATACCCCAGTCCCAAAAGGCTCCTCTTTATGTGAAGGTATGGGGGAGGGGCATGGTATGCAACCTTACCCTTGCATATACAAGAGGTTTTCTGGATTTGAATCCAGGACTCAACTTTAGCATTGCGCCAGGGCCCACCCTCTACATAGATTGATGTACACAAAAAGAGAGAAAACATATTATAAAAATAACTTCCAATCATGTAGTGGCCCAACCAACCAATGTCTATATGGGGGTCTGTGATACTTTCATTTCGTTTTTTGATATTTTATAAGATGATACATATAAGTTTTCTATTATATCCATATCCAACTTTGTAACAAAATTCAAATCTCCCCCACATCACACCTGTATCTTATTGAGTATACACATGTCATATATAACAATAAATTTATAATACTTACATCTTATAACGGTACCAAACCATTAAAAGCTCAAAAGCGAATTGAAATTACTACAAACAACTTCATAAATTGTGTTAGCAAGAAAGCCTACAGTTCTAAAGTTCCTTACTAATGCGAGACACTCAAAACAATTTAAACCTCCTACCATCTTATTCCCAGTGGAAGAAGAAACCACAGTTACAGCAAACTAATGAAAACATGTGAGTCTGGGTAAAGTAAGAAATAACGGAAATGATTGATAAAATTGCCATTTTCTACTAGAAAACCGAGGCATTCCATATGCATTAAAAGTTCAACTCACACAAAAACTAAAATCCTCCAAACAAACAGTGACTCCCTAGATAAGATGACTGCCACACACTAATTTTAAAACTAAAACAAAAGACTCCATTACATGAGCATCTAATTTATGGATTTTGAGGTGTTCCTAAGAAGCACACGATCAAAATTTCACTCCAGACATCAAAATTCAAAACAGAAAAGATACAGCAAATCATTTAAAAAAGAACTAGTTTCTACAAACTCACCCAACCCTTGCATGAGGCGCCTGCGGCGGCAACGGCAACACCGCCACCGGCTGCTGCTGTGGATGCTCCGGCGCGCCCGTGAAATCGAGCTGCCGCGCCAGCTTCCTTGCCGGAACTTCCAGCGCCGCCGTGGACACTACCGCCGGCGCAACAACTTCCGACGACAACGCATTCTTCGGAGCGCAACCTGCTCCTTCGCCTTCACCCATGGCACGCGAAGCAAAACAAAAATCCGAAAACTCTCACAACGATTTCCGAATTCCGCCGAAAAGGACCTAGGATTACGGCTTTAGAACGAAACAAAGCGTCGATAGCTTCGAAACGCAGCTCGAATTCGAACACCGCGCGCGGATTGCGCAGCTCGTGATTGATTGCTGCGTGTGTGACGAAATTGAGAGACGCGTGGATCCAAACGCTGCGCTCGAGGAGGCGGAGCTGAAGAGAGATAAGGTTGTTGCAGAAATTATAGACAGAGAAAACGAAGAAGAAGAGTGAGATTTGGAGAAGGAGGAAGAAGCAGCAGAAGAAGAAGAAGGAGAAGAGAAGAAGAAGAAAACGCAACACAAACACACACACTCCCTCTCTCTTCCAAGCTTTTGAAAATTCAATTTAGTTGTAAATATTGAACGGCCAGATCGCATTGCCCGTTTCATCTGACGCTCCACAAAGCATCAAATCCATCGACGGTCACGGTTCGCTGAAGCCACCACAAGCTAATGCCGTAGTGCAATTACTCTGTAGGATAAAGATATCTTCTATTTTGAAAAATATAATTATTATTTTAAAAATAGTTTAAAGGTATGGTAAGATTCAAACATTTTTTTTTATATTTTTGAGACATTATATATATATATATTATTTAATATTTTCTCTATAAATTGTTGGAAATATTTATATGAGAATTTAATATTTCAATATATATATATATATATATATATATATATATATATCAGGCAGTTCTTTAATTTTTCTAATATAAAATCAATATTTTTTGTTTAAGTTTAAAAGTTGACTTTGTCCATAACATTAGTTAAGTTTTTTTTATTCCTTAACGAAATTTGATATTTTTAGATTTTTTTTTGTATAATGTATAATAATAGAAATTAAATATGTATTTTAATTATATTTTTTAAGAGAAACACACGAGTCCAATCAATTAATCTATAAAAAAACAACATTGATTCTATAATCGAAGTCTTTATTCTTAAATGACAATGTTTTGAATTTTCGTTTTGCATTAAGTTTTTCTTGTAAATCTAATTTTTTTTAATTTATTTTAATTTAATATGAGTTTTAATCCACAGATATCAATTACTCATATTAAAAAAATTATTATTTTAAATATTTTATTTACTCTGATAAATTAAAGTTACTTGTTCTTTGCTTATTAGTTTAGTATATGTAATAAATTTTAAAAACTAATTAAATGAAATGGCTATTTAAAGAACAACATATTTTATGGTAAATATACAGGTAAAAAATATTAAAATTAGTTTATTTTTTTATAATTGAAATGCCTTAAAATTTATGGATGACATAATAATTTATTTTTTTGTGGTGAGGAATTATACGGTGCAACAAGCACCACGGTGGGTAGAAACTTGAGTAGAAAGGCGACATGTGTGCTTTGTCATGAACACGTGGAAGCTTCTTATTGGTCTGTGTCGAATAATTGAAAAACGCACGGGTTGAAAACGAGGGATTCTTTTATCATTAATTTTTTTCAGATTTTGGGATTAAATATTTTCTTAAGATTCTTTTGCTCAGTTAAAAGAGAAAATAAAAACAAGTTGGCACTAAAATAAAAGGATCCTATGAAATTGTTGGCTTGAAAAAGAAAATTTATACAAAGTTAGAAAATATTACTTTCATTTTATAATTATAATATCACATAATTAAATTTTAAAATTGTTTCATTATCAATAATTTTAAAATTATTTCATTAACAAGTTGAATTGATATTGATCATCTATTATATATAATCTTATGTATAAATTAACAAATATGAAAAAATATGTTAAAAATCTCTCATATTATAAATTAATTTTGTAAAATTGAATTAATTTAAAGAAAACTCTCAACATATTAACATTCATAACAGTTTATTCTAAAGAAAAAGAAACCTAAACAATAATTATGTTACTTGAATGTTAAATCACATTAATTATCATAGATTTGGTATAGATTCTTAATAAAAGTTAAATTGATTTGTGTGGGAAATTTAGTGTAACTCACTTATCACTCGAGTTAAACTTATATACTCAATCAGATTGATTTTATGAGTAAAGAGTTTATTTATTTTTTAATTATAACTTACTATTCTAACTCATAAAGTAACTTACAAATCTACTTATAAACTTAAACATACTCATTTAATTATAACAAAGGATATTATTAATTACAAAATATTTTATATATAAATATAAAATTAAAATATAAATGAATTTTGAAACTATTAATATATGTCCTTGTTTAAAAAAATTAACTTATTGATAATGTAAAATAGGATAAAATAATATAACTATTTAAGTTTTATTATTTATAAAGAAAAAATATATTATTGTGTAATACAATTTTAGATTCTTTTAAATAATTTAATTTCTTAGTATTTTTAAGTATTTTCTAAAGTTTGCATATGTTTTTCTAGTTAGTCGTTTCTTTTATTTAAATGAACTGGTCTAATTAGTATTAATCAAATTTACTTTATATTTATTTTTTAAAATTTAAGTTTTTAATTTAATATATTGTTACATTAATTTTTTTTTAACAAATTTTATCGTTAGTAATTTTTATATAATATCATATAGTAATATACTTATTTTATACACAGTTTAAATTAAAAAATAATATAACAATTAATTATAATTTTAAGAACGAACTAATTAATAATAAGTAATACAAAATTAACAATAATGTAAAAAAAATATTAGGAATAATAAAAAAAATTATATAAGTCACTTTTTGAAGTATTTACTGAACACTGTTACACTTTATCACTTATTTGTAATATAATAAAAATGTTGATTCATCATTTTAATTTAATGTTTAAGGAAATTAATATGTCATATTTACTTTATTTTTTTTAGTATTTTGTAAATTGAGTTAAGATGATTTGCTTTTCTTTACCAACATGTGATGGGTTTATAATCTCAAATTTACATAATATTGATAACAAACTAATTGTTATTGAAAATGTAATATAGACAAAACTTGTAAGCAACCACAGTGTCTTTAGTTTGAGCATAAAATAAGGTTATTGTATAAAAAAATAATTAAAAAAATAGATCCTAGTAAAAATAATAAACTAGACCTTTTTAGCAAAAACTAATTAATGCAGACTTCATACTAAGACCATGAATTAATCTGAATAATTATGATATTTAAACACTCTTTCATAAATCTGAATAATTATGATATTTAAACACTCTTTCATACAAGCAAACTGTAGCTGTTATTCACTGGTACACACTGCAACACATTGGAAACTAAATGGTGCAAAATTATTTGCTTCCAGAAGAACAGCATTAACAATGAAGAGATGCAGCAAAAAGAACACAAGTGTAACAAACATCAACTCCACTGTCACATTAATTATGCTTTTCCTTAAGGATCAATGGACAGAAGGAATGCATATTATGGAAGTGCAGAATTCATTATGGATGACATGAAGAAGGCTTTCAAAGATGAATTCTAGAATTTTCATATTCCTCTTAACCACATGAATGACATAAAATGCCCTATCTGAAATAGCACAATTAGAGATACAGATTTGACATGGATACAGAGATATATGTATAATTTCTAAAATATAGAACACGGACAGCTATCTATATATTATATAATTATAAATTGATAATAAAGATTTATGTGTACAAGTATGTTTCAGTTTTTTTGGAACAGAAAGATGTTCTTCATGACTGATTTAAAATGATTTATTCCTTATTTTATAATCATAATAAAAGTTTATACAATAAATTTAAGTTTTTAGAAAATCAATGTATTTCTTCTTTTTAAAATTGTGTCAGAACTGTGCTTAAATTGTCAGAAATTCAACAAATATTTTTTAAATTAGACACTTCACCGATACGTGTCCTACGAGTATCGTACAAGTACCAGTGTGTTTGACTCGAACACACTATTTAAGAGGAGTGTCCGAACCTCATAGACTTGAGACCTCTATCGTTTAGAGATAAATCATTGAATAAGACGGTTACATTTAAGAGGATTTTTCTAGTAGAGACTAAAAATTTCCTCTTTCAAAAGAAAAATGTAGCTAACTTTCATATCTGTCAATAGTGAGGCTCTTCCTAATCCTATTGCCTAATGTCTAGCTAGCCTTGTACCAAAATTCTTTAAGCAATGTAGAATTGTATTCCTGTGGTGTAAGAGAAAAACTTTGAATGATGGTTGCAAAAGGACACTGAATAGCTTGAAAGATTGGTTAATGGGTGGTGGCCAAACAACAATTAAGGCTAAAAATGTAAACTCTAAACCATAATGAAATATTGTACAAGAGTTCATAAACATGGAAAATAGAATTAGAACAAGTCTTAAACCAATCACACTGAAAAATTATCCTAGTTTTCCTTACAGGGTTAAGTCATAAAACTATAAATATGAATTAAGATGAAAAATATGATAGCCACCATTATAATGCTAAAGGCATTTAGGTATCATAGACTCAAATAATGGAGAGGGCAATGTTCACTAAATCATATTCTACATATTATGAATGAATGGTTCAAGATTTTCCTCCCATATTTTTATCAGCTAGGTCACTAGACTAGGTGCCAAAATAAATAAAGAACCTGACCCCAACAAAAGAAACAGTGAGGAAACTTAATATTAAGTTTTTGACATTTTTTCTATGTAATTTTCAAGTGCAAAGCAAAGTGAATTATTTGATTCTGTTGCATACACTTCAGTATTGGGTGAAACATGAAGAAATGCAGAGAGAGTATAAAATTTAAAAGAAAAAAAATTGTAAAAATTTAAATTATATTCAGAATTCCATGAATTTTATCTAGAATCTCCCAAGTAAAACATATTGGTATGTTGTACTGTCATGAAGGAAAGTAAATTTACCCTCACACTAGATTTTTGTTCATGACATAACACAGCTGAAAGCCAGATTCTTATTATATTTACACCATTCTGCAACAGCCAAGGACAGGTCTAACATTGTGATTTTGATTTTGCTTCCTAATTATAGTCAAAGGCTGTATTCCAAAAGAACTTGAACAAGTAAAAAAATGGAAATGGCAGCATACTGTCAGATGCTTATGCTTTGACTATCATTTTGCTTATGTTTCCTTTACACATCTGTCTCTTGTAAACCATCTGCATGATCTTCAGTGCTACCTTGCAGCTTCTAAGATTTTCACCTAGCTCGCATTCTTCTTCGAACGATTTAGAATTTCACTGGCATCTTTTAGAAAACCAATGTTGCCAAGCATTGGCAACCAGTTGCACATTGATCATTTTATGAACAATATACTTCTTTTCCATTGTAGTGACAAGTAATTCTTCAGTTTTCCATTTTTGTTTTTCTTTTCCACCCTTGGTATTAAAGTTTCCTATTTGTTTATCAGAGTTCGTTGTTGCAACAAAATGAAAAATATTACCAAGGTAAAGGGTGAATCGTCAAATAGTATTCAATCTCCTCATCATTCCCATTCTATGAACAATTATTGAGTCCATAACTAGATTAAAAGTGTCAACTTTCTTGCTGGATGAAAGAACAAATTAGAGCATCCACGTCTATCTACATGAATTTGACCATGAAATTAAGCAAGTTATATTTAAGAACCCCACAAGAAAAAATGAACCTACATTCCTTATAAGCAATCTCCACCCGCCAATTTACCAGGTTTCTAAGAGGCTGTCTGCAACAAGCTAGTGTCCTATTTGTTACTTTCAACATGTACACGAGTCAACTTTTAAAAAGCCTGTGGAGCCTAACTGTGAAACTAAGGTAATTTGAATATGCTGCTGGACAAATTCAGGAGATTCTACTCCCTCTAATTCCATTTGTGTGAGGTCCAGGAGTGAAAGTAGAACTTTGTTTGGTAAGGAAGCAGATGGTGGTTATAGGGGATGAACACAGCTTGGATACTGATCATTCCAATTTGATGTGTCCCTTTTGGTTGACATGAAATTTGCTGGGGTCAGGAATGGTTACAACTCGTTTCATTTCAAATTGGGGAACTGATAACCAAAACATTCTTGCAATCACGATCTTTAGTGTTGTCACAGTTTTGCTATATGAATGTGGTATGACCTCCCCCAAGTGGTATTTTTGGCCTAAATTCCATATGCACCATCAAGAAGGGACAGTGCTTGAAATCAACACTCTGAAATAGTAAGGAAGCAGAATCAGGTCCCAAAAGACAAATGCAGACCACAAAGAAAAATATAACAAATAGAAGGAATAAAAATAATAAGGATCATCAATATTCAGGGTGTGTCATGAATTCAGACAACTTGTAAAATGTTGAGAGGTCGACTTACTGGAATGCTTTGTAATTGTCCTTGTTCAGTGATCAGAACAGGCAGGCTTCTCCTTGCAGCAACTGGGATAGATTTTAACTTGTGGAGAGCTTGTTTTGCTGATACACTGGCATAGTGCAAACATGGAGATGTCCTGTCCATTATCTGCTTGGTTTCATTCACTGATTTAACCTCATATTGGGTGAAGTTTTTAGAAAGTGGATATTTTGATAACTCAGCCAGATACAGCCAGTCAGATTCAATCATGTGTCGCACCTCAGGTATATGACCAACTACACAAGATGTGCAACAAAAGCTCCTGGCTTCCTTGCTCAAATCCATTTCATAATCCACTAAACCAGAAAGTTCATCTTCATCAATTTTATTTTTCAAACTCCACGTGAGAATGAATCGATCCATAAAGTAACAAAATTGTCCTGGCTGAAGAGATTTTCTAGAAGGGGTAACAATTTCAACTCCATGCTTTGATGCAGGGTCATAACTTGTCTCAGTTTTAGACCTGAAGTTAGCAGTTTCTTGCTTCTGCAAAGCAAGAATATTAGAGTAGGTTGATTCACTGATTATGTTTAGCTTTTTGGCTTCCGTCAAAATTAAAGTAGGATTCACATCCAAAAAGTGTACATCTGAAGCATCTGGAACCAAGTTATTTGCAAATGAGTTTTCATCCTCTATAATTTTTTCTAACTCATTGGCAGCACAATGCACTTCTTGTCCATAAGAGAGAGACTCAAAAAATTCCATCTTTAATGGCAAAGCACAGTCATCAGAGCAGCAGCAGACCAGGAGTCTAGACCCTCTAGAACCAGGATCTGGACAAAGGTAACAACCTGCTGCTGTGATAGAGTTCTACAGGATAATTGAAGACAAAATGAGAAGTGATAATAAATGTTGAAATTAATTAAATATTTAAATAAACTTGTATGTTGTAAAGGAAATATTAGATACAATTCTGTAATTTTGTTAGGAAAGCAATTTTACCTTGCATGGAAATGTACGAATGTAGTCCATTAGCAATTTCATAGCACTGCCTCTGACTTGCCTTTGCCTTTGTGATACAAACTAAAACATAAAATTTGACAGCAATTACAAGTGTAATACACAAAAAAGGATTCAAAACTAAAATAATCACATAAAGATTAGAAGCACCTGTAAGACCAAGGAAAGAAATTTCATCAGGCATATGTCCTCAATTTTCAAAGGACACAGAATCTGTAAATCAATAACAGCATAACCATGCTGCAAAAATAAACCACGCAATGATCCCAACAAACATAATAATAGTAAATTTCAGGGACAGATTAATATAACTTAAGCAACAAACAGACAAAGGGCTTATATTATTATTTTCCATAACAACATCGACATGATATTTAGTTATTCAATACTTAACTTCAAGTGTTATTCAAATAATCAATGAATAGAATAAGAAGTTAAGTGACACTTACATCCTTGATAATCACGGCATCATGTATCAAGCTATAGCCAATTTGATCAACATATGTGCGTGTTATTCTGCATGCAGAAATTATTGCTTGAAGCTCAAACTTGAATTTAGCTGGAAATATTAAAAAAAAGTCATTTAGACAACTCAGCCTGTGTTTTCCATATAAATCACGACCATACCACCTGATCTTCAAGACCATAACAAAATGTTAGTGGATATATTAGCTCAAACTCAATTTTCAGCATGCAGTACAGACAGATGACAACTTCTCAGAATATGTTGTGCTTGCCACAGGTCATGCCAGGAGGCTTACAATGTAATTGCTGTGAATCTATCTAAAATAATCACTTAAGAAATTAGTGCTGAATGCCAAAAGAACTCCCTACTGAAAGGAGTATGTTAGCAAACCACCCATTAACAAAAGTTTCCAGAAGAAAGAGGTAGAGTCGTGACTGAATATTACATTACTGCCACATGCAGTCATTCATAATAGAGATTGTCAGGTGGACAATTAATTGCGATAGTAGCAGACAAGAGACAGAGATTGTAGATGTCTAGATGTCAATAAATTATAATAAAGGGGGAACTTGTATAATCAAGGATAGAAAACCAGATTCATTTTCTCCCCTTTACTGCAAATACTGATATTTTTTCAATTGCACATGCACTACGTTGTTTATGAACCACGTTTACAGACAATTTAATGAGTTTGGGATGAACCAGAATGAGTGCTTTCCATCCAAAAGGGATGATTGCTAGAAGATCTTAACAAATTCTTAGAGTAACATTAAAGAAGTCACGAATCGCATTAACAAAACTTACAAGATGACAAATTATTCAGCACCATCCGTATCCTATTACGTGCATATAATGGGCTCTGATTAGTAGGGTCTTCCACCCAATCCTCACTACCTCCTTGGCATATCTGTACAGATGATTTTTTTTATCATAATTATAACGTAAGATCATGAAAAAGAGAAATCCATATAAAACTAATATCTAGAACCAACCTTGTACATATCTTCCTTTGAAAATTCCAGAAGAGGCCGCACAAGAAGAATGCCCTGGTTTACCTGAACTTCCTGGACGGAATGTGTATATGTAGGGAAAATCTGGGAAGTAAAAGGCATGCCTGCAAGTCCAAGCACACCACTATTTCGAGAAAGCCTTAAAATAAATAACTCGGCCTGCATTGTTTCTCAACAATCACTACATGTCTAACATCTTGAGCAAGCCTTAAAAGGTTACAGGATAATAAAACATCATTAGTCATTTCTCACTCAAAAAGCACTTATGTCCTAAGTATTTAACCACATGCAGACTGTCTATGCCCAAACATCAATAAATCACTTCATAAATACCTAGATGTTGGAGAACCACCTTAATTGTGATCACCCATTGCCCGTCTTAGAGGTGGTCCCTTTGGGAGTTGCCTTAATTGCAACCTCTATGGTGGCCATATAATTCCACACCAACTAGTAATATAGCTAAAATAAAATATATAAGTTGGACACAAACATCGCCTTACAAGTTGATTTTATAAGGTTAAGTTATACCCCATACCCCATGTTCTAAGACTAGAGTTCCTACAGTGACATGCAGTTCATGAAAACAATGTGGGAAAATGAAGAAATGCAAATATAAGTAAATATAAAGCATCATCAATCATACCTGATCATCAGCATGATGTGCAATAAGCAATACCCCAATCTGGTGTTTGGCACAAACTTCTTGAAAGATTTGGTACCTAACGTTCAACAAACCATAATCTGCAATTAGTATACTTTATCAAAGTTCCTAACTTCCCAAAACAGATATCTAAGATTTCTTCAATAAAATGAATAGATGCAATAACCTCATTTCACGGGCAGCTTCCTGCAAATGACCCTGTTTTGGTCTGCCTCTTGGCCAATCACAGCTGGCGATCTCACACCTGATTCCTGTAATAAGTGTCCATGTTGTGTAATGTCAGCCGAACCTATAGCTGGATAAGTTCAAGACCTCGAGTCATGTTACCACACTATGCAATCACTGGAAAATGAATCCTCTCTTGTTAAATTTGCACATAGCATTGCCGTGTAAAATTTGTTATATCATTCTCTTCGTAAACCTCCACAAATTTTGATAAACTCTCGTTTATTTATTTAATCTTTATAAAGAAAATAATTTACCATTGTTTTTCACATGGCTCATAATAAGGTCACGTGAAAATCTAAGAAGAAAATATCCATATTCCATTCCTGCAATAAGAGACAAAGCAACCAAATTTGGACAACGAACCCATTTCTGAAACTCGGTGAGAAACAACGTGGGCCTCCTGTTTGCTCTCTGCTCGAAGACCATGATCAACAATTATCGCCAGTAGCCCATCTATGAGACCACCATTCTCAGTCGTGACAACATTAGCACCAGCAGTTTTCCATCTAGCAGTTAACACACAGAGTGCCATACTGTCAGGGCCACCAGAGACTCCCAAAGCTGATAGGAAAAAGGCATCATAACATCAAACAGTTAACATACAATGCAGTGACTTATTAGTTCACGGCATCATTAGCAAATAGACAAGATTCTAAAACTTTCAATCCCTTTTCAATTTATCAGCATACTACTTTAAGTTTGATTCTGACACAAGTATAATAAAATGGGCACGCACCAAGTTGAGCAAATAGCAAAATTTCCAAAAAAGATTCATTTTTTCTGTATGATATGAGAAGTGAGACAGAGAAGCTGACCAATTTGGTGATGGGGTTTGAGACCAGCCATGGCCATTCGTCTGGAAAATGCTTCTGTGTATTTGGACATGTCAATTGAACATTGGGAAGAGGAAGAAGACACGCTGAAGCAGCAAGCCAATGGAAGTAGATGATGATGATGATAGTATTGATGGTGCACAAGTTTAAAACCAAATGAAAGATTGAAACTTTTTGGTGGGGTTTTGGAGATGGAAGCAAAGAGACAAGTTGCTGCAGTGAGAGTTGAAGAAGATAGCATTAGCTCTCGCGCCATAGCCACTTTCTGTAACAACAAAAATCACTTGGCAAGCTTCTATTGTTTCACTACCAATCCAATAAAAATATTTTCCATAAAAATAAACAATTTTAAACAGGTGCTTCTTTTATTTCTTAATTTTTAAGTCAACAGTATTTTTTTTTTTAAATATTGCAATATTCCTCTACCTTTTATTTATTTATTTTATAGTAAAAAGGTCGTATCATTAGTATAATAAATATATATAGATATAGGTTTTGCAGACATAAACTATTTAGACAGTGAACCCATTAATAAACTTATGAACAATTTATGATTTATCATGATTTAATTTAAATAAGAAAAATTAATTTAAAAAAGATCATCACCAAATAAGCCTAAATCAGTCGAAGTCAACTGATATTAATTTTAAAAAGTAGAAATAAATAAACAATATGAACAATATTTTATTATGCTTTTCTACTTTGTATCAGTTAAGAGTAAAGTGTTGAGTTTCATAGAGAGATTAAGTAAATTTCTGACTAACCATAATAAGAAAAACTTTTTTTATAAATTAAGAGTAGATTATAGAGAAATTTGAAAGATATATCATATAATTTTTATGTTTGAAGGTATTTATGAAAAATATTAATAATTTCACTCATTTTTTCAATACAAAATAAAGTTATTGTATTTTAATTACCAATATATATGTAAGAGATAGAGAATTATATATGATTTTAAGTTAGTTAAAGTGAGATTTCTTAAAAGAATATAAAAGGAATCTGAGATGAAGAATATAAAAATATAATTAATAGTTGATGTTAAAAAATAATAATAAAATGTTTGAGAAGAAGAAAGTCTGAGAAATGAAGATGGAAGAAAGACAAGAGGAAAGAAGCAAAGACTTTGATATGATTGAGACAAAGTGATCCCAACATAAACCAAACCAAACATCAACGTTGGCAAAAACCTGTTTCTGTGTTTCATCTCTGTTATATTCTCTATCTTCAATGTAGGAGCAGAACAATGGCCACCATTTCTCACCAATGGAGCATCTTTTCACTCTCTCTCCTCATTCTCTGCGTCGCCCTCTTCCAAACCCTAACACCCAATTCCGCTCCTCCCCCTCCCAATTACATCGTTGCCTTCCGCCACTACGCCGCCGCCGACCGCCACCGCGCCTACCTCGAATCCGCCCTCAGCACTGAGGGATGGCGCTGGATCCCGCGGCAGAACCCGGCGGCGCAGTTCCCCACTGATTTCGGGCTGGTGGCCATCGAGGACTCCGGGGTGGTCGACGAGATTCGGAATCTGGGGTCAGTTAAATACGTGAGCTTGGATGTGAGCTACAAGAGGGGTTTGTTGACGAAGGATCAGCCACGTAACAAGAAGGTTGGGGCGTTCGAGGATGGGACGAAGAAGCGCCCTGGGAAGATCTTCACTGCGATGTCGTTTTGCGAGGCTGAAGAAGAAGATGAAAAAAATGTTGGCAATCGCAGCAGTTCCGTCAAGTGGGGGCGGGAATTGTTGTTGCAGGTTAAAATTTATGGTTTTCTTTGTTGGGTGTTTGGGGGAACGGCAAAGATTTGAACTTTGATTTGGTACCTTTGGTTATGGTTGTTGGCATTGTTTTGTCTATGATTTGTCAAAATTGATTTAGACTTGTATAATTTAATTACTAACCTGCTATATTAAAATTTAGTTTAATTACTAATCAATTTTAATATTCAACATCAATTTTGTAGACATTCACAGCTATATTTGAATTTATTAATTGAAAGTGTGCAGTTGCTTGTTTTGAGTTGTTTTGGGTTTTGGCAGAGATCACAAGTTACGTCAATGTTTGGGGCTGAGGATCTTTGGGCGAAAGGGTACACTGGTGCCAAGGTCAAGATGGCTATATTTGATACTGGCATTCGGGCTGATCACCCTCATTTTCGTAATATCAAGGTAACTATTGATTTGAAATAATTGCTTTTGGGTTGATGGTGGATGAGTTGAGTGATGAGGAAATTTACAGGAGCGTACTAATTGGACCAGTGAAGATACTTTGAATGATAATCTTGGACATGGGACTTTTGTTGCGGGTGTAATTGCTGGTGTAGATTCTGAGTGCCTTGGTTTTGCACCGGACACTGAGATTTATGCATTTCGAGTGTTCACTGATGCACAGGTAATGCCTGTTGAATGCTATTGTTGAACTCTTTTCTTGCTTTGGAAGTGGGAGGTGATTGAGTTAAAATCTCTGACTGCATGGAAATGACATTTCTTTCACCCGGACTCCAAAATACCGACATTGTAGATGCATGATATAACAATGAACAGAAGTTTATAAACCTATAGTAGAAGCTAGCAAGCTCTAAGTGGAGAACCTAGATGCATCTTCATTTGTTATAAAAATGCACAATGTTTTTTTCCTCTAGTTTTTCTGCTTATAATTATTTTATTCTAGAATGCTTGGCAAGATTTTGAGAAGATTGCATTCAGCCTGTTGCAGGTATCATATACATCATGGTTCCTTGATGCCTTCAACTATGCAATTGCAACCAATATGGATGTGTTGAACTTGAGCATAGGTGGACCTGATTACTTGGATCTCCCGTTTGTTGAAAAGGTAAATTTCTTGTGCCTATCTGTTCCTGCTGCTCATTAATTAGTATTATTAAGTTCTTTATTTTGCTTATTTTGAGGTAGAAAATTATAATGTATTACTTACGAAGATATGATGGTATTATTTGGCGAATAGTTATAACATGACATGTTAGTTTCTCTGCTGTAACTTATATTTAAAGAAGCCATTATTTGTTTTTGGTAATTGTGTGCAGTAATTATTTCTTTCACATAGTACCGAAATGTCCTTTATAGAGCTTTATGGTAACAGATATGGGAGATAACAGCAAATAATATAATCATGGTTTCTGCAATTGGAAATGATGGACCACTTTATGGAACTTTGAACAATCCAGCAGATCAAAGTGATATCATCGGTGTTGGTGGTATTGACTATAGTGACCATATAGCCTCCTTTTCCTCACGTGGCATGAGTACCTGGGAGCTTCCTCATGGGTAACATCCTCTTATTAGTTTGTATCGCTTATATTTCACTGTTCCTGCTTCACTGTCATTTGTTGAATATTTCTGATGGCGACTTCTGTATTATTTTCCCTAGCTTTTTTTGTGCAAATAGTTTTAGCTGTTGAAGAATGGATATTTGAGTTCAAACAACTAATTACCCATATTTCGCTGAGGCATAATCTCCACTTACAATTTGTAGCGATCCTATTTGTAGAATTGATGAGCTTTATGAAGCCTCAGTCATTGTACAATGACGTGTTAGATGTTTAGCTAATGTGAAAATCTTTTTTTATTTACATGAGTTATTCTTGTCATCTGTATTTTTCTGTAACATCTTTAATTTGTATGCAAGTTTACTTTCTTGTTAATAATTTTTTAAATTGTATTAACATCTGTACCTTGCAGTTACGGCCGCGTGAAGCCAGACATAGTTGCATATGGACGGGACATTATGGGATCAAAAATTAGTGCGGGCTGTAAAAGCTTATCAGGAACTAGTGTTGCAAGTCCTGTAGTTGCTGGTATTGTATGTTTGCTTGTCAGCATCATTCCTGAACCTGAGAGAAAAAGTATCTTAAACCCAGCAAGCATGAAACAAGCATTGGTTGAGGGTGCTGCAAAGCTTTCTGGGCCTAACATGTATGAGCAGGGTGCTGGCAGAGTTAATCTGTATGTTCTCTTTTTTAGCTTTCTATTTTATTTGGTTTTAAGATATATCTTGTTGGGACACACAATTTACCATAGGAAAGCAATGGTTGCCGAGTTATTGTTACTATGATAGTTCTCAGCATTTTAGAAACTAGGCTAGGCAATGAATTAGCATGAGTGTATGTATATATACATTCATAGTTCGTTGGTCAAACCATATTCGATCCAATTGGAAACATATATGCAATGTTATTGAACTTGAGAGTCTACATAGACTTGTGGGGACTCCATACAACTCAACTTGCAGATTTGTAAGAGTCTACTTCCTATGAAAAAGAAATAATACTTGTAAATAGCATACTTGTGAGCTTTTAACTGTGTCCATGGTGTTGTTTTGAATGAATTTTCTTTTGCTCACATGGACTCGCCAACTCAGTCACAAACTAGCAAGTCTGCTCGATTTTGCCCATGTCTGCCAGACTTAGCACAAGTCTACTCCAAAACTGAGTTAACTCGTGGCCAGTCACTAGACTCATAAACTTGTCCAAGTTTGCAAGATAAGCAGTGATTTTGGTAACAATGCATACATGTGTGTGTCTGTGTATATATATATATATATGTATTTACAAACTAATATAAAAATTATAAGAAAACAAATTAGTTAAACTAAAACAATTTGTTCAACCAGTTTGACATACTGATTTTTTGCCTACTAAACAGGTTTCTACCTGTATAAAATGAGCATATGGTTGGGTTAATTGGACTAGACATTTGACCATTTAACCAATTTTCTTCTCAAGCTGACCAGATATATAAACAATTGTAATTGCCAGATACATAAACAATCGTAATGTCCCAATACTTTATGGAAGCTTTTTAAGTAGTTCCATATAGTTTTAACCAAACTGAGTTCCTTGGTTTTAGAAACTTCTTTAGCTGGCTTCCTGCGGGGACCTGAAGGACCACAATAAAAAAAGCTTTTGAAATTATTGGGATTCATTTACGATTTTTTAACTGCAATGATTTAAAAATTCCAAAAACTAATTGGGACTTGCCAGATTATCTAACTGTTCTTAAATCATGTCTTATTCTTCAGGTTAGAATCATATGAGATTCTTAAGAGCTACAAACCTAGGACAAGCATCTTTCCCAGTGTTCTTGATTATACAGATTGTCCTTACACATGGCCCTTTTGTCGTCAACCACTCTATGCAGGTGCCATGCCTGTCATCTTCAATGCCACCATTTTGAATGGAATGGGTGTTATTGGATACGTTGAAAGTCCACCAACATGGCACCCTTTTAATGAAGAAGGGAATCTTCTAAGCATACATTTTACTTATTCTGAGATCATTTGGCCTTGGACTGGTTATTTGGCTCTTCACATGCAAATAAAGGAAGAAGGTGCACAGTTTTCTGGTAGGATTGAAGGTAATGTGACTCTCAAGGTTTCTAGCCCCCCGGCTCAAGGTGAGAAGGACCCTCGAGTTAGCATCTGTGTGCTTCAATTAAAATTAAATGTGGTGCCAACACCACAACGATCAAAACGAATTTTGTGGGATCAGTTTCACAATATCAAATACCCACCTGGATATATTCCTAGAGATTCCTTGGATGTTCGTAATGACATTCTTGACTGGCATGGGGATCATCTGCATACAAATTTTCACATCATGTTCAACATGTTACGAGATGCTGGTTACTATATTGAATCACTCGGTTCTCCTCTTACATGCTTTGATGCTCGGCACTATGGAACACTTCTGTTGGTGGATCTTGAGGATGAGTACTTTCCTGAGGAGATTGAAAAACTAAGAGATGATGTTGTAAATACTGGATTGGGATTAGCTGTCTTTGCTGAGTGGTATAATGTAGATTCCATGGTAAAGATGCGATTCTTTGATGACAATACACGAAGCTGGTGGACCCCAGTCACTGGAGGTGCTAATATTCCTGCACTTAATGATCTTTTGGCTCCATTTGGGATTGCTTTTGGAGATAAGATTCTGACTGGTGATTTTTCGCTTTTGGGTGAGCAGAATCGATATGCATCTGGGACAAATATAGTGAGGTTTCCAAGGGGTGGTTATGTTCATAGCTTTCCGTTTTTAGATAGTTCAGAAAGTGGAGCCACACAGAGTGTGCTGCTAACTTCTGGCTCAACCAAGGTGTGACATGACACCTAACTCATTAATTATTGATATTGAAATAAACATTGATAAATGTAGCCTCTGAAGGAAGAAAAGAGGTTAAATGTAAAATACCTTCTAATTTCGAAATATGGTTTCTTTTTGGTGAAACAGGCAGATTCTCCAATTCTTGGTCTCATGGCAATGGGCAAAGGTCGCATAGCTGTGTATGGGGACTCCAATTGTTTGGACAGCAGTCATATGGTTACAAATTGTTTTTCCCTTCTGAGGAAAATACTGGATTTTACCAGTGAAGATGTTAGAGATCCAACACTTTTCTCTGATTCAATTAAACAAGACTCTCCCTTGTATGAAGCTGACAATCAGTTGCCATCCCGCAGAAGTGATGTAAATTTCTCTTCATATTCAGCTATTGTGGGTAAGGAAATGATCTGCGGGACCGACACAAGGTTTGAAATCTGGGGAACTAAGGGCTACAGCTTGCAAGTCAGAGGGAGAAACAGAAGACTGCCGGGTTTTCCTGTCATTGATTTGGGGAGCGGTTTCAATTCATCGTCTGACACTTCTAACACTAGACGACCAAGGTTGACAGTAAGAAACAAGGATGATTCTCTGGGGAACAGGTACTTAGGCCTGTTCTATGAAGACGAGGTATGAAAAGAAACAACTATTGTATTGGTCATTTACTGTTGATCTTTATGTTTGTGATCAGATCATGCATATTACTAATATTCTGGATTCTTTGATCCTTCTTGTAGCCTGATGCACCTATTCTGGTTGTTGGTCACTGGCTAGTTCCTTTTGTTGTCGCAGTAACTGGTTAGTAAACTACATGTATTTTTACCATCCATTTTTAGACCATTATATCTATGTTGTTTAAGCTTCATGCATTTTACTTCTGGCAGGTGTTTTGCTATTGAGTTTTTGGCGAATTCGCCAAAAGAGGCGTAGACGAAGGAAAGGATCAAGTTCTGGTAGATTGGCCAACATATAGTTTAGAATTACATTAATCAATGAAATTGTAACACTAGCCTCCAAAGAAACCCCACTGTAGCATTAGCAGCATAGTAACATCACTCACCAGCATCACTGTAGGAAAATAGCCAAATAAGTTGTGCCTTGTTTCCTAGAGTTGTAACATTTTTGCTGTTTTGGATGCTTTTCAAATGAACAAATTATCTGATAGTGAATTCATTTTGTCTAATGTTTATGGCTATTGGTTCAGCAGAGTATTATAGGTAATTAATAACTAATTGTAATGTAGTTTTCTGTTTTTAAGTAGGTTTCTTCTTTCCTTAACCTCTTAAACTATTGAAGTGTAACTTTTAGATACCTGGTTGTGTTCTTGTTTCCTATAACAATGTAAAAACATGAGATAAAGGTCTAAAGTCGATTTTCTTAATGATTTCAATTTCTACTTGAAAAGAACATCAAATATATAATCTCTAAAAAGAAAAAAAAATCATTTATAAAATATAATGAACAGATAAATAAATTAAAATTGATTTTATATTGTAAAAAATTTACCTATAGAATTTGCTTTTAAAATTGCACTACACTCGGAAAAAAGACCTTCGAATCTAATTATTTTGTTTTCATATTATCTTCTCAGTTCAGTTTCGATCTAAATAAAGTATTTAATTTTGAGAAAATAAAACGATTTTTTTTTGTTTTTCTTACATTGAAAAACATAGTAATCGAAAAACATAGTAATATATAATTCAAAATAATTTAAAAACGATAAAAAAATTGATGAAATAAATAATTAAACTAAAATAGTAGTTCAAAATCAATTAAGAAAATATGTTTATTTTTTGCTGAAAATTTAGAAGAAGAAAAAAATGATTTAAAAACTAACAGGGAGGTATGCTAAAAGCCACACCTAAACTGGTTTTGAAATTCTACTGTTAAGGAGAAACCAACACTGCACAATAGAATAGAAAGTGTAGATGAATCAAGAATCATGCAAGTGGAAGAATAAAAGAAAAAGCATAAACACTAGACAGAGAATTAGATGCTAGGGAATCAATAATTAAGCTGAAGAATCAATAACTAAGCTGAAGAACAACGCTTCCTTTACAGTGAGAGTGAAAAAATCATTCTAAAATCAGTGTATTTATAGTTTTTGCAGGTGAACATCAGAGAAGACAAGAACTAGTTTTGAATAAGTGCACATTCACTACACACACACCTTCTTCAACTCATCCATTCCAATATTTTGTGGTGTGCTGCATCTATTCTACACACTAAAACATGGGAAACAACAACGTTGCTTTTTACCGTCATAGGGGGAATCTTCCTTTTCCATGCCATGTTCAACTGGGAGGAGATGCTACCATCAACTTGACCACATCTGTGTGTTACAAGGGGGATGATGGATCATATGGCATTGAGGGAGAAGTTTCATACACCGTTTAAGGGTCAACGTGCAACCTCGCGTTAAGAAGATTTGTTGACAAAAACGGCCATGTCAACTACGTATCGTTGCTTCTCCATGACAGCATAGCATTTTTAGACAGAGAAAAGCTATGCATGAATATATGCAAAACCGAAACCGGTTTTATTACGATGGAATATAAGTCTAAAGTCAGTTCCATCGGGTGGACGAAGACGAAGAAGAAGGTTGATGCATGGGGTGGTGTTACGGAGACCAAAGTTTACTTGTATGGCACTGCAAACAGGTGCGGTCTTCTTGTTTGGAGGTGCGGTCTTCTTGTTTGGGAGTGCAAAGTTTTATGATTTGTTAATGGACGTGCCACCTTACCTTGGTTGAAATAACATATGAAAGTACTTGTGTGAATTTTTTTAGCGCAATACGGACCCGGAAAAAATTGCAGAAAGTATGGCGAAATTTCACAAGTTTGGGTAAAGATAGTCTTGCTTTGCACAAAATTTCTGAAAAATTCTCCCGAAATAGATTTTTCCTAAAATTCTACGTATGAATCTCGACTGAATTTGGGACAAAACGTGACAAATTTCTGGTCAAACGGATGACTATTCACCTAGGAAAAAAATAAAACAGTTTCACACACAAACGAACCTTCCTTTCGGCCCTGACAGTGATCAATAAAAAACTTACTGTAAACCCTGTGGGACGAATCTGGGGCTCAGATCTCAGCCAAAACTCGATAGACACAATGACCAATGTTTGGTAAAAATTTCATTCCAAAATACCCATGTTGTAAGGCGTAGTAAGTCCCAGACCAAGAGTGAACAAAACTGGTGTTCCGAAAACAGAACGTTGTGGCTTTTCCACCCCGTATATTGTTTTTGTGATTTGTTTATTGACGTGCTTCCTTACCTGGGTGGAAACAGCATATGAAAGTACTTGTGTGAATTTTTTTAGCGTAATACGGACCCGCAAAAAAGTTGCAAAAAGTATGGCGGAATTTCACAAGTTTTGTTAGAGGATAACCTTGGTTTTCACAAAATTTCTGAAAAATTCTCCCGAAATAGTTTTTTTCTAAAATTCCACGTAAGAATCTCGACTGAATTTGGAACAAAACGCGACAAATTTCAGGTCAAACGAATGAGTATTCACCTAGGAAAAAAATAAAACAGTTTCACACACAAATGAACCTTCCTTTCAACCCTGGCAGTGATGAATAAAATATTTACTGCGAATCCTGTGGGACGAATATGGGGCTCAGATCTCAACCAAAATTTGATAGACACAATGACCAATGTCTGGTAAAAATTTCAATCGAAAATACCCAAGGAGTAAGGCGTATTAAGTCCCAGACCGAGAGTGAACAAAATTGGTGTTCCAAAAACAGAACGTCGTGGCTTTTCCACCCTGTATCTTCTTTTTGTGATTTTTTTATGGACGTGCCTCCTTACCTGGGTGGAAACAACATATGAAAGTACTTGTGTGAATTTTTCTAGCACAATACGGACCCGGAAAAAAATTGCAGAAAGTATGACGAAATTTCACAAGTTTTGGTAGCCTTGGTTTGCACAAAATTTATGAAAAATTTTCCCGAAATAGTTTTTGCCTAAAATTCCACGTAAGAATCTCGACTGAATTGGGGAAAAAACGCGACAAATTTCAGGTCAAACGGATGAGTATTCACCTATGAAAAAAATAAAACAGTTTCACACACAAACGAACCTTCCTTTCAGCCCTGGCAGTGATGAATAAAAAATTTACTGCGAATCCTGTGGGACGAATCTGGGGCTCAGATCTTAGCCAAAAGTTGATAGACACAATGACCAATGTCTGGTAAAAATTTCATACCAAAATACCCAAGGAGTAAGGCGTAGTAAGTCCTAGACCGAGAGTTTACAAAATTGGTTTTCCGAAAACAGACGCCGTGGCTTTTCCACCTGGTATCTTGTTTTTGTGATTTGTTTATGGACGTGCCTCCTTACCTGGGTGGAAACAGCGTATGAAAGTACTTGTGTGAATTTTTTTAGTGCAATACGGACCCAGAAAAAAATTGCAGAGAGTAAGGCGGAATTTCACAAGTTTTGGTGAGGATAGTCTTGGTTTGCACAAAATTTCTGAAAAATTCTTCCAAAATAGTATTTTTCTAAAATTCCACGTAAGAATCGCGACTGAATTTGGGACAAAACGCGACAAATTTAAGGTCAAACGGATGAGTATTCACCCACGAAAGAAATCAAACAGTTTCACACACAAACGAACCTTCCTTTCAGTCCTGACAGTGATGAATAAAAAATTTATTGCGAATCGTGTGGGACTAATTTGGGTCAGATCTCAGTTATCTAACTCTATTTAACATTATCATAATGCATAAACATAACTAACCTAATTTTAAGGAAAGGATTTTATTTTGAGCCGAAAATTTAGAAGAAGAAGAAAGTGATTTTAAAACTAAAAGTGAGGTATGCTAAAAACCACCCCTAAACTGGTTTTGAAACTCTACTGTTAAAGAGAAACTAACACTACACAATACAATAGAATCGAAAGTAGATGGATCAAGAATGATGGAAGTGGAAGAATAAAAGAAAAAGCATAAACACTAGAAAGAGAAAAGTGGCTTGGAAAAATATGACAGAACCAGATGCTAGGTAATCAATAATTGAGCTGAAGAATGAATAATTAAGCTGAAGAACAACGCTTCCTTTACAGTGAAAACATCATTCTAAAATGAGTGTATTTATAGTTTTGGCATGTGAAGATGAGAGAAGACAAGAACTAGTTTTGAATAACTCCACACCTTCTTCAACTCATTCATTCCAATATTTTGTGTTGTGCTGCATCTATTCTACACACTACAACATGGGAAACAACAACGTTGCTTCTTTTTACCGTCATAGTGGGAGTCTTCCTTTTCCATGCCATCTTCAACTGGGACGAGATGCTACCATCAACTTGACCACATCTGTGGTTCACAAGTGGTGTGATGGATCATATGACGATAACGCAGAAGTTTCATACAACGTTGAAGGGTCAACGTGCAACCTCCAGTTAATTCGAAGCGTTGACAAAAACGGCCATGTCCTTCTCCTATCGTTGATTCTCCATGACAGCACATTTTTAGACGGAGAAAAGCTATGGCTGCATGTATCCAAAAGGGAAACCGGTTTTAAAACTTTCGAATATAAGTCTAAAGTCAGTTCCATCGGGTGGACGAAGACGAAGAAGAAGGTTGATGCATGGGGTGGTGTTACGGAGACCAAAGTTTACTTGTATGGCACTGCAAACAGGTGCGGTCTTCTTGTTTGGGAGGGCAAGAACAATGATGGTCATGAAGAGGTTAAGGCAGTGACTATTGCACACTATTTTGTTCATAGTAGCGGAACAGTAGCTGTTAACAGATCAACTGAAACAACAGATATTGGGTTTTCTGTTGTGGTGAAGATTGCAGAATCTGATGGAAAATATGATATAACAGTGGAGGGTCCTGAACGACACCCTGTTTCTGCATTATTATACATGTTCAATGAAGTGAACAGAAGTGGGATTTGGAAGCCAAGCATGTGCCCTCAGTGTGGTAACGTTCGGAGGAACATGTCTTCTTCGCAGTCTGATAGTGAAGAGAGCGATGGCAGGCAGAGAAATGCAGTAAGAATATACAATGCTGATGGAAGGTTCAACGGGCATGCTAATGGTGCCTCCATTAGATGCAGATATTTCAATATTTTTAGTTAAGGGAAAACCCTAACTTATAAGTAGCTGAGTCAAACAACATGTATAATGTTAATTATGAACTTTATGACATTCTGTGTTGAGTTTTTTTTATTGAGTCAGTCAAAGGAAATTAATTTTTTGTGACTTTAATTTTACTTTATATATTTGTGGATAATATGTGAGGAGAAAGTTCCTTAATTTTAGTTATTTTGGATGAAGATTTGTATGGTATTATTTGTATCCAGTTCACTGTTTATAGAAATGAGTTGGAGGTACCAAATACTATTTTATTTTATTTATATATGAAAAGTGACATATTGAAAACTTGCATAAGTTTGCAACTTTATTTCTTTGTCTAAAATTTCAATTTTTACATAACATGATAAAAATATCATTTTTTCATATTATCAATCACAAATTGTATATTGGAATATGTTGTCAAACTATCATTACTATTTATCTATTATTTTTTACATATATAAAACCTTCATTTCTATAAATTTCTGAAAAATTCTCTCGATATAGTTTTTTCTTGAAGTTCCACGTAAGAATTTCGACTGAATTTGGGACAACACACGACAAATTTCAGGCCAAACGGATGAGTATTTACTTAAGAAAAAAATAAAACAGTTTCACACACAAACGAACCTTCCTTTCAGTTCTGGCAGTGATGAATAACAAAATTTATTGCGAATCTTGTGGGACAAATCTGGGGCTCAGATCTCAGCCAAAACTCAATAGACACAATGACCAATGTCTGGAAAAAATTTCAGACCAAAATACCAAAGGAGTAAAGTGTAGTAAATCCCAGACCGAGAGTGAACAAAACTGGTTTTCCGAAAAAAAAAACGTACTGAATTTTCTACCCCATATCTTGGTTTTGTAATTTGTTTATGACATGCCCCCTTACCTGGGTGGAAACAACATATAAAAATACTTGTGAGATTTTTTTAGCACAATAGGGACCTAGAAAAAAATTGCAGAAAGCATGACGGAATTTCACAAGTTTTGGTAGAGGATAGCATTGGTTTGCACAAAATTTCTGAAAGATTCTCCCGAAATAGTTTTTTCCTAAAATTCCACGTAAGAATCTCGACTGAAATTTGGACAAAACGCGACACATTTGAGGTCAAACGAATGAGTACTCACCTAGGAAAAAAATCAAACAGTTTCACACACAAACGAACCTTCCTTTCAGCCTTGGCAGTGATGATTAAAAAATTTACTGCGAACCCTGTGTGACGAATCTGGGGCTCAGATCTCATCCAAAACTCGATAGACACAATGACCAATGTCTGGTAAAAATTTGGGACCCAAATAGCCAAGGAGTAAGGCATAGTAAATCCCAGTCCGAGAGTGAACAAAACTGGTGTTCCGAAAAAAGAACGTCATGGCTTTTCCACCCCGTATCTTGTTTTTGTGATTTGTTTATGGACGTGCCTCCTTACCTGCGTGGAAACAACATATGAAAGTACTTGTGTGAATTTTTTTAGCGCAATACGGACTCGGAAAAAAATTGCAGAAAATATGGCGGAATTTCACAAGTTTTGGTAGAGGATAGCCTTGGTTTGCACAAAATTTCTGAAAAATTCCCCCGAAATAGTTTTTTCCTAAAATTCCACGTAAGAATCTCGACTGAATTTGGGACAAAACCCGACAAATTTCAGGTCAAACGGATGAGTATTCACCTAGAAAAAAAATAAAACAGTTTAACACACAAACGAACCTTCCTTTCAGCCCTGGCAGTGATGAATAAAATATTTACTGCGAATCCTGTGGGACGAATCTGGGGCTCAGATCTCAACCAAAATTTGATAGACACAATGACCAATGTCTGGTAAAAAAATTTCAAACGAAAATACCCAAGGAGTAAGGTGTATTAAGTCCCAGACCGAGAGTGAACAAAATTGGTGTTCTGAAAACAGAACGTCGTGGCTTTTCCACCCCGTATCTTGTTTTTGTGATTTTTTTATGGACGTGCTTCCTTACCTGGGTGGAAACAACATATGAAAGTACATGTGTGAATTTTTCTAGCGCAATACGGACCCGAAAAAAAATTGCAGAAAGTATGGCGAAATTTCACAAGTTTTGGTAGCCTTGGTTTGCACAAAATTTATGAAAAATTCTCCCGAAATAGTTTTTTTCTAAAATTTCACGTAAGAATCGCGACTGAATTTGGAACAAAACGCGACAAATTTCAGATCAAACGGATGGGTATTCACCCACGAAAGAAATCAAACATTTTCACACACAAACGAACCTTCCTTTCAGCCCTGACAGTGATGAATAAAAAATTTATTGCAAATCGTGTGGGACTAATCTGGGGCTCATATCTCAGTTATCTAACTCTATTTAACATTATCATAATGCATAAACATAACTAACCTAATTTTAAGGAAAGTAGTTTATTTTTAGCTGAAAATTTAGAAGAAGAAGAAGAAAGTGATTTTAAAACTAAAAGTGAGGTATGCTAAAAAGCACCCCTAAACTGGTTTTGAAACTCTACTGTTAAAGAGAAACTAACACTGCACAATACAATAGAATCGAAAGTAGATGGATCAAGAATGATGGAAGTGGAAGAATAAAAGAAAAAGCATAAACACCAGAAAGAGAAAAGTGGCTAGGGAATCAATAATTAAGCTGAAGAACAACGCTTCCAATACAGTGAGAGTGAAAAAATATTCTAAAATGAGTGTATTTATAGTTTTGGCATGTGAACATGAGAGAAGACAAGAACAGTTTTGAATAACTCCACACCTTCTTCAACTCATCCATTCCAATATTTTGTGGTGTGCTGCATCTATTCTACACAGTAAAAACATGGGAAACAACAACGTTGTTTTTTTCCGTCATAGTGGGAGTCTTCCTTTTCCATGCCATCTTCAACTGGGAAGAGACGCTTCCATCAACTTGACCACATCTGTGTTCACAAGTGGGATGATGGATCATATTCCGACAAGGCAGAAGTTTCATACACCGTTGAAGGGTCAACGTGCAACCTTATGTTAACAAAATCTGTTTACAGCAGCGGTGTCAACTTATTAACCTTCATTCTCCATGACACCGTAGTATGTTTAGACGGAGACAACCTATGCATGCAGATAAACAAAACCGGAACCGGTTTTCTTGGTACGGTCGACTTTAAGAATCACAATTCCATCCCGTGGAC
Organism: Phaseolus vulgaris; assembly: GCF_000499845.2. Lineage (NCBI taxonomy): Eukaryota > Viridiplantae > Streptophyta > Magnoliopsida > Fabales > Fabaceae > Phaseolus > Phaseolus vulgaris. The sequence continues at coordinate 46,861,375 of NC_023756.2, read as the reverse complement.
GAAGACGAAGAAGAAGGTTGATGCATGGGGTGGTGTTACGGACACCAAAATTTACTTGTATGGCACTGCAAACAGGTGCGGTCTTCTTGTTTGGGAGTGCAACAAAAATGATTCTCATCAACAGGCTAAGGCCGTGACTATGGCACACTATTTTGTTAACAGTAAAGGAACAGGAGGTGTTAACAGATCAAGTGAAACAACAGATGTTGGGTTTTCTGTTGTGGTGAAGGTTGGTTTATCTGATGGAAAATTTGATATAAGAGCAGAGGGTCCTGAACGACACCCTGTTTCTGCATTATTATACATGTTTGATGAAGTGAACAGAAGTGGGATTTGGAAGCCAAGCATGTGCCCTCATTGTAGTAACATTCGAAGGAACATGTCTTGGCTCTCTGATAGTGAAGACAGTGATGGTGTTCCCCTACCACCACATCATGGCAGCCAGAAAAATAAAGCAAGCATTGCCAATGATGGAAGGTTCAAAGGGCATGCCAATTGTAGCTCCATCAGATGCAAATATTTCTATGGTTTTAATTGAAGGAAGAACCTAACTTGGTGTGTGTATATATATGTTGCCTATTTCTATGATATTAATGTTGCCTATTTTACACAATATATATTATATAAGAAATTGTGATTGTAATATTATATAGTGTCCATGTCAAAATAAGGTTTCTTTTTCTTCAATGTGGAGCTGAGAAAGTTCATAAAGTTGATGATGATGATGAGAATGGGCATGCTGACTTTGCAGAAACCGTGTGGGGTTCTTGGAGCCACCAAATAATCCCTCCTTTCTCCAAATGCAATCATGAGCTATTTGTGGTTGCATTCTCAATCTTTTAGTTTAATGATTCAATCCATGTTACACTTCAAATGGCTTGTATATATACACTTTTCCATCATCCAACATGCAAATCCACATGGCAGAACGACCAAAATAACACAAGCGGCTTTAAAAAACACGGTACTGCTTATGACTCGGTTGTATTTGGTTGTATTCTATGTTAATGTATAAATTCCTAGGATTGTATTTGGTTGCTCTAGATCGTGGTAGTACTTTGTTGAACAGGTAGTGGAACAATAATAGTTGTAGGTGAAATTTGGAGTGGAGGAGAAATTTGTTTGTATGGAAAGAGAATCAGATCGCTCAGTTGTTGTTTTTGTTAGAAAATAAAAAGGTTGTTGAGGAGGGGAAAGCGTTGTGGATAATTGGATTTGAAAGGATGATAAACAATTGAGATTTTCAGTGAAATTTGTCTATAATTCTTTAAGGATAAAGGTGGGAGGTGTGGACAGGGCTCTATTTGAGAAGTTATGGAAGGTAAAGGCTCTTCCCTATGCACAAATCATAGCTTCGAGGGTGCTAAATAATTGTATAGTAACTAAGGTTTATGTGTTGAGACGAGGAGTTTTATTGGCGAGTTTCTTGTGTCGGTTATGTGGTGAGGAATAGGAGATTGTTAATCATTTATTTTTTAAGTGTAAGGTTGCATGGAGAATTTGGAGTATGTGTTTGTCTTGGTTGGGTTGTTTGTTGGTGAACCACTATGATGTCAAGGTACACTTCATTATGTTTTGTCTTATGAAGGTTAATGGCCCGTTTTCGAGAATCTGGGGAGTGGTGTGGATTAATAATAGGTAAAATCTGGAAAAATCGGAATATGTGTGTTTTTAATAATGGGAGAGTTGACCATACAAAGGTGTTTACGGTTGGACCCGTAACTATCTAGAAATCTTGTGCTGGTTTGACTCTGTTTAGTAGGTGTCTTTGGAGGTTATAAACTGCTTGGTCTTCAAGAGTTGAGTCTGTCGTAGGTAACAGGCCTTTTGTTGCAGCTGGTCTTTTTTCTGGATGTTGATAGTGGTTGGAGGAGGTATGAAATAGGGCATGCTTGGCACTGTTATGAACGAGAAGACCTAAGTTGTGAATTCTTTATTTTATTTTATTCTCCTGTTGTAATTGTTGTTTAGATTTGTTGTTGCTGGTTCTGTATAAGGGTTGGGACACCTCTGAAGTGTCTCTTTTAATTTATTTAATTCTTTGCTGATAAAAAAAAAATCTTAGGCTTTGATTACCATTAAAGAAAAAGATTTAGAATTTTCTTATTCTAATTGGTGCTTGAAACCTCTGGTATGTATGAAAATTGTTTTTTTTATCAATAAATATATACATATGAACCACTCAGGAGTAATCCAACCCATATACAAAGAAAAATAAAGCAAGCATTGCCAGTGATGGAAGGTTCAAAGGGCATGCCAATGGTAGCTCCATCAGATTTAAATATTTCTATGGTTATAATTGAAGGAAGACCCTAACTTGCCTATTTCTATGATACTAATGTTGCCTATTTTACACATATATTATATAAGAAATTGTGATTGTAATATTATATAGTGTCCATGTCAAAATAAGGTTTCTTTTTCTTCAATGTGGAGCTGAGAAAGTTCATAAAGTTGATAATGATGATGAGAATGGGCATGCTGACTTTGCAGAAACCGAGTGGGGTTCTTGAAGCCACCAAATAATCTCTGTCCTTTCTCCAAATGCAATCATGAGCTATTTGTTGTTGCACTTTAAATCTTTTAGTTTAATGGTTCAACTCATGTTACACTTCAAATGGTGTGCATATATACACCTTTTTCTTCATCCAACATGCATGAATCTTGCAATCCACATGGCAGAACGACCAAAGAAAATGAGTTTATTTTTAGCTGAAAAAATTTAGAAGAAGAAGAAGAAAATGATTTTAAAACTAAAAGAAAGGTAAAAACCACCCCTAAACTGGTTTTGAAATGAATGAAGAATGATGGAAGTGGAAGAATAAAAGAAAAGGCATAAACAGCAGAAAGAGAAAAGTGGTTTGGAAAAATATGACAGAGAATTAGATGCAAGGAATCAATAAGCTGAAGAACAACGCTTCCTTTACAGTAAGAATGAAAAAATCATTCTAAAATAAGTGTATTTATAGTTTTGCCATGTGAACATGAGAGAAGACAAGAACTAGTTTTGAAAAACTGCACATTCACTTCACCCACACCTTCTTCAACCTATTCCAATATTTTGTGGTGTGCTGCATCTATTCACACACAAAAAGATGGGAAACAACAACGTTGGTTTTTACCGTCATAGTGGGAGTCTTCCTTTTCCATGCCATATTCAACTGGGAGGAGATGCTACCATCAACTTGACCACATCTGTGTTTCACAAGTGGGATGATGGATCATATACCACTCAGGAAGAAGTTTCATACACCGTTGAAGGATCAACGTGCATGCTCGCGTTAAGAATACGTGGTTACAAAAACGACCATGTCAACTACGTATCGTTGTTTTTCTGTGACAGCATAGTAGATAAGATATGCCTGCACATAAACAAAAGCGAAACCGGTTTTGATACGATCGAATTTAAGCTTGACAACAGTTCGATCGCGTGGACGAAGAGGAAGAAGAAGGTTGATGCATGGGGTGGTGTTACGGACACCAAAGTTTACTTGTATGGCACTGCAAACAGGTGCGGTCTTCTTGTTTGGGAGGGCAAGAAAAATGATTCTGATGAAGACGCTAAGGCAGTGACTGTTGCACACTATTATGTTCGTAGTAGCGGAACAGTAGCTGTTAACAGATCATGTGAAACAACAGATATTGGGTTTTCTGTTGTGGTGAAGATTGCAGAATCTGATGGAAATTTTGATGTAACAGTGGAGGGTCCTGAACGACACCCTGTTTCTGCTTTATTATACATGTTTGATGAAGTGAACAGAAGTGGGATTTGGAAGCCAAGCATGTGCCCTCATTGTAGTAACATTCGAAGGAACATGTCTTGGCTCTCTGATAGTGAAGACAGTGATGGTGTTCCCCTACCACCACATCATGGCAGCCAGAAAAATGCAGCAAGCATTGCCAATGATGGAAGGTTCAAAGGGCATGCCAATGGTAGCTCCATCAGATGCAAATATTTCTATGGTTTTAATTGAAGGAAGACCCTGTGCGTGTGTGTGTGTGTGTATATATATATATATATATATAGCCTATTTCTATGATATTAATGTGTTGCCTACTTTACACATATATATTATATAAGAAATTGCGATTGTAACAGAAGAAAATAAGAAAAAAATAAAATAAATTTGACACAGACTATAGTGATCCATGTCAAAATAAGGTTTCTTTTTCTTCAATGTGGAGCTGAGTGAGTTTCATAATCCTTCTTTTAAAGTTGATGATGATGAGAATGGGCATGCTGACTTTGCAGAAACCGTGTGGGGTTCTTGGAGCCACCAAATAATCTCTCCTTTCTCCAAATGCAATCATGAGCTATTTGAGGTTGCATTCTCAATCTTGGAATTGGATTACCATTAAAAAAAAAAATTTAGAATGTGTTGAAACCTTTGGTATATATAAAAATTGTTTTTTTATCAACTATAAATAATATATACATATGAACCACTTTATGGGTGATCCAACCCATATACAAAGAAACAATGATACTCTAACAACCCAACAACTTTCAGACAACTACTCAATAAACGAACCTTGCCTAAGACAACTATCAACAACGAGCTATAGTGAAGGAAGCCAGATCAAAGGATCAAAACACCGATCGGAAAAAGAAAAACAAGCAAAGGGAAATTTATGAGTGATCCAAGACCAAACCTTCACTTGAATCAAAGAAAAGATCATAATAATAAAAAAAAACTCCACCTTTGAAAATAATCTTATTCCTATGGCTCCAAATTGTGAAATAATCTAGTCTCCCTTATCTTGGTTTATATCTCTAACTCCTTTTTTAAGAAGGAAAAAATTATGTGTTTTGCACAAGGGTCTTTAAGAGTATATCCTCCTATGTGGAGTAAGGGGTTGGTTTCCTTCAGGAGCTTTTATATCTTAATTTAGGATAAAGAGATCCAAAGGAAAAGTATAAGGGAAGTGAAAAATGTTACCTTTTGTTCTTTTTTGTTGAGTTAGTGGGTTGTACAACTGGTATGATCTTTGTAAAAAGTTTTATAAGTTCCTATATTTGCTAGTAATTTATGTTTGATGGTTTATTTATGATTTCGATTCTAGGTGTTTATGGTGTTGGTACACTTTGGTTGTTGCCATGGGTGAATTCATATGGTTGTGTTTTGATTGGGATAAGGGTTAGTTGGTAGCTTCTCTTGAGGGCTTGGTTTAGGTTAGGATGTAAGGTTTTTTTTTTTTCTTTTGTATAAAGGTTAATCATTCTTTAAGTGATCCATATTTATTTATTGATTCTTGATGATAAAAAAAAAATCAATATATATAAAGGAACATATTAATATTTCTATTATTTGATATATTTAAAATTTAAGTAATTTTAATTTTAAAAACTAATTAAGAAGTAACAATATTAATATCAAATCGACCTCAAAATTGAGACTAATAACTAACATTAGAAAATAAAATTATTAAATAAACATAAATTTTAGAAGAAAAAAATAATTAATTATCATATTAAATAAATTATATAATACTCTATGTAGTAAAAAATTTAGTGGTATGTAAATTAATTTATATTATTAATAAAATTTCTAAAAGTTTATATTAATGTTTTAGTTACACATTATAATTTAAATTAATTAGTAGTTAATTATATATATGTAAAAAAATTATTTTATAAATTTTATTAATAATAGAATCTAGTGTAGATATCAATAATTATTTTAATCTTGTATCTAATTTAATTAATATAATAACTAATTATTTTTTCTTTTTAAAATTGGTTTTTATTTAATATTTTTTTATAGTGTAAACTCAATTTTTACTAGATAAATTCCAAACAAAAACTTTTATTAACGAGTTCATTCACACTTGCTATGGTTGAAACACAGGTCAATAATGCCTTTAATTTTTCGTTTTCGGATTGAGATTTGAATCTTGTTATCTGCATTAAAAGCTGCAGGTAGTTGGAAAGGGCAGGTTCATTGTGAGAATGGTTTCAGTTGGATGAACAGGGCTCATGTTCCTCTCAAGGGTGTGCCATGATGCTGTTAATTCTGGTTTTATTTGCGTTATGGTATATGCTTTTAGGTGCTGCTGGCAGGTTCTTTTGTTGTGATGCAGATTAAAATCCTCAATGTGCTATTCTGGTGCAAAATTATTGATCTGTCGGATGCTGCAGATATGCTTTTGGTCAAGGATATGAAGGAGTGAATGTTTGTTTTTACATATTTTATGTTCTGCACTAAACCAAAGCATTGAAGTATAAAATGTAACTTTCAAATAAGAATATATTTTGGTTACAGAACATATTTTATTCTTTAAAAAATATTATAAATTTAATTTTTAATTATAGAAGAATAATCTTACTATTATTAATACATAACGATATATTCTTGTACAACTAGTTGCTCACATGGTTGAATGGTCGACAGCTTTTGGCATACTTAAACTCAAATGATGAGATTTTAAAACATTATTTAGTCATTAATATATACAAAGTATGATAAAAATGTGATTGGGTCTCTTTTCAACTTGGGTTAACTCTCGTGTAAATTCTACTAAGACTAACTCAACACTGCACAATAGAATCGAAAGTAGACGAATCAAGAATGATGGAAGTGGAAGAATAAAAGAAAAAGCATAAACACCAGAAAGAGAAAAGTGGCTAGGGAATCAATAATTAAGCTGAAGAACAACGCTTCCAATACAGTGAGAGTGAAAAGATGATTCCAAAATGAGTGTATTTATAGTTTTGGCATGTGAACATGAGAGAAGACAAGAACTAGTTTTGAATAACTCCACACCTTCTTCAACTCATCCATTCCAATATTTTGTGTTCTGCTGCATCTATTCTACACACTACAACATGGGAAACAACAACGTTGTTTGTTACCGTCATAGTGGGAGTCTTCCTTTTCCATGCCATCTTCAACTGGGAACATATGCTTCAATCAACTTGACCACATCTGTGGTTTACAAGAGAAATGATGGATCATATCACGATAAGGCAGATGTTACATACACCGTTGAAGGGTCAACGTGCAACCTCGCGTTAAGAAGAGCGATTAACAAAAACAGCTATGTCAGGTGTGTATCGTTCGAACTCCGTGACAGCATAGTAGATATGCTATTCCTGAATATAAACAAAGCCGAAACCGATCTTCTTAAGGTCCAAACTATTTCGGACGCCATTTTTAAGACGAAGAAAAAGAAGAACCTTCATGCATGGGGTGGTGTTACGGAGACCAAAGTTTACTTGTATGGCACTGCAAACAGGTGCGGTCTTCTTGTTTGGGAGTGCAACAAAAATGATGGTCATCAACACGCTAAGGCACTGACTATTGCACACTATTTTGTTCATAGTAGCGGAACAGTAGCTGTTAACAGATCAACTGAAACAACAGATATTGGGTTTTCTGTTGTGGTGAAGATTGGTTTATCTGATGGAAATTTTGATATAACCGTGGAGGGTCCTGAACAACACCCTGCTTCTGCATTGTTATACATGTTCGATGAAGTGAACAGAAGTGGGATTTGGAAGCCAAGCATGTGCCCTCATTGTGGTAACGTTCGGAGGAACATGTCTTCTTCGCAGACTGATAGTGAAGAGAGCGATGGCAGGCAGGGAAATGCAGTAAGAATATACAATTCTGATGGAAAGTTCAACGGGCATGCTTGTGGTGCCTCCATTAGATGCAGAGATTTCTATGCTTTTAGTTAAGGGAAAACCCTAACTTTGTGTATGTATATATATTTTAATGATAATGTTAATGCAAGATGAATGTGTTTATGAATGTGTTTTGTGAGTTGATGGAGGCTAGCTATTCTTAAAAGGTTACACTGATATGGAATCAAATAATCTATGCTAAGGATGATGTTTAATGTTGGAGAGATGATCTTTTTTTTTTCCTCTCTTGAGTAGTCTTTTCTGTTGTGTTTGTGGGAGGAATCTAATAATCTTGTGTGAATCTATTTTTACCTTATATAATCTGGTAAAATGTGAGAAGAAAGTTTGTAGATTTATAATTATTTTGATGTAATTTTTTTTAATCTCATTTATGTACGATTAGCTATTTATAAATGAGTTGAAGTGACAAGAACTATTTTATTTTATTAATATATTTTTTTTATTGATAAAAATATTAATATTCTTTCTATATATATAATATAATATATATATATATATAATGTCATAATCTATTTGATGAAGTTTGTTCTCTGGTCTATCTCGTTGTTTTATCTATTTATGTTTAAGGTACCTTCTGTAGTGTTGAAAAAGATTGTGAATCTTTTTATGGGGTTGGGGATCTGAAGAAGTTAGAGGACTGGGGTAGGAGGTTTGAAGACCGTTTTGGTTTAAAAGTTGGAAATGGGTAGTCTATTAAGTTCTAGAAGGATAGATTGGTGGGTAATGAAGCCCTAAAGAGTAAATTTCCAAGGCTTTTTTCTCTTACTTAGTATTTCTAAAGAAGTTTCATTGGACTATTGTGGGACTTGGGTTAACAATGGGTGGGAATGGAATTTGGTTTGGAGAACGAGCCTTTTTGTCGGGGAGAAGAACCAGGTCGACCAACTTCTGAAGGTGGTGCAAGACCTTGATTTGGAAAGAGTTGATAAGTGGGCCAGGGAAAGATGTCGCAAGTTTAGAGTTTTCGGTTAAGTCCGCTTATGTTTTTCTAAAAGGAGATTCTGAAGGAGCATCTGCAATCATTTAAGGCCTTTTGGAGGATTGAAGCTTTGCCTTTTGCTCATTTTTTTGCTTGAAGGGTAATGGAAAACAAGATCGCAACCAAAGCTAATTTGGTCAGACATGGGATTGCGGTTGAAAATATTTTGTGTAGCTTGTGCAGGGAAAAAGAGGAGAATTCTCTTCATATGTTTTTTGGTTGTCGTTTCACTTGGTTAGTGTGGAGTCTCTATTACGTGTGGTTAGGGTTGAAGTCAGTTGATTCTTTTAATCCTCATACTCATTTCTTGCAGTTTAACCTGACAATGCACCTAATTCTGTCAATTTTGTCTTGGGGAATGTCTGGATTGCGGGGATTAGTGAAATCTGGTGTGTTAGGAACAAGGTCATCTTTAAAGGTGTAGTGGCGGATCTTTCAGAGCCTTTCTCTTTGGCTCAATTGAAGGTTTGGTATTGGATTTCCTCTAAAATTTCATCTGTTTGTTTTTCTTATTCAGATTGGTGTCTTGAACCTATGGTTTGTCTAAACTCGATTTAGATTTGGTTTTAGCTTTGCTGGTATATGGTTTTGGGACTTCTTGTTTTAGAGTAGTTTGGTTGGCTTTAGAGTAGTTTTGTTGGTAGTTAGTTGGTTGTTTTTTTAAGTTGTATAATGATTGGTTCACCCCTAAAGTGTTCCATATTTATTTATTCATTATTGCTAATAAAAAAATAGATTAAGATAATCAACATCTCTTTCCACTTGTTTGATTCATCCACTTGTTTAATTCTTTCATTTGTTCCATTATTTTATATATATATATTGGAGATTATGTTCTTTGGATTTGTTTCAATCTACTCGATATGTAACAGAAGAAAAATGAGAAATATAAAAATGAAACACAATATAAGGATTCATACCATAACAATAAGAAGAATTAAACATAAATATAATTTATAGATAGAATCTTAGTCTTTAGCTATATAAATTGGCACTATAAACTTAGTCTGCTATAGCTAACATGTGATTAATTAAAATTTTATGGTAAAGTGTTTCCCAAAATCAATATATAAAAAGACATATTAATATATCTATTCTACATATTCAAAATTTAAGTAATTTTAATTTTAAAAACTAATTAAGAAGTAACAATATTAATCTTAAATCAGCCTCTAAATCGAGACTAAATCAACACTAATAATTAACATTAAAAAAATAATTAAATAAAAAAAATTTAAAAGAAAAAAAAATAGTTACTAATATATTGAATAAATTATATAATAATTATTGGTATATGTAAAGTAGTTTCTATTATTAAAAAAAACTTTAAAAGTTTCTAGATTAGTATATAATTAACTATCAATGTTTTAGCTAAACACTTCATAATCTAAATTAATTGGTAGTTAATTAAATATTAATATAGAAACTATTTGATAAATTTTATTAATAATAAAAACTAGTTTAGATATCAATAAATTTTTTAGTCTATACAATAATATCTAATTGAATCAATATAGTAATTAATTATTTTTCTTTTAAAATTAGTTTTTATTTAATGATTTTCTTATTGGACAGATATGTAGTTGGTCCTCCGAAATAATGTAATTAATTTTTTTAATCAATATATGTACAAATTAGTCTTACAAAAATATTGTTGTTCTATACATGGAAAATCTTATTATAAAATATAAACTTTTCATTTTTAAAAGTTTTTAGTGTCTTTTAATGAAGATATTTAGAGGTAATTAGTTTTATAAAAATTTTGAAATATTTTATGATGAAATATTTTGTTTAGATAAAAAAAGTTGAAGTTATAAAAATTTATAAGAATAATTTAATTATTTAAAAATTAGATAATGTTAAAATGTACCTCAAATTAAAGAATTAGAAGTTTTTACACTCTCATCTTTCAAATTTAGTTATTTTCTTTTCATATTATCAATTTCGATCTAAATAAAATATTTAATTTTGAGAAAATAAAACGAATTGTTTTATTTTTTTCTTACATTGAAAAACATGATAATAGATAATTTAAAATAATTATAAAATTATAAAAAAATTGATGAAATAAAAATTAAACTAACATGATAGTTCAAAATCAAAACTTTTAATAACGAGTTTATTCAAAGTTATGTATAAGATGATCATTAATTTTTTAGTGTACCAACACGAAATTACTACAAGAAAAAAAAATCTAAAATATACTTATTTTAAATAAATAATAATAACATAAAAATTTAAATTAAATTCTAGAATGTATATTATGGATCATAAGACAAATCTACTGGTGATGATGTCCTTAAAGTTATATACTGATTCATATCTAATACAAATGTATACATGAATGTGTGACCAACTTTATTAATAATCACTATTTCTAATGCAACAAACAGAAAATAATCCAATAGAAATCAATTTTTATAAATCAAAATAATTAATTGCAATAGTAATTAAATTAAAAATTATTTTAGAAACTAAAACAAAAATTGATTTTTAAATTAGTTTCTATTATTTTATATTATTGTTAAATAGTTTCTAAATTGGTCTCTAATTAGCAACCAAGTTTTATCTACCAATTATTTAGTTTCTAAATTTAGTCTCTAAATTTAGTCTCTAAAACCTTGGGAACAATTTAGAAACTATTTAACAATAATAGAAACTAATTTAGAAACCAATTTTTGTTTTAGTTTTCAAAATGATATCTAATTTAGTTACTATTGCAACTAATTATTTTGGTCTCTAAAAATTGGTTTCTATTTCATGATTTTCTTGTAGTAAACCTGTCTCAAATTAAAATTTCAATATAAATTACAAAAATATTAAACTTTGGAGACCTGGTCCACGTTTTAGGAATTACATATTTTATGTTCTGCACTAAACTAAAGCATTGAAGTATAAATGTAATCTTTAAATAAGAATATATTTGGTCAAAGAATATATTTTATTCTTTAAAAAAAATATTATAAATTTAATTTTTAATTCTAAAAGAATAATCTTACTATCATTAATACATATCGTTATACTTGTGATCCACGACCTTTCGACATAAATAAACCCAAACGACGAGACTTTAAAATATTATATAGCTATTAGATATTCGATTATTTGAAAAGTATGATTATGGTGTGATTGAATCTCTTTAAGAAGAATCCGTTATAAGAACAAACTCTTATTTCAAACACTATTTAAAATTATCGCAATGCATAAACATAACTAACCTGATTTTAAGAAAATGAGTTTATTTTTAGCTGAAAATTTAGAAGAAGAAGAAGAAAATGATTTTAAAACTAAAAGAAAGGTATGCTAAAAACCACCCATAAACTGTTTTTGAAATGAATGAAGAATGATGGAAGTGGAAGAATAAAAGAAAAAGCATAAACACAAGAAAGAGAAAAGTGGTTTGGAAAAATATGGCAGAGAATTAGATGCTAGGAAATCAATAATTTAGCTGAAGAACAACGCTTCCAATACAGTGAGAGAGTGAAAAAATCATTCTAAAATGAGTGTATTTATAGTTTTGGCATGTGAACTTCCCAACCATGCTCACCGGAGAAGACAATAACTGGTTTAGTTTCCCATTATTCTTTTGAATAACACTGCACATTCACCACACAAAAAGATGGGAAACAACAACGTTGCTTGTTTTTACCGTCATAGAGGGAGTCTTCCTTTTCCATGCCATCTTCAACTGGGAAGATATGCTTCCATCAACTTGACCACATCTGTGTTTTACAAATGGGATGATGGATCATATTCCGACAAGGCAGAAGTTTCATACACCGTTGAAGGGTCAACGTGCAACCTCATGTTAAACAGATGTGTTGAGCAAAACGGCCATGTCAGCTTCGTATCGTTGCTTCTCCATGACAGCATAGCATGTTTACAAGGAGAAAAGCTATGCCTGCATATAACCAAATTCGAAACCGGTTTTATTACGATGGAATATAAGTCTAACAGCAGTTTCATCGCGTGGACGAGGACGGAGAAGAACGTTGATGCATGGGGTGGTGTTACGGACACCAAACTTTACTTCTATGGCACTGCAAACAGGTGCGGTCTTCTTGTTTGCCAGAGCAAGAAAAATGATTATCATGGAGAGGTTAAGGCAGTGACTACGGCACACTATTTTGTTCATAGTAACGGAACAGGAGCTGTTAACAGATCAAGTGAAACAACAGATGTTGGGTTTTCTGTTGTGGTGAAGGTTGGAACATCTGATGGAAAATTTGATATAACAGTGGAGGGTCCTGAACGACACCCTGTTTCTGCATTATTATACATGTTCGATGAAGTGAACAGAAGTGGGATTTGGAAGCCAAGCATGTGCCCTCATTGTAGTAACATTCGGAGGAAGCAGAGCAGAATGTTTTGGCCATCTGACAGTGAAGACAGTGATGGTGTTCCCCTACGACCACATCATGGCAGCCAGAAAAATGAAGCAAGCATTGCCAATGGTGGAAGGTTCAATGGGCATGCCAATGGTAGCTCCATCAGATGCAAATATTTCTATGGTTTTAATTGAAGGAAGAACCTAACTTGGTGTGTGTGTATTAATGTTGCCTATTTCTATGATATCAATGTTGCCTATTTTACACATATATATTATATAAGAAACTGTGATTGTAATATTATATAGTGATCCATGTCGAAATAAGGTTTCTTTTTCTTCAATGTGGAGCTGAGTGAGTTCATAATCCTTCTTTTAAAGTTGATGATGATGATGATGATGATGATGAGAATGGGCATGCTGACTTTGCAGAAACCGTGTGGGGTTCTTGGAGTCACCAAATAATCTCTCCTTTCTCCAAATGCAATCATGAGCTATTTGTTGTTGCACTCTCAATCATTTAGTTTAATGATTCACCCATGTTACACTTCAAATGGTCTGGATATATACCCTTTTTCATCATCCAACATGCATGAATCTTGCAATCCACATGGCAGAACGACCAAAATAACACAGGCGGCTTTAAAAAACATGGTACTACTTATGACTCGGTCTAAGATATTTTCTAACCAAGACTAATTCTTCAATAAACCAAGCTTTATCAGATAAATTAATCATTCCGCAAATGGTCTTCCATACTGAAAAAGATCAATTTCTTAAACATGTCGCAGTCCAACTTATCATTTTCTTTTACCAAATCAATTCAATTTTTGAAAGATCCTAAATAGATAGACCATGATTTGAAACCTCTTAACTTGTTTTGCCCACGTTTGCAGGCTGACTCGGAGAGTTCCCACACGACACATGCGCCGTTGAACAGACCTTAAACAACGTGGGTGCAACTCATTGTTGTCTTCTAGGAGAAATCAATTTAGGTAAAAGGTACAAATACATATTTTCATTTTGAGACACACAAGTAAATACCTTACAAAAAGTTTGATACCAACGTTTGACAAAACCATCCCACTTTCAACTACCAGAAAAAAATAGACACATGAGCAACAATGGAAATTGTAAAACAAGGTTTGATGCAGCAACCCATTTCCAACACTATAGCTGAATAGCCGAAAAAAAGAAAAAGAAAATAAAGAATGGACCTGTGTTATTTTTTTTTTTTGTATACATACCCTGATAAATACAATTCAAAAGATGATCAATTTGGTAAAGAAAAAAAATTATAGTAATTGGTAAGTCTCTCCAAAGATGTCAGTAAAGCAATCAACTGTGACATTGGCAAGAAATGAATATAGATTTATACAAAAGATAAAGGCATAAACAGTTACTAAGGATCAAGAGCTTCCACTGAAACCTTGACTGTTCTTCATCATCTTTCTCATTTCCATTTCCCTTGTGGTTTGGCGGCTCTGAGCTTCACTGCTTGAGCCAGATGGGTTTAAACCATACTCACTTGTAGCTGCACTGTATTCGCTGCTTGCACCATATTCCTGAGTTCCCAATGCCATTTTTCTGAACTTTTTCATGTCTTCCCTGTACTGTACAGTATCATAATCTGAGCTTTCATGAGAACTGTACATAGTGCTGTGTCCAGGTTTGACTCCTTCGTTAAGATCTGATAGAGACACATCTCCTTCCAGAGCACGCACAACCTGTAGTTTGTGTATCATCATCATTAGTTTCCATGGGGATCATGTTCTCATATCTTAGGCCAATTCAAGATTCTTCAATCTACGTATTCGAGAGTTAACTATGAGCTTAGCATGGTGATACTTGAAAAATTACAACATTTACCTGGCTCATTCTTGGTCTGCGCTTTGCCGAATGACGTGTGGAAGCTGCAGCACATGCCACCATTCGTGCCATCTCATTAGGGTCATAATCATTCTGAAGCCTTGGGTCAATAATAGAGTCAAAATCATCCTCTTCCAAAGCTCGTGTGAGCAAAGGTCTAGCCTGTGACATGATAAAGATGGATTTAGTCAAGAGTTGCTCTGCAGCACCATGTTCTGCTCCAAACACACAGAGAAACCTCTCTATTTCTTGACTACTTGTAACTAAGAAATTCACATATGAATTCATAAATGTATACACAGTGAATTTCTTAGCTAAAATGGAATGCCATAATACTTACCCATTCTACCAAACTATCCTCCATGAATGTTTGATTTTTATCAACTGGTCTCCGTCCAGTTATTAACTCAAGGAGCATGACTCCATAGGAGAAAACATCTGATTTGTCTGTGAGTTTTCCACTAGAAGCATATTCTGGAGCCAGATACCTGTAATAATTGAAGCACGAGTTGTGAGATTGAAACGTGGCACCAAACAACAAAATATTTGATCGAGTTCATTGTTGTTGGTTTTCCTTATAAACTGTTGGTGGCACTTGACAGCAATAAGTTAATAAGTTGAAAGTTGAAAGTTTGAGATTTTTTAGCTATGATGTACTCTCTTTATCTATCTCTCGTGTCATTAAAGAATAGCATAATAAGTTAATTCGTCCATTGAAAACAGATTATTCCACAAGCTACTTTCCATAATGATACACATCCAAGGTTCGTAAAAAGATAGAAAGAAGAAAGTGTGTCCCTACCCAAAAGTCCCCATCACTCGTGTAGAAACATGAGTATTAAGATCAGAAGAAAACTTAGCAAGACCGAAATCTGCAACCTGACAACAAAATAAAGGTGTCAATTCAATCACAACTTCAAAATAACACTTTGAAAGTAAATAATGAAAGTGATTTTATGACTTTTATCAACTAGACTAAATCAGGTAAGCAATGAACAGCTGTTTTATCAAGTTGTGAGAAAGACATGTAGTGTAGCACAAGAACACACCTTGGCTTCAAACTTAAAATCCAGAAGAATGTTGGCAGACTTGATATCACGATGGATGATCTTAGGATGACCTGGAAGTACAGAAAATCAAAATAAACATTTTGGTTGGAAAATATAAATTAATAACAGAAGAAGAAACCAATTCAGAGGTGCAAAACATACAATCTTCATGAAGATATGCCAGTCCCTTAGCAGATCCTAAGGCAATTCTTAGTCTTGTGGGCCAATCCATGGTAGGTCGTCCTCTTCCTGCATTGCAAATAGCCATCAAAACCGCTTCAATCAAAAGCATTATGCAAATGGTAGAAGTTGGTGCTTGGCCAACTTTCAGCAGAAAAGATGGACCAACCAAACAGAATTTTTAAATGGAAAGGAAAAATGGGAAGCACCAACCATGCAAATGGAACTCCAATGTGTTGTTTGGAACAAATTCATAAACAAGCAACCTCTGGGACCCAGTGATGCAGTATCCAACCAAAGATACAAGATGCTTGTGATGAACACGGCTAATTATCTCAACTTCAGCCTGGAACTCACGCTCCCCTTGCCCACTTCCAGCCTTCAATTGCTTCACTGCCACCTCCTTGCCATTGGGAAGAATTCCTCTGTGAACATATCCAAATCCACCTTGTCCAAGGAGGTTCGCATCAGAGAATCCATCTGTGGCGCGTGCCAACTCCTCGTAGGTAAAAGTGCTCTTAGAGAACCCCAATGAAAGCCCTGGAGAAGGAGGAGGAAGTGGTTCACCACCTGAATAGTTTGATCCAGACCCACCACTGCTGGTGAACAAAGGAGGCGGGGGAGGAGCAGTTTGAGCAGCATAAGCCGGAGCCGGTGGAAGCGACGACTTTGGAGGCATCATTGAAACCACATGATCCTGCGGAGGGGGAACATTGTGTTGCCATTGACGTGGGGGACCACCATAATCATCTGAAAAATATGAAGAAAACACCATGAAATAAGTAATTATCATTTGACTTCAACTCTGAACATCACCAAAAGACACGGTAAAAACTCTCATTTCTTCAAGAATTAGAACAATGTCTAACAACTGTGAAGAAATCAGCACGAAACGAGTTCCTATTTAGATAAACTTCTTGGTAAAAAATTCAAAATGAAACATGTCAGATATATTAAAATCTGCTATTGGAGAAGCTGAATGAAAAAAAAAAGTCTTTATTGATGAGTTTGAACAAACTGAGTAATTAGAACAAAACTTAAGAACTAAGAAAAAAACCAAAAGCAAATTGTAAGATATGAAAATACATGATATTAGTTTTACTTAGTTAATAATGTGAATCCATAAGTAAAAAGATTCGAGTGAGGAATTAAACATTGAGAACATCTTGAAACCAAACACAATTTGCTGAAAACTTAAAATCAATAAAATTAGCAAAAACATGAAAGGCTTCTTCGACAACATTATTAGATCAAATGTGAAAAAGCAAAATCAAAAGCTCACTCACCTTTGGGTCGCTGCGGCGGCGGAGCATAGTACTCCTCGTCGCGTCTTCTCTTCTTCTTCCGACAGCATATGCAGAGAATGCTTAACACAACAAGAACCGCGACGGCCCCCACGGCGATTCCGACCACCACGCCAGTCGAAACACCCGACGAAGACGACGGCGGAGGAGAAGGAGTGGTGGGAGTCGATCCGGACGGAGGAGAAGGCGAGCTCCGAGACGGTGGGGAAGGAG
This sequence comes from Phaseolus vulgaris, assembly GCF_000499845.2. Lineage (NCBI taxonomy): Eukaryota > Viridiplantae > Streptophyta > Magnoliopsida > Fabales > Fabaceae > Phaseolus > Phaseolus vulgaris. The sequence continues at coordinate 46,843,806 of NC_023756.2, read as the reverse complement.
TGTTGCCGCCTCCGCCGCTACTCGGAGGTGAAGGTGGAGTACCCGACGGCGGCGACGGAGGAGAGCTCGAAGGAGGCGAGGGTGGAGAGCTCGATGGTGGATTGCTCGACGGCGGGGTTGGAGGCGCAGGAGTAGACGGAGGAGGAGAGGAGGGAGTCGACGGAGGTGGAGAAGAAGGTGTCGCCGGCGGAGGCGCGGAGGGAGTTGCTGGAGGCGGCGACGATGGAGGTGTTGGTGGAGGTGACGAGGGAGTGGCTGGAGGCGGCGCGGAAGGTGTGGTCGGCGGCGGAGCCGCCGGAGTGGACGGCGGAGGCGCTGTGCTGTTAGAGGGCGGCGAAGACGGCGCTGGAGCTGTTGACATTGCTGAGAACAGCTGCAGAAACAAAAATCTGAGATCGAAAAACAAAAAAGCAACCTTATAAAGGATTAAGGTCGAAGAGAATAAGGTTTATATGATTATGTGTATTTGCATCTCTCTAAAACGGTTTAGAGAGAGAGAGCAAAAAAAAAAGACAACGAAGAATGGTTTGCGTGGAAGTCGGAAAGCGTTTTATCTGAAAAAACCGTGGATTCTCTTTCTCACCTATCACCTTTGAAGCTGTTCCTCAGTCTCACTGTCACTCTGTTTTTCCTCTTTTTTATTTTTTATTTTTTATTTTTTTATTTTTTATTTTTACTATTTATTTTAACTTATTGGTTGAGCCAACCAGCGAAGACAAACGGGTAGCATGGACCCACACGAATACGCCGCGGACACCTTCTTCTTACAATTTATTTATTCATTTATTTAATTCTCTCATATTTTATTTTATTTTGAAACCAAAAAAAATTAATTATATAAAATCAGTATTAAAACAATCTTAATAAACTAAAATAAGTAATTCAAAACAGAAGGCGTTGGTCCGTTACGACGGTTGCTTTTTTTTTTTCTTTTCCGGAATTTGTTTTTTTGTTTGCATTTTCGCTTGCAATTAGTTTTTTTAAATTGGCGAAAAACAAAATCCAGTTATTAGATTTTCTACGCGTTGATTAATTTTGTTATAATTAAACATTTAGTTTTAATATTAAAACATTAGCATACGGTGTAACCGTGTTCCAGTGCTACGTAAAGTCGTGAAGAAGAAGACAAATTCCAGCACATGAGAATTGCAGACTCAAATATCATAATCACGAAAACATAACATTTTTATTAATTAATTAAATAAATAAATAAAGTTACGTTTGAATTCGGTATTCAACCGTTGAGCACACTCTCCGCTGCAAAAAGCGAAACTCATAAATAAAATAATATAAAAATAAAAAATATCGTGTTCCACACCATGTGCACTCTCTGTTTTATCTGTCAAAATTAACGTTTTATTAGTTAACGCCGTAATTGCAGGCCTTGAGCCGTGAAATCGAAGAAGATTGAGAAATTTGTCACATTAATCTCTTACCAGAATCGAGTTTAGCATTAATTAATTTTCCTTTCAACTTTAATTACTAATTAAAACAAATTTGCAATATTGTTCCAGTTTTATTTAAAGAATTGAATACTAAACTAAACACTTGTTTATAAAACTTAATTATTAATTACGAAAATTTGAATGTGAAAACTAGCTGTTTAAACTCCATTTTATTATAGTCTTGTCCTCTCATGATTGGTTAATTGGAACTGAGTCAAACATTAGGTAACCCGTTTTCTTGTATAAATATAAATATAAATATATATTTATATATGTGTGTATAGAACGAGTAAAGTTTTTATAATTAATATTTATAGTAGCTGTTACTCTAAGTAAGAGTTAAATAAGCAGCTGGATCACACTATCAAACAACGCAACCAGACATGGACATCATAATATAAAAAAATCAAAAATTATACTTGTACAAAATCTTTGTGTAACATATAAAATGTACAATATAAAGAGATAAAAATAAAATAGTGAATAATTTTATTTGTTGAGAGACTATGCAGTAAAGTTCTTCATTATTATTTTGTTTAGATATAGAGAGATAAAAATAAAATAGTGAATAATTTTATTTGTTGAGAGACTAATTTATTATTATTTTATATCTGTAATATCACGACCGGATGGATTTGGATGATTAGATAGTACTAATCGATCGACATGTTTAAATGTATTACGATTAAATGATGATTAACAAAGTTAAGTCATATGAAGAACTATGTAATAAATCCTTAATCACAATTCATATATTAATTTTGGTCCAACACAGCGTATAAATAGGCACAACAAACAAGGAAAGTGCCAGAACATCTTTTGTGAGAGCCCTTCCGACCGAAAGTCGAAGGTAGCGAGTAAGGATCAAAAGAAAAAAATGTCTGACCAAAACGAAAGAATTAACCGAAAAAAGACGGAAAAAAATTAATATCGACCGGAAATTGTTCAGTTCGTTGAAAGATTCTCTTAATTTTTTTATGTGAGAATAATATCAATTTTTTAATTATTCATAACATTTATTTTATGTAATATTCAAATTAATATATTAATTATTTGAAATGTGTATGTAAATTAAAGACTTTAATTTGTGATAATAAAACACTTTGCTACGTATGACCAAATATAGTTTCTCTTAAATATTTTTGTCCGTGAATTAATTTAATACTATTTATTGCGAATGTTAATGTAATGTAATAAGAATAATAATGTTGATTATACAGTGATTGAACTTGCTTGAATTTAAGAAAAGATGATAAAATCAGTCATTTCATCATAAATTAAGATCACCTTAATTAAGATTTCGTGAAAGAGTTATTATGAAGTAATGGAAAATGTTATCATACTTAATATGAATAAATAACAATGTTTTATTATTTATACCTTGTTAATTAATTTCTTTCAAATATTTTCTTCTTAAAAATAATGATCATTTTCTCATTTTTATAATACATTTTCTAAAACATTAAATTTTCAAAAAATATATTTATATTATTTTTCAATATGATTTTACTTAATTGATTAATTTCTTTCCTATCTTTTCTTAAATTTGAATTTTTTTTTTATTTATTCATTCATGTGAAGTAATATATTTTCATATAAGTAAATTAAAAGTAAGCATATAATAGCCAATATTATGCTTAATAATTGCTAAACCAATATGATCTATTATTGAATTCGTTAATTCCTCGCAATGATTACATAAAGTCGAAATAATTAGCATTTTAATTGATAAGGTCAAACTTAATATCAATAGATGTTAAGTCTTTTTTTATCAAACTTTATCTTTTCCTTTATTTATATACGTTTTTTCTTTAGGAATATTATTTAGTTAACTATTCAAAATAGCATATTTTCTATAAATATTAGTTTTAAAAATAATTATCTTAATTTTTTTGTCGTTACATTAATTTCAAATCTTATTTCTATTATTTATTTAGTTTGAAATAATTAGTTTGTTCTAAAGTTGAAATAAGTAGTCTTTTGACTAATATAGTGAAACTTAAATAATAGATAGCTGATCTTTTTATAATCAATTATTTTTTCAATCATAATTAATTAAAAAAATATTAAAAAATTAAAATTATCTTTAGTACATACACCACAACCACAAGAAAATTGTCAAATTTAAACCAATTTTAAAATAAAAGAAAATAATTAGGGATTATATTGACTAAATTATATATTATTTTAGAAAATGGAGAAATTACTCAAATCTAAAGTAATTTCTATTATTAATAAAATTTATAAAAATTTTAAATTAATATCTAATTAGCTACTAAAATTTTAACTGTCTGTTTATAATTTTTTTTAAATAAAAAAAAGAAAAAATCATTTGACAGATATTTGTAATAGCACTACAAGAAAATCACTAAATAAAAATTAAATTAAAGACAAAAAATAATTAATCATTATATCAACTAAAATAGATACTAATTTAGAGACTACAAAATTTTTCGTATTTAAAGTGATTTCTATTATTAATAAAAATTTATAAAATAGTTTTTAAATTGATATCTAACCATTAACTATCAAGATTTTAACTCCTTATAATTTTTTTTTTAATATTAATTACTATTTTATATTCTAAATTAGTCTATATTACTATCTAATCTAATTAAATTTTAAATTCTAAATTAATTTATATTACTATTTAATCTAAATAAATTATAACTAATTATTTTAATTATTTATTTATTTAATAATTTTATTGTAGTGTAATAACAACTCTGCAAAGTCATGACCTACAAATAAAAACGACAGAAATTTTTTTCAATACCTACAAATACAAATTGTATATTTAATCTGTCCGGCACCAATTATGCAGAATGATGATAATTTTTCAGAAAAATGGAATTTTTTGTATGTTTTTATAAACAACAAAACAATAAAGTTTTTAAATAAAAGCTTTCATTATTAAGTTGACCAAGAAATGGATTGAGAAGGATTGCATGGGAAAAGAGTGTTTCGTAAAAGGTTACAAATGAACCATTTCTAACGTTATTATAATAATATTTTGAAGAGAAGAAAAAGAAAAATGCTGTGTCTGTCTATGTGCTGTTTGTGAGTGGAAGAAGATGCATATTCAAATCAACATTGCAGGCTTCTGATGAATTGGGATTTGAGAATATGTTTTGTTTTGACTTTGAATTTTTCTATTTTGTTATGCTTCTCCTCAGACACCAATTAATGCATAATTCAAATGTTTGGAAGGTTTCAACTTGCCTTTGCCTTCTGCCAAACAACACCACAATAGTTTTCGATGTTCTCTGGTTTTGGTTCTAGGTACACATGAATAAAATATTTTCTAAAAAGTTTTAACTTAGTTTATCAACAAAATGCAATTATCCACTTGAATTTCTCACAATTTTTTTTTTAGAAATATTAATTTTTTTATTAAATATAAACTAATTTTAAAAACTAAAATTATTAATTATTATATTGACCAAATTAAAATTATTTTATAAATTAAAGAAATTATTAGTATGCAAAACAATTTTTATTATTAATAAAAAATTATAAAATAATTTCTAGATTGTATCTAACTATTAATTATTAATATTTTTGCTATTAATTATTTTATATTCTAAATTAGTTTCTATTAATCTTTTAAAAACTAATTTAAAATCTAAAATATTAATAGTAAATTTAAATACCGTTTTATATATTTTTACTAATAATAAAATTTATTTTAAATATTAATAATTTTTTAATATTTAAAATAACATATAACTTAGTTAATATAATGATTAATTATTTTTATTTAATATTTTTTTTTAGTGAAATGTATTTCATTTTTCACCACTAAACCTTGACTATTTTTGTTAACAGTTAAAGATTTTATCACGACCTTTTCAAAAAATTATATTGGAGTGATTGAATGTGTTTCTGGAAGAAGTTTTTAAGTTTGACCCGTTTTAAAAAAATAAATAAATAAGAAAATCAACTATATAAATAATTATAATTATAATATATTTATGTCATGTTAAAATAATAATAATTTTTTAAAATATAATTATTATTTTATAAGATGAGTTCTTTATATATAACCAAGTTCATTTAAGTCACGTCCTAAGGATGCAATAGAAAATTGTCTAATTTAGTTTAAGTCATAGTTTTTTTAGTCTAGTCTATATTCTAGTCTTTCATATTAGTATATTAAGTTAAGTCTATTTTGAAAATAACGAGTATTACTACGACTTTTTATCAATTATCTTTGCTTATTTTTTTTAAAAATTTATCTACCACTTGCTTTTGTTTTGACAAATTTATTCAGAAAACCTCTGAAAAATAAAAATATGAAAAAAAATCTTATTTATAAGTTAAAAACAAAAATTTAGAAAAACAATTTCTATGAATAAATCCAGACATAAATTAATTTGAATTGTTAATGATGTAATATTTGTGAAAGAATATGATTAATTATCTCCTTTTCTAGCTTCTTTTTTTTATAAAGTTTAAACTTAAAACCTCATATAAGAAGATTGAAATAGCCTTAAACAGAAAATTTATTGGTATTTTAAAAGGATTTAGGATTATATAAAAAATTAAGCAGTATAAATTGAGAAATTATGAAGAAAAAAAAGAGTGTAATTTAGTTTAAGGTTTGATATAAAATTTTATCAAAAAATATTTTTTGATATTTTAATAAACAATTTATCTATTAGATGATCAATCATCTTTTTATAGATAGTTATGATAATAATTTTGAGTTGCAAAACAGATAATAATTCAAATACAATAATTAACATTAACAATATTATCTCAACATAATTAAATTAGAATGAAACTTAATTAACAATAAAATTTATATTTTTACTAACACTTTCCACTCTCCACCTATACATATATCTATTATTTTTCAAACTTAAGACCTTATTTAATACATTTGAACCACCAATTTATTGATATTTTAAAAGGATATATAATGATGTAGTAAAGAGGTTAAGAAGTGTATAAATTTACAAAAGGGTGGGAGTGTAATTTATTTATAATATTGTGGTTTTGTGACATTAATTATAATTTTAATATTTAATGTACTTTTATAGTAAAAAATTAGGTATGCATTAAAATGAAATTGATAAGATTAGGAACATATGGAAATTGAGGAAAAATATGGTTCCGACAGTGTGGCATTTCATGTCTGACAGGTTGGGAAGCTTGCTTTTTTTTTCCATGGTAGTTGCATTAGTTATTGGATATATAAAATGAAACACAGTAAAATTAAATACTAATAAAAGCGATTAAATAACATATGAATAACAACAATTTTTTATTCAATTTTCTTCTGTCATTTTCTGCTGTGTTGCTCTGTTATGTAAGGTGGGTATGCTGCTCAGATTCACATGCCATTTCCTTTGTTCTTAGATGAAGTACACATTCACACCAACATATAACATTATAAATTTGATTTAGTTTAATGGATTGGGTCGATATACTCAATAATCTCTCATGTTGAGATTAATAATTTACATGGATATCAATTTAAATATATTTTTTTAATCTTTCAGTACGTCTTTTAAGAACTATGTAGCACAAACATTGATACGGATACTGATACGACACAGATACGAACACGAAAATACGTAAAATTTCTAAAATGTAGAATATGGGACACAAATCTATATATTATATAATTATGAATTATATAAATTGACAATAAATATTTATGTGCACAAGTATGTTTCGGATTATTTTGTGGAGCAAAAAGATGTTTTTCATTACTGGTTCACAATGATTTGTTTCTTATTTTTATAATCATAATAACAATTTATACAAATAAAGTTTGAATTTTTAGAAAATTAATGTATTTTTCATTTTTAAAATTGTGTTAGAATTGTCAGAAATCTAACAAATACTTTTTGAATTGGACACTTCACGGATACGTGTCCTACAGGTGTGATACGAGTGTCGGTGTCCGATACTCTATCGGACACCGACACGCCATTTAAAAGGAGTGTCCGAGCTTCATAGTTTAAGAATAAGATGGTGACAGAGTTTCAAGTTGCAAAACGGATAATACCTATTGATCCTAATGATGTTATTTCAACATATTTGAGGTTGAAACATTAACATCATCTTTTTTTTAATAGACAAAAATAAATAAATAAATATGGGTTACTTGAGGAGTGGTCCAACCCTTATACATCTTGAACACCAAATATTCAACTCAACATAAGAAAGACGATATTCATCCCTTACCAACAACAAAACAAACACATGACCAATATAAAACAAATCACTTCAAGACACCAATCTAAATAGGAAAAACAAGTTGAAGGAACTTTGGAGGTAATACAAGACTAAACTTTTAATTGAGCCACGAAGAAGATTCTGTAATGATCGATCACTCACTCTTTCCTTATCGTATGTGAGAATGGAAAGTGAACTCTCAAACCCCTTAAAACTCGATTAGAAACTTGTTAATGTACACCTAATAATCTCATATCACTTAAAAATCAATATAAAATATAATTTAAATTTTTATCTTTGAATCCTTAAATTTTAAAAGTAAAACTGTGATAAAATTTTAACTCAAAAACTATCAATATTTTAAATATAAAAATAGAATTCGAAAAAAATATTAATTTTATTAATTTTAGTGTATAATCTTTATTAAAATATGTTAACAATATAAGAAAATAAAAAAGTAAACAGAATCACATTGGCACATGGGTGTATCACAGAGAATTATTATATTTGGTTTCGAACTTCTCTCATAATTTGTGCCGTGACATTCGTCTGATTTTGACTCTCTGGACCCAATATGTTATGCTCAACCATTTTGTTTTTAATTTCTTTCTGTACTTATTTTCGATTCTCTTTACCTATTCTTTTACTTTCTTCCATCATTTTATTATTCTTCAACATGGATTATCAATACCAAAAACAAAACGTCAACTCTCTATTTATTATTATATTTTTTAATCATTTTTTCCCAACTTTATTCAAAATTCTAAGCAATTACAAATTGAATATTGCTTGTGTTCCAACTATATGCCTTAGCTTTATCATCATAAAATAATGAAGATTGAAGCTGGAAAATAAAAAGAGTGAGGGAGAGAGTAAACCTTAAGGAAATTCATTATTTTTTGGTTCAAACATGATAAACATTTAGGTCAACGTAATGAATATGACCTTGTGATATTTGTGATTAATTAACACACTGTGGCAAGAGATCCATGCAATTTATGTTATATTTTTTAAATTTTAAGTTTAGTTTTCTAAAATAAGCTATTTAAGTTACTATAAAACTTCATATAATCTCTTGTAAGCATAATAATTATTAACATTTTTTTAAATACTTATATAGTTTACAAATCTCGACTTCATAAGCTTTACACATATCAATTTATTCATAGAGTAAAAGTAAATTTATTCCATATCAAATTTTGATTGGATACGAATATTTTATATGTGCTTTGTTATCTCTTTGCTGGTAGGATCTGGTTATGGAGAAGATGAGAATTGAAATTAGAAATGAATAGAGAAATTTAGGGAGGAGATGTGTAAAGAGGAAAAATATGAAAAAAAAAAGAATAAAGAAGGAGGAAAAGAATGGTTTTCTGGTCGCCTCTTAAAATTTAAATTACTAAAAAGTGATACTTTTTTTAAAAAAATTGTCTCTTAAAAATTATTTGGGGTTACTAGTTTGTTGCATATAAAATATAAATAAGATGATTAATACATTTGAATTATTCATTTTTCTTAATTGACTAGATTCAAATAATGATTTGTTTGTCTTAAACTTCCTATTATCTATCCAAAATAAATATATACACAATCTTATTAATCTCTGTAAGAGTATATGTATGCTGAATTTCTACACTTATGAGATTGAATTTCTACACTTATGAGATGTTACTTGATCTGATTTCATTCTTTTAGTTTTTTGGTTTTTCGATCATTAATTTACTTTAATGTAATCTCTTGCTTTGACGACCTTTCGAATGTTGATCAGGATAGCAACCTTCATGATGTTGATAAGGAATGGTTTAAGATTAGCGTATTATGACTAAAACTAAATATGGATTATTTGTTAATTAATGATAAATTACAAAGGACAAGGCTTAGGCTTAGTGGTATAAATACTATAAACAGCTGACCAATAAAGCTCAATATCCAAGAAAGGACAAGACTAAAGTTTTTTCTTCAACTCAATTCACTGCTTAGAGGGTGTTGGTTAATTCGATTGCTTCTAAAGACAACTTAGAAAGACGTGGGGTCGCAGTTGTTAGCAACCTATGTTGTTTTGTAGGGTGGAAGTGGAGTCAACAAGACATTTGTTTTCTGAATACATAATTGCTTGACTAGTTTGGAATCAGTGCTACGCTTGATTGGGGTTGATGTCGGTAGACCATCATGATCCTGATTCACACTTCTTACATTTTAAATAGTTAAATATTCCTATTAAGGTCAATATAGTTTGAGAAAGTGTTTGAATTGCAATTGTTGGTGAAATTTAGAAGCATAGAAACAAGCATATTTTTAAAGATGGAGTGATTGATCATTCAGAAATGTTCACCTTGGTCCAACTAAAAGTATGGTCTTGGGTTACATATAAATCTGCTTTGCTTACTTTTCTTATTGTAATTGATGCATTGATCCTCTCGCTTGTATCTTTTTTATTAAGTGACTTTGAACTTCAAGACTTTTTATTTGAGTAGGATGAACTTGAGGTGTTTGATTGTATTTGTAAGGTTTTTCATTTAGTGGATCCTGTTCTATACAAGAGTTGAATCACCCCTAAAATGATTTATATTTATTCATTTTTTGTTGATAAAAAAAGATAATAATTGCGTTCACTTATATATTGTAAATTAGTCTTATTTCTTGTTACCATGGAATCTTTAATATATACCTAAACGTTAATAAGATAAACTCTGATATTATATTAAAAGTAAACTTTAATTATAATCTATCATTCTAACTGAGGAATTGATTAAAGATTATTGATATTTGATGCCTTTTCTAATAAGATATGTGGTTGACATGAAAGCATATTAGCCATATACTCGGAAAGGAAACATAAATTCTTGTTCTTCATAGTTCACTTCCTCTTGCTGCTTAGTAAATTTGGAATCTCAGTAAAAAAAAAAAAGTTATCGACAAAAGATTTTTTTTTTTGGAATCTCAATAATAATTGACAGAGATATACACCCACCAAAAAGAGAACCTCTAAATCTTTATTTATTTATAGCTAGCAACTAGCTGTATTATAAACAGAAAAAAAACTACTTTAGCCATAGAAAAACAAAAGTAAGGTCATGCCACAACAAAAAGAGTGCTGTGATGTAATAGTTCTAAATAGATTTTTTTTTGGGATTTTATTCTATATATATCCCTCCATTTTAGAAATTTATAGAAAAGTTTCTAATTGTTTTATGGTTTAATTATATTTTTAATCTCTTGAATTTAGAATAATTCTAAATTTGGTTCCCTAAGTTAAAAAAAAAACATTTTGTATATATGACTCTAATCTCTAAACACTAAATTTGAAGTACTAAAAATGATTTTAAATTCTAAAAGAAAAATTAAGCAAATTGCCCCAAATCAAAGGGATTAAAAACATAATTAAGTATTTTGCTTTAATACTACTTGACGGATATTTTCTTTTATATATTTTATTAGCTCTCTTAAAATGGTTAAAAAATATTACAATTTGTATTTGTAAATACGATTATTGTAAATGTCAAAAAGAAAATACAATCTGAAAAAACCTTAAAGAATGTAATAGTAATTAGCACTTTAAAGTACAAACAAATATCTCCAAAACAAAAAATATTTTGTCTGTTCTCATATGTTTTTGGTCAAGCATAATTAAGTATCTATACTTTTATATCAATGGAATAAGTTGGTTTTCAAACTTTAAAAAACATAAAAATATCACGATTTTTAACGTTTAGAAAAATTAACTTTACATATTTTTTAAAGTTTTAAGAAAAAAATTATTGACATGATTGTATAGCAAGTTTACATTGAGTACACGGTAAAAATCTTCAATATGATTTTTTTTATGTTGTTTCATGTTGTGTATCATGAAATTTGATATCTCAATTAGGTTTATCCTTTAAATTATCACATGAAAAAAATATTAATAAAAAAGAGGAAATACAAGAACTTATGGGAGTACATAAGTAATTTATACTTATTAAAAAAATTTTAAAAAAAATTACTTGAAAGTCTATTATATCAATTAAAATATTCTCTATAAATAAAGTCAAAGTTAATAAACTTATCACCATATACATTTCATTCACACGAAAGATGTGAAAAACCTTAAATCTGATTTCCGTACGATGTATCCTTAAATGCTTATTTTAATTTAATTTATTTATTATCCATTTTTATTGATAAAAAAAATTGTAAAAATGTTGATTTAATTAAACACCTAGCCTTTAATTACACAGTCCATTTGACGTTTGAAAGTAGCGTTGAGTTTAAGCTGAAAGCAATATGAAAGAAAGGAACATGACAGGTCCACCACTGAGTTCATTGTAACCCTAAATGGATCATGCTTATCTCAAGAATATACGAAGCCAAACCCCACTTTCCATCACTTCTTCGGTAACCCTAACATTTCTATCTCCACACCAACACATGCATGCTTAACTGGGGCCACTTTCAAACAAAACCAAGGTACAACATGTATTTATATATCTTAAACGAATGTCTGTCTTCTATATTTTGCACTCTAGGGTTTCTTTCTTCTTTCTTTTATTATATATATAAAACAATTCAGGTTAGATATCATTATCACATCTCATCATCTCAGTTATGTAATTTGACATCTTATTTAAGTTGACACCTCAACTAACAACAATCATTTCATTAGAAAAAATCTTAAAATAGAAACTGTACTGGTATGGGCGAGACCGAGACCAGGGATTCCTGACCAAGACCAAAGAAATCCGATCGAGACGAGGGAAACCACCACGAATGACCCGACCGACCAACACATATATTCATTAACGCTCAAACCAAGGTCAGTGAAACTAATCTATAATTAAGAATTAGGTAATGCAACCCTAAGTGTGATCCATTCCAATAATTAGACCCAATGAGGTAAGCTCATTAAAATAATATAAATAGCACACATTCCAAAGAACAAGGTACGTCATTTATTACTGTGCACTTACCCGAGTGTCGATCACCCGTTTTATTGACTTGAGCTTCGGAGTGCCTTCTGCAGGTACCTCCCCAATTTGGCATTCACCCGAGACTGAGAGACGAATGAGAAGCATGAAGGCGAGAAGGATCCCAGTGAAGTCCTAGCAACCTGCCCAACCAAAGGAGGAAGACGAAGATTTCAATAGTTCTCTAGGCCTCATCTCCCTAGCAGGAACAAAAACCAATTTTAAAGAAAAAAAATAATTAGTTTCTATATTGATTAAATTAAAAACTATTTTAGAGACTAAAAAAATTATTGGTTTCTAAATTAGTTTCTATTATTGATAAATAGTTTCTAAATTGGTATTTAATTAGCTACTAATCTTTTAACTACCAATTATTTAGATTTTAAATTTAGTAGCAAAAAACTTGGTAGCTAATTAGATGCTAATTTAAAAATTATTTATCAATAATAGAAACTAATTTAGAAATAAATAATTTTTTAGTTTCTAAAATGGTCTCTAATATAGTCAATATAGAAAATAATTATTTTTTATCTCTAAAATATATTTCTATTTCATGATTTTCTTGTAGCGTCTGTCACTACACGAAAAAAGTATTATTAAAAAAAAACATTTTCTGTATTAGATAAGGCCTTGTTTGTTTGTTGTTGAGTAGGTTGGCATGAACATGAAAAAGTATATTTATTTAGCTTTCTTTTTACTTTGACTCTTCCTTAATAGTTTTATTTATTTACTTGGCTTGTGAGAAACAGCATGTGTAGTGTATGAAGGTGGCATAATGCGAAGGCAATATATTGTGTTGTCATTTCACCAAGTGCTCCAACCCTAGCCATTGTATCCATTTTTGTATGATGCTTTTAAGCTATGTTTGTATTCTGAATATACACTCATAACCACCAATGTGAATCTCATGTCTGGTTTCAACAGCTAGGATTCACTCATTTGCTTCATATTTAAGTCTTCACTTTCTTCTGCATTTAACAATTCTACAAAATGAAGTTTTTCTTGTACTTTCATGGACAATCCTCCTTTTTCAAATTAGCTCTTATAATTGAATTAACTTTATTCCATATATCCAATATTCTTATAACTTAGAATTAACAATTTTTTTTTAGTCATTTGAGACGTTTTTAATGATAAAATTGTGATGAAGTTCTAAACTTCAAATCAAACAATATTCAGATACAATAACCGAATCTTTCTCGTTTAGTTATTTGAGACGTTTTTAATAATAAAACTGTGATGAAGTTCTGAATTCCAAATCAAACAATACTCAGATATAATAATCGACTCTAGTAATACTATCTTAATAAACTTGAAATTCAAACAAAATTTAAACTCGACAATACTTATATATTTTTTATCAGCATTTAAATGTGTTAATTAACCTAACTAGTGATACTATCTCAATATATTTAAAATCGGAACAAGATTTAAACTCAAAAGTGAAAATGAAAGTAGAATGAATGATTTATGGCATGTTTTTTTTTTTTTAATTTTAAAGTTTAGGATTTAAGTCGTAGAGTTTAAATCAAAAGAAGATTTGAATTCAAAATTAAAAAGTGGGATGGATGATTTATCTCATAGTTTTTTTTAATAATAACTTTAGAAATTTAAATTCATTAAGTGACTAATTTATGTTATTTTTATTTATATTAGAGATTTTGCTTTAAATTCTTCAACCCAAAGTTATTTATAAAATATAGATTTATATATCTTTATTTATATTAACTATTATTATTACTATTTATTTATTGTAGTTCGAACAAAGTGGTGTTTGATGAAGAGAGTATTCCTAAATGACAATGACAAGGGAAAGCAACAGAAGCAGTGATTAGCGGAATTTGGCAGAATGCATTGTTCAGTGATTCACGTTCACATGACTCAGCTGACTCTATGTTCTGTCAATTTCTTTAGCCCACATAAGCCAAATGCCATATGCACACCATTTTTACACTTCAACAACTTTTCATTTTCATTCCTCAACTCTCAAATTACACTAAAATAAAAGGTATATGTTCCAAGTTTATGTCGGAGTTTTCTTTTTATTTAAAAGACGTATTTGTAGGTTAAGGAAGATCACATCGAAAATATTGTTAACTTAAAAAGACATTTCAGTAGATTAAGAGAAGAATGTGTATTTAAATTATCATTAACCTTAACTTTTAAGCAACGTGAGACTATATATTGCTTATACCGAAAAAGTATATATATTATCACTTTTCATTATAATATATGTACAAATTTTTTATATTGTTTATATGTATTCTCCTTTCATAAAAATTTATCTTAATACTCTTTTAAAAGATTTGAAATTTAAACTAGACTTAATTTGTGTTTTTTTTATCTATCTATAAATTTTTACATTTTTTCAAATTCCATAATAAAGGGTTAATTTGATTATGCCATCATATTAGCAATAGTATTATGTTATGTCAATAAAAATGTCACGGCATTATTAATGAGAAAGGAATAATATGATATGGATTTTTTAATACTTTTAAGATATATTTAATTGGAATTTATTTTTTTAAAAAAAACTTTCTTATAATTTTTTTGGTATTTAAAGTTTTTAAACATTAAAAAATACATTATAATATTCAATAGAGATTATTATAAACTTTATTGGAAGAGAAGAAAATTTTCTAGTATTCTATTAAGCTTTTAAAATTTGAAAAAGAATAATTTAATATTAAAAAACGTAGATGTTTTATTAGATTTTAAACAATAGACAAGAAACAAAAGAAAATTAATTGAGAAATATTTTTCAACCATTTTTATTTTTTATTTTAAAAATAAAAATAAAAATTGTTAATAAATTTATTAGATGAGTTTTGTTTTTATTCTTTTAATCGCTAAAAAAAGATGTAAAAAAACTAGTGTTGAAACATCTAAAATACCAACATAATTTTATTTAAAACCTTTTTAAATCTCAATTATCTACTCATATTTTTTTTAATTAACTTTTGGACCCCATTCAGAATCATCCTTCCATATTTTTTAATGATTAAAAAAAGCTTTCTTGACAGAATCAAATTCATGAGGTATTAAAGGAAATTATAATAATATTGATAAAAGTAAGACTAAACAAGTTGATAATAAGAAATTAGTAAATACAATTGGTATTAATTATATACCAAAAAAACTAAGTGATTTCAAATTGGGAAAGAACTGAAAGAGAATAAATCATAAATCGTAGTCCAAAACCAGTAAAAAATTGCATTGATACGTTTCTTCTAATATTTGAAAATTCTTATTCAATTAAATATTTTTTTATTAAATGAAAAGTCAACCCTAACAAACGTCTATATATTTAAAGAAACTATCACAAGTAGATTTGGATAAAAATTAAAGACAAATAAAATTGGAATGGGTCATTTTTCAATTCAATTGATTTAGATTCGTTTAAATATCAATCTAATTAATCCCATCATTTTAGATTTATTGATTATACCAATTAAAATGTATTTCCGAATTACATAATCTAAAAATATATTTTTTATTGTAAAATTTATAATATATTTTTAGATTAAACTCATTTCAAAATAATCTGAAATATTTTCAACTCATGAACAATTTGAACTTTTTTCATTCGTATAAAGAAACAAGAAGAAAATATGGAGGTGCTAAAAGAAATTGATTTCTTTTTGGGCCAAACTGGTATCCAAACTGAACAAGAAGTTGACCGTTTCTTCCTGCACCTCCATATCTTCTTTCGCCACCTCCATACACAACATGAAAATACATTTTTATTCTTCTTGTGTCACCGTATAGAATAATACCCTATAGAATAGTTTCTGGATTATATAATCCGGAAACTCATTTGAAAAAAGGCTTCTGGATTACATAATCTGGAAGCTAAATAAGACTTTCAGATTATGTAATCCAGAAAGTAATTATGTCTCTAAAAAAATACTTCTAGATTATGTAATCTGAAATTTTATAAAGGGACATTTTTGGAAATTTGAAAATTTATGGAGGTGAGAGAAAAAGGTATGGAGGTGCAGGAAGAAACAGCCCAAGAAGTGTTTCAAGTTTTAATACATGTTTTTTTAGGGAAAAATATATTTTAAAAAATCTATTTCAAGAAGTTGTAAAAAAAGAGGATTTTCCTAAATTAACTTAAATAAACATCTAATATCATATTATTGTTAGATGCTTTTAATCTTTTTTTTTTTACGTGTTTACCCATATATAATTATCTCAAAATAGTTTAACATTTTAGCTACAATAATTTTTTTTATCTATATTTACTTCTATCCATGGAAACCTACTATAACATTTTCATAAAAAAAAGTATAATCTAATAATTTGCAATTATTACTTTAAATTCTTAGAGTGACTTAGGTGTTGTAAAGTATTATCCAGATGCACCTCCATTTAGTTCTCAATAGAACAACTCATTCAAAAATTCACAAGCTTAAACAAATATCTATTCAACAATATTTTACTTTTCGATAAAAACAATGTTGGAGATCCACATTAACAATGTTCTAGAATTTTTTTTTAGATATTAAATTTTTAATATCAACTAAAAATTAAGATATTTTATATTTCACAATATAATATTTTATAATATCAACTAAAAATTAAGATATTTTATATTTCACAAATATATAAGTGAATGAATTGAATATACATATTTGTTATTCTAAATTTCTCTGTCTGCAAAGCCTCATTGTCACACATGATTTGGTTTTGACTTAAATATAAATGTTATGTAGATATGGATCCAAATTAGTCTCATCCACATATTCTATAAAGATCATACAATTTAGGAGGACTGCACTCTCACCAATCACCTTCGTTGTAAAGATATACATATAATCATTGAAATTTGAGAATTGGGTTATGCAGAAATGCTATTATTATAAGGGATTGCTAGATAAGAATCACATGCTCCAAATTATTTGTTTCATGGCTGAAGCAATCATGCCAATAGTCCATATTCCTTGTCAGAATGCATGTGGTAAACTGGTATCAACATATTAAAGAGACTGTTGGATAATGTTCTGCATGATTAGTCAAATTCTACAAAAAAAAGTCACTGAGAGAACTACTGATGTAGAATCACTGAGGAAACTGGTATCAAAACAACAAAACTTGAAAAACAAATCTATGTAGCATTAACTGAGTGATGTCCAATGTCCAATGTAAATTTCAGATATAAGCTCCCAGGTAAACATACATTCAAATAAATATGAGATTTCACTACAGTCTACAATTCAATGAAGGGTATACATGGTAACATACTATGACTACAAGCAACTCAATGGAGAATGCTGATTGCAGGGAAGCCTATACATAGAGCTTAGACAAGTAACCAAATGTCTGAGCTAAAGGCCACAGACAGCAAGTAAGTGTGTCAAACGATAATTGTTTTGGGTGGACATGGTGGAAAAAAACACAGATCCACTTTGTTTATGATTCACTATGTTGTTGTCTTGATGATTTTTCAGGCACTAAATTGCCTGTCCACAGAAAACAGAAGCACTTTTGCATTGGCAGAAAGACATTATAGCATGTTGTTGCCTGTGCTGGAAAGAATTATGAAGGCACACACAACTGAAAGTGAGAAGACTGGTAACAAGGTGTTCTCTGTGTACATTTCCATTGCATCTGTGAAAGAAAACCGGGCTCTGTCTTCAGCCCAATTTCGAAGTCTGTCTGCTTCAGCTGCATACAAAGCTCTTCCCTGAAACACACACATGGCTGTAAGTTCTTGCTCAATTTACCTATCTCCATTTAACCAGAGATACATTGCATTGGATATTACAGCAAAAGGTGTTGTTATATATGCCACTTCAATAACTTGAATCAGTTTATGTTTATCCAAAAAATTTCAACTCTCAAATTGACCTGAGATAGTTAGTACATGATAAGAACTTATAAAGCTTGTGGGACTAAGGCTTTTCCCAATAAATTCAAATTCAAAATTAGGACAAAACACAACTTGATCCACCAAGAAATATAGTACTTAAGTTTAATCAATCATGTGTATCTGCATGCCTACTCCTTCAGCACCCCCTTGCTGCTATTGTAATTTTTTTCAAAAAGTATATTTGAAATTATTGAGACTTTTTCTTTTATGAAGTGTACCATGTTTGTATTAACATAACATGATAATATATTTTGATTTCACCCTCAAAATAATCATCACCTGCTCATCAAACCAGCGACCTCGCCGTAACCAGGCAGTGACCAAAGCAAGTAAGATTCTGGGGGGGGTCAAGTAACTGATGGCTTTGCCTGTTCCCTTCACAACACGCATTCGTGGAACTAATGTTCTAGCAACAGTCTCAGGAAGCTCACAGATGATGTTAAACATCTGCCTGTTTTGAACAGTTGAGCCACTGTGGAAAAACATAGTTAGTTAGCACATGTATTAAGTGATACTTGTAAGTTGTATGATCATAGAAAGCTGTGAAGTGAACACAAGAAAGTTCTTAGTTGAGGGGAAAAAGTGACCAACTATGTCATGTTCAAATAAATAGATAGTTCTTATAAGAACAATGAGAACCACCAGAAAAAAGATTGTGGACTAGAAAAAAAGGTTGGAACTTCAAAATAAGCAGACATAGGGAAGTGATCCATGCAAAATAAGAAACCACTTAGAGGACCAAGTTAAAACAGGTTTGCAATGGAGATACCTTAAAAGCAGATCTGTAAGAACCATGCCTGGAGATGCAGTATGGACACCTACTTTGGATCGCTTGCACTCCTTTAATAGTGATCCTTGAAGTTGCCTTAGGCCACACTTTGTAGAACCATATCTACATGTTAATTGAAAAAGAAGATAGGTAAGAATCATCAGCAATCACCATCCACCTTCACCTTTGAAGAACATTATATATATATATATACATATATATATTTCAGTGAGTTCTGCAAAAGCTTGGTGGAATCATCAGCTTCCTCCCATAGGAGAAAATGCATGCTACTCACACAGCAGTCAAAGGTGTGCTAGAGCCTCCAGAACCGGCACCATCCATGTTAAATATGTGACCTGCATTGGCTTGGTTTCTCATCAAACGCATGGCCTCTCGTGTGCAAAGGATAGATCCAACCAAATTTGTTGAGACAATCTGCAACAATTATAAACCAATCAACTTAACAAAATAAGGGTAAAGACTATAAATGATTATTTGGGAACAAAACTTTCACATCTCAGTCTCAAAACACTGAATGAATGACTGTTAACACATACCTGTTTAATATCTTCGTCACTAAACTGAAGCAATGGTCTAAAACCTTTATTTGTTCCGGCATTATTTATCTGTACAGTAGTTTTAATGTGAAAAATGCAAAAGGGATCAGAACCAAAAACATAAAAACTGCTTTCTGCAATGGAAAAATCAACCTTCACTGAAGGGATAACAAACATATAAGTAGAGTAAATTAGCACATCAGTTCCCTTTCTCGAAGGCTAATCTTTATCTAATCTTCATCAAAATACTGAACGTAGAAACACACCCCATTTATTAGTTTTTAATTACCCATACTAGAAAGTAAATACCATACAAAATGAGTAAAGAATTTCTTTTATTTGATTATATTTCAATTTATGCACAACAGGGGAAAGTAACAAGATGGATATAAATACTTGAGATTATGATAAGTTTTGCAGCTGCCAAAACTTTAATAGTTTTCAGCTATTAGCTTCAACCAATAGCCGGTGTTCATGTGAAGATTTTATTATTATGTGCCATAATTGGTTAGATTCCATATGCACTAGCACTACCCTGAATTATTCATGAAACCTGATGATTCACAGCGACAGCAACCACCACAACACTTACCCAAATGTCAACATAACCAAGTTCTTTGACAGCAAAGTCAGCCAATCTCCGCACATCATGAGGCTCACAAACATCACAAGCAATGCCTACCACCTTTGCATGAGAAAGTTTTGTCAGGGATGAACCAACTGAATTGGCAATGCCTTCCTTTAGATTTTCCTCAAGTTCTTTAACAGTTGCTTGCACAGACTCGAGGCTGCCTTCACAAAATGAGAGAGTGGAAGCAACAACATGTTGTGAGTAAAATGTACACAAAAGCCACAAAATATATTATTCCAATCTCTATAAAATGTTCTCATAGTTGGAAACACCACCTTCGAGAGGTAACAATCACACGATCTCCAGAAAGAAGGAACTCTCGAGCTAAGGCTTTACCCAATCCCCTTGTACTGCACAAAACAAACCATTAACATATCATTAGATACCATCAAAGTAAAACAATTCTCAAAGTCATATGTTTCTGTAATGATAATTTCTAATCACTTCCAGAAGAAGGGGATTGAGTAACTCTACCTCCCTGTTATGACAACATTACGCGGACCAGCACGACAATGTTCTTCCAACACCATGTTAGCACCGATCATTGTTCCAATGATCACTCCTCCTAGCCAGCTGTACCATATCAATGCATCCATCTGACTGTCTCCACCTTCACAAAACTCACAAAAATTTAGCATTTCACTTGCGAACCAGTGCATAACAAATCAACAGTTAGGAAAGTTGCATATAGGCCAACCTGACATCTGAAATCCAATCGAAAGGATGACCCCAGTGCTCATCATAGTCACAATATACCTTCCAATTTGAATGGCAATCTTGTTTTTGCCAATACACAAACACAGTTATGTTTAGCATTCAATAGAACACAACAATATTAACCAAAAAAGATGGAACAACAGAAACAAAAACTCACCGAGGATAGCAGACCCTCCACCTTCACCACAGCTTGGCGATACTCATCATCTGATTTTGAACCCACCATGAAATTCCTCAACAAGATAGACTGGAGGGAGCTCCAAAACCCACTTTCCCTTTTGGAAATCACTTCACTTTTCTTCAAATTTCGAGACTTTTTGTCCTTGGCATCCCCACCATCTTCGGTCCTGAAAGCCCTGCACTCTCTTACAGAGAACCGATCACAATTATGGCCAAAACCAACCACCCCAGAAGAAGGGCAGGAGCTAAATTCCCTCTTGAGCAACCTGGTTCTATGGCTGCTCAAACTCTCTGGGAAAAGGTGGAGCTTGACAAGTGTGGCCATGGATGTGGTGATAGAATATGGGAAGAGGAAAAGTTCATGAAAATGGTAAGTGAGAAGTGTTGTGTGAGATATTGGTTTATTTATTGTTATCCTTTTGGTGAAAACTGAAAATGAAGTTTTTGTAAGTTTGCTGGTGGAGAAAAATATCAGATGAAGCTAGATCGAAGGAACATGTAACTAGAAACGTAACAAGGAACATCGGTGAGTGTGATGACCACACGTTCAAGCAACCTAATCTTCAATCTTTAAGGACACGTGGCATTGTGGGTCTGTGACCACCTCACTTTTCATAACCCTTTTCGAATTTATCTTAGATTACACAAAGGACAATAACAAGTTGTTTGAAAAAATTTATATTCATATGCATTCTCTTTGTAAAAGATTTTTTTTTTTCATAAAAGAATGTGATAAAAATTGTTTAATTTCTCACCTTGTTTTATTTATTATCAATTAAGATGAGTTTGGCTTCATTTTCCAGTAGGTTTGGTCAAGAGTATCCAACCTATTAGCTTGTGTGGTTAGCCTCATTCCAGTGTATATGGAGAACACTCTCGCAATAGTTCCACATGGATTAGCATGTGAAATCTAGTTCTATTATTAAGAAATAAATAACTAAAATTGGGTTCTATAGAAAAATTAGGTAACATTAATTTTCAAAATTCTATAAGATCTCATATTATTATTTATGTTGCTATAAAAAAACTATATAAAAATAAAAATAATGTATATCTTCTTAAGTTTATTTGAAATTTTGTTTTAGTAATAAAACTTGGTCTCTTTTCTTGAAAGTCAGAGTTCTTAAAGATCAAAGTATTAATTTAAAATGGTTTATAGATCTTTCTCTATTTAATCTATGATGAAACAATTTGCTGATACTATTTTTGAACATACTTCTTGGATTGTTGGTATACGTACTTTACTAATTTTTAGAATGATAAATGGTGTTACACTCCTTCTTTATCAATCATTGCAGGACTACCTAATGGTTCTATAATCTCGGATATAGTTTCTCAATTCTTGACAGATAGTGATTGGAGTATTCTCTTGCCATTACGGTAGATGTCTCATTTTTTTGAACATACCATGATTAGGCATGAACAGGATATTCATAATTGGATTTTGAAATATTCTAGGTGTTTCATTCTTAAGTTGGCTATGACTTTTTTTTTGGATCCAAGAATATCCTTTGGCTGGAGGAAACTCATTTGGTCTTCATATATACCTCCTTACAAAACTCTACTTCTCTAGAAAGTTCAACTACCTATAGATTAGCATATTCAACATGGACGTTTGCATATATGTTATATGTGTACACCTTGTGAAAAGTAGGAGGAATCTATTCACCATTTATTTTTTTAATGTCCTAATTTTATGCATATTTAGAGTTGGGTTCAACAAATTTTCCTTACTTCTCATTTATCTAATGTGGATGATATCCTTTCTTTTATTAAGAATGATGGTAGTCCTTTGATTAATTTGATAACTTTGTGATAACTTTTTTTAATTGGATGATATAGTTTGAATGATATAGCGTATGAAGAATTATGTTAGATTTTAGGTTAAACTTTATGTTTCTAGGATCATTTTGGTCATTAATAATATCATTTTTCTAGTGGGTAATTCGTCCAAAAGTTCTATGCAAAATGATATGTTTGATTTTAATGTACTCAAGATTTTTTATATCAATACTCGTAGTAGTAAATTCTATCTCTTTTCCTGTTTAGTGAAAGTTTCCTTATCTTTATATTAATATCTAATATCAGAGTTTTTATATAAAAAAATATTAATTAAAACTTATAGCAGTTATTATAAAATTTAAAATTTTATTACATGATTAAATAATGATTGAAACTTTTAACTTATGCATTACAACACATAAATAAATGTTTATTCAGCTTAGTAATCTTCTTATAATTTTTAATGCGCGATTATGTTTTATTTTTTAATTGTGTGAATTGAATTCACTAATTTTTTTAGGTTATATTATTCTATAGGGTTTTGGACTATTTGATAAATTTAAATTAAATCCTTAAATTTTTTTCAAGCAGGTGACATTTTAAGTAACGTTTTAAGAAAGAAAAAGACAATAAGTATACTTTTATTTGTTAACAAAAAGATTGTTAAGCAAAGTACAACAGAACTTTGAAGGGAGAAAATAAAAAAGGTCTAATAAAAAATGCATTAATTTATACAATTTGTTTGGGTAAATGCATTAATTAATTTATACATAGGGAAGGAGTAGTTGCTTTTAGATAAGTTTCATCTTTCCAAATCTATTAAATAAAAACATGTCTTCATTACACATTTTATCATTAAATTAAAATATTAGTACTTTATTTTATTTTCTCACAATTTTTTTATATTTAATCATCAAACTTTCTAATTTTTACAAATTTTATCATAATCGTTAATCGAAAAAATGTGATTTCCAATACTAAGTTAACATTTTATTACAAATTTAATATATATTAAGAAGTATATTAATGAAGAAATGTCTTTATTTTTTTTTTATTGATGTAAGATTTTAAACAATTGAATTTTTAGAAAAACAATAATAAAATTGCGAAAAAGCATTTAGATGATGAAAGTTTATAAAATGAGTATAGTTGAGTAATAAAATATACTGTTAAACCTAAATACTTATAAACAGATAGATCCATACATTGATTTTTATACAAGGACTAAGTTGCAAAATGAAATGAATAAACCATATACTTCCAACCTTTTTCTTTTTCTACTGATTCAAACAACTTGATTTTCTATAACACTATTGTCCAATCAAAACAACTCAGCAATAGCTAATAAAAGCTGGCAAGCCCCACAGAAACTGCAGACATTCAACTTCAGTACAATATTGTAATAATCTAAGTACTTATTCTATAATCACATCCAAAATTAAGAAAAAAATATGAACTCTTAAATAATAGAAGAAAAAAAACCAAAAATGTTTATTTCACAAATTCCATACTGTCTTTTAATCGAATCTGATGAGAAAAACGCAAGTGATACCACTTATAATCACCAAAATCACCAAACAACGTTAGAATATAAACGACATAAGATTTAACGTGTTTCAGTTGTTAGTGTGGTTCGGTCGTCAACTGCAACCTACATCCACACAGACAACTATTAAGTTTTATTTCTTCCAATGTTACATGTCTCATTACAAGTACCATTATATCTTTAAATGATATTATAAATGAGACATAATGATTAAATTCACAAACTAAAGCATAGTGTATAGTCAGTACAATCCAATTGATCATAATTTCATGTATGAATACATTCATTACTCTCACATTTCACAAAAAGTTTAAGACATCTAATACACTTCATGGTTTCAATATACTTCATGGTTTCATTATTTAAGAATTTAGAGAATTGAACGTTTAAATACATATTTTTCATTGAACATCTTTTAAAACTAAAATTAAGCTCCAACTTCTAAAATGGACGATTACCATTTCTCTTAATCTAGTATAAAAATTATAATATAGTAATTTTTTTGAGAGAAAAATAGTAGAGTTGAAAAAAGGGAAGAAGTTAACATGGAGAGAAAGAGAAGGAGAAAGGAAGATAAAAGGAAAAAGGAAGAAGATTGAGGAGGCGTGAGAGTTGGACGCGGAACCATACACTCCATGGCGAATATTTAGCTGAAAATAGATTCACCACACAATCACTTTCTCTTTCTCTCTCTAAAATCTACAACCCATTTTTTTCTCTCTCCTTTTCCGATTCAATTCAGCATGAACAACAACATCACCAGGTCTCAGGATCAACGCTCAAGACCTGCCAAGCCAGCCACCATCCATGGCTGCGCCCTCTCCGGTGACCTCGCCGGACTCCAGAGGCTACTTCGAGACAACCCTTCTCTCCTCAATGAGAGAAACCCTGTTGTAAGATCCCATTTTCCCCAACTGGGCATCGTGAAATGTTTTAACTTTTGCTCATTGAACTTTCAAAATTGGATCTTTCTGATGTTATCCGTGGAAAAGCTTGTGCTTTTGTTTGTGGGTCAATGCAAATTTTGTTAATTGAGGGTTTGGAATGATATGCATGACTCTCGGATCTGCTTGGTTATGACTCATGGTGACTTTATCAACCGGGGTGATATGATTCCTTGTGTGGTTAAATGGTTAACTTGTGCTCTTATGAAAGAGTAGACTTAGTGGGGTGGTAGGAGAGGATATCAATTTCATATTGGAATTAGCTTGATTGTGCTACTCTAGTTTGATTTGATCCTCGTTTTTGCTATACTTGTGCCCCTTGTGTTCAATGTGTCAGCTACATTAAGAATTGAAAGGCGTGCTTGTCGAATATGGCAGGGTGTTACAGCTTATTGACAATTTCTTTTCATGGCATTCCTTTGAGGGGAAGATTATATGTTTAGACTTGTAATGGAAAAGGACTATTTATGGCTTCTCTTTGATAATCATCTGTAGGGTTTTTTCATCTTGGGGTTTAGGTGACAAACATGAAATATGTAAAGGAATAGAAATGCATTATCATATTGATGATCTATTTCTCCAATTGCTCACTGTTTAGATTTTAGTATCAAGGTTTTAAAATGGAGGGGTGTAGTTCATTTGTAAATAAGCTTGTTGCTTGGCTTGTCTATGATCTATATGCTAGCATTTCGATTTTTACTTCACAGGATTTCATGTTATCCTCATTTATTATAAATGCAGATGGCACAAACGCCACTTCATGTTTCTGCTGGTCACAATAGGGCCGAAATCGTTAAATTTCTTCTTGATTGGCAAGGGGCAGATAAGGTTGAGATGGAGGCCAAGAATATGGTTGGTAGTCGTCAATTTTTTCAACTCAAGTTGTTTTTGGAGTATAAATACATGAAATATGTAAAATCTAGACTTCAAGTTAATTGCCTTGTAATTCTGAAAAGTTTTATTTATCTCTGCAGTACGGAGAAACTCCGTTGCACATGGCAGCAAAGAATGGGTGCAATGAAGCCGCACAATTACTTCTTGCTCGTGGTGCTGTTGTTGAAGCCAGAGCAAATGTGATTTTTTGTCACTTTCTATATCATTCAATTTTGTTGAAACCTAGCAACAATTACTTTTATGCTTTATAGTAACATAAAAGTTTGTTCCTAACCCTTTCTTGCAGAATGGTATGACACCTTTACATCTTGCTGTTTGGTACTCACTGCGATCGGAGGAATTCTTAACTGTGAAAACATTGCTTGAGTACAATGCTGATTGCAGTGCTAAGGACGATGTAATGAACTTTGTTTTTTTATGTTATTTTAACATTTTGGGTGAAATTGTCATAGATGCTAAAGCCTGTGAATTGCAGGAGGGAATGACTCCTTTAAATCATCTATCCCAAGGCCCTGGAACTGAGAAACTTAGGGAGCTATTACACTGGCATCTTGAAGAGCAGAGGAAACGACGAGCCATAGAAGCATGCAGTGAAACCAAAGCTAAAATGGACCAGCTTGAGAAGGAACTATCCAATATTGTGGGTCTTAATGAGCTAAAGGTACAACTACGCAAATGGGCAAAGGGCATGCTTTTGGACGAGAGACGAAGAGCTCTTGGCCTGCATGTTGGCACAAGAAGACCACCTCACATGGCCTTTCTTGGCAACCCTGGAACAGGTTTTTATAATATGCTCATATTGGTGACTGATTGTTTTTAGAACATCTCATGTGTTTTTTTTTTCCAATCTAAATTGGAAATATGTCTTATTATGCACTTAATTTCATTTTCTCTGTTTACCATTTCATGCTACCATATTTAGGTCTCAACTGGATAAAATTTTCAGTAAACATTTCTCAGAAAAACGTAAGGTAAAATGAATGAAGTTTCTCCCATAACTTAAATGAGCGACTTCCTATATAAAAGCTGAAGTGCTAAGTTGATTTTAACTTATGGCATAAACTTGATTCTTTTTATTGTAAGTTTACCCATGAGAAAAACTTAATTCATTTTACCATCTTGTAGTTTTTCTCCTAAGTGTTCATTGAGAAGTTTATCCAAATGGGTGCCTTATTATTGATTCTGTTTCTATTCAATTCTCATTTTTTTACCTCAGCAGTTTGGCTTGATCTTCCCATTGTATATGCACATGTTCATGAACACTGAATTGGTGTAGGGGTATGATATTTAGTTGAGATTAATTTATACATGACTTGTGTATTGAATAGGTAAAACCATGGTAGCAAGGATTCTTGGAAAATTACTCCATATGGTGGGAATTCTACCTACTGATAAAGTAACAGAAGTACAGCGTACCGATTTAGTCGGTGAATTTGTTGGTCACACCGGTCCAAAAACCAGGAGGAAGGTATGTTATTGACTTTAAAATCCTTCCTATCTGTGAAACCAAATTTCCTGCATTGCTGATTGAGTTACTTAAAAACATTGCCTACAGATCAAGGAAGCAGAGGGGGGGATTCTTTTTGTTGATGAAGCTTATAGATTGATACCAATGCAAAAGTCTGATGACAAGGACTATGGGTTGGAAGCCCTAGAGGAGATCATGTCTGTGATGGACAGTGGCAAAATTGTAGTAATATTTGCCGGCTACAGTGAACCAATGAAGCGAGTCATAGGTTCTAACGAAGGTTTCTGTAGAAGGGTGACCAAGTTTTTTCAATTTAATGATTTCAACTCAGAAGAACTAGCACAAATCCTTCACATCAAGATGCATAATTTAGCAGAAGATAGTTTGCTATATGGATTTAAGTTGCATCCCAAATGCAGTATAGAAGCCTTGGCTGCATTGATAGAAAGGAAGACAACAGAAAACCAGCGTAAGGGGACAAATGGTGGTTTGGTAGCTACCATGTTGGTTAATGCTAGAGAAAATTTGGACCTAAGGCTCAGTTTTGACTGCATGGACACAGAAGAACTTCTCACTATCAGTTTGGTAGATTTAGAAGCAGGTCTTCAGCTATTAACACAGTAATCATTCTTTAGCAATCTGATAGATATTTTGGAGAGATTCATTTCAGCTTACCTCAATTTTCTGCAATGGATACACAAGTTTTACATCTACACAATGAGGAGCATAAATCTGCCACAATAGGTGATTTTTTTGGGAAAATTTTTCCTTCTGTATTTTTTCATTGATAATATTATATAAAGGCTTCATTCATGCACTCTGCTATATTTTTTTTTTATCTGAATAAAGATTTGTAGACACCTAATGCAAATCTACACCTTGAGAGAAAGAGAAGTAAGAGAAAAAAAGTGATTTGATAGAGAAATGAGAGGTGCCAAACGAGCCTTTATAGTGTTTATGTATCTATATATAAATTTTTATTTGCTTGTCATTGTAATTTTGTATGTTATTATTCATTGTGGGGCAGTAATTGGTGATGCTTATTTTATTTTATCAGTAATTTTGTTAATTAATAATGCTAAACTTTTATTTCAAAAATTTCCATAGAATTTCTTTCTTTAATACCTTAACATTTTTTTACATGAAGGTTAATAAAAATATATCTCATTCTGTTTCTAATAAAAATATGAAAGAAAGGGAATATCAACTATATTTGGATGTATCTGAATACTTGCTGAATAAAGAGAGTTTTTCTACCTATTAATTTTAAATAGATTTTTCATAGAAACGAAGGTTATTGTTACAAAAAGAAGTTAATACTTTATACTTCATTATTATATTTTTTTTATGAGTTGTTCACATAATACATAGAATACAACGTAAAACCGACTTAACAATTTAATAACTACGGCAAAGTAAACATTCACAAATTGTTATTAAAGAATAACGAGCTCTTTTGAACCCAACTTAATTATCTATAAATTGAAAGACCTAATACAACTACTATAAATATGAATAAAATCAAAGGTAATAAAACTCTAAAAACTTGAAAGATATAGAATGATACGTATAAAAAATATGAGCTAACAATAACTTTTCATAGAATAAAGAATATAGAATTAAGGATTTATAACTTTCATAGCATATAAAATATAGAATTATGTTGGGTATGAAGTTAAGATTAATTGAGTTGAGCTCTGAGTAGACACCATATTTAGTAGGTGAGTTTAATCATTGTGTCCTCTCTATAATTTCTATTTAAAGATATCATTGTGCTTGCAATTGGGGTGTAACAAGACATGAAAGCCTGATAGTTGTCTGTGTGGACGTAAGTTGCAGTTGGTGACCGAATCACGTTAAATCATGTGTTGTTTATTTTCTACAATTGATTCGTGATTATGTGTGTCACTTTCACGTACGTTCTTCTTATCAAATTAATCAAATTACACACAACTCTTTCAATTAAAAAATATTTTTCTGGAAAAAGAAGTAACCCAACTTAATAACCTATATGAAGACTCAACTTATTTGTCATGTGCAAATTTTGCAATTGCGTGACAAATCAATGCTTTTACAAAGATTATGGAATTCGAGCTATAAGACATGCACACTTCACCTAATTATTGACCAAAACCTTGTCTTGAAAAATAATCACACAATCTAATAAGCAAAATGAGCTTGTTCTACCCATTAACAAAATTCAAGAAAAAGAAAATTGCAAATCAATAACATTACGTGCAAGCCAATGATATCAAACACTTAGAAAAAATTTGCTTAAAACAGAAAGAGTTTGTTTCCCCGAAGAAAACCCAACAAATGAAAACAAACAAACAAAAATAGCAAGACACAAAAGTTACATGTTCAAAGATTTGTTTATTTTTTTTATATATTTTTGTCTGAATATAAAGGTGAGAGTTATTAAGTGATAAACCACCACTAATTATCTAAAAAAACGTCATTATTGAAAAAAAAAATATTCTCAAAAAACTGATCCTTCAGTATTTTTCAAACAAAGAAAATATAAAACAAAATTAGCAACTGAATATTTTGCTTTTTCATGGACATGTCAGTAATTAATCAACTTTCAGTCTGAAATCGCTGCTAATTATATTTAGTATTCTTTTAAAATTTAGGATAAAGTTGTATATTATTAAATATTTGATCATTTAGCAAAATATGAAACATTTGTTTTATGAAGAACAAACTAAATTCTAACATACTTATCGAAAATCATATTTAAGTCTAATAAATTATTTTAAAGACAGTTATTTCTAAATTTAACCATTTATTTACTATACGTATACATTATATAATTTGCTATTAGGTAAGGGTAAAAAAATATTGCAGGAAACGAGACATTCATAATTAAAAAAAATAACAAAGTTAATAAAAGTTTACGATTTACATAAAAATTGTGTATATAAATAAATAGACTCCACTCGAAGCTAAAAAAAGTCAGATATTTTTCATTAATAGGTAAAAAATTTAAAATTAAAAACATAAAAAAGATATTTAATAAAATTTTATTCCTCACTAGCGGTGAGTGTAAGTGGTAACTGCAATAACTGAACACAACATGTTCGGTTTTCGGTGACTGAGAGAAAAAAAAAATCTTATTTTTCTGGTTATCCAAACACTCTTTTCTCTGTGTCTATGTGGGTGTGTTGCAGAGCATAGAAGAAGAAAAATGGTGTTGGCTTCAATTTCAATTGTCTCTTCTTCATCTTCATTTATCTCCGATTCTCCTTCCACTTCTGCTCCCACCAGAACCAGACCCTTCCTCTTCCCTTCCTCAAACCGAACCCCTCTTTTCGGGTTCCCCAGAACACCCTTTTCAAGTTCTACCCTCAGAGCCTCATCACCCTCTTCTTCTTCCGCTTTCACAGCGCAGGAAAATGGGTCGCCGGAACAGTTCCTTGAGAACAATTCCATCGCGGATTTCATGCGGTTCAAAAGCGGGGTCGAAGGTGGTGGCAGTTCCGAGTTGCAGACAGCTCTTGTGAGCTACAGGAAGAGGTTCCCTTGGTCCCTTTTGCGCCCTTTCCTTCAGGTCCCTCTCAAGTTTCTTTCTTCCTGTTTTTTTTTTCTCTCAAATGGGTCTCTTGTTTTTGATATTTTAGTGTTTCCTGATGTTGTGTTGTTTTTGGTGTTGTTGTAGGTTGACTTGGTTTCGACAATTCACATCGCCGATGAAGAGTATGTGTTTGTCTTTCTGAACATCTCTCTGTAGTCGTGTGTTGGGTGTGGTAGTTGTTAGGAGTTACTTAATTGTAGTGGGGTGTTAGTTATTTGTTAGGGGATGAAGAAGTGGAAGTAAGAAAGTGTTGGCAATGTCAATTTCAAATTTCCAAATATTAATTCCAGTGAGTGAATTCAAGATTTAATAATTTTATAAGTGAAAGGTTGTGATTATTGACATATGTGTATAGTCATTTCAAAAGAAGGTGACTTCATGAATTGTAAGAAATAAGGAATAGATACTTATAAGTGAAGTTTTTATAAGTCATTGTTCATTACCACCACTATGGATAGTTCTTAAGATAAGAAGAACAATGCCGTGTACTCAAGCAGAATAGATGCGAGAGAGTTATTACACTTCCTTTAACTTTTGAGATGTAGATTCAGGGAGGGTTTTTCTCAAGTTTGTTTAGAAAGTTTGTATTCTTATTTGAAATAGTGAGTATTTGTTGAGAGAAATGCTAACAACACACTCTTTCGAGTACACTCTAATATCGTTTGAAATTTATTGAAAATTACAAAGTTTTGTGAATCTATCTTGTATATAGTGTGCCTCACTCATGATTTGTAGTTTCAAAGAATTTTAATCAATTATAAAGAATGTGCTCAAAAGAGTGTTTTAGAAATTATGTTGTTTAAGTGTTTATGGATGTAGACAATTGGGGTTGAATCGTGTTAAATCTGTGTTTTTTGCTGCTTTTATTTCTATAATTGTTTGTGTTCTATCCTTTAATCTTTATTGTGTGTGGAGATTTTTTCCCCAACGGAAAGGAAGTGAAAAAATTCATGTGGTTCTTGTGGTGAGGATGAGTATAGAGAAATATATTACGGTAGAGGGGGTGTTTGAGTTCTAAGATCAACTAGTGTAATATGTCAAAATTAAAGATGTTAAATTAAGAGTTTGATGAGGGTGGTTTCAGACATATATGTTCATGCAAGTCTAACAAACTACTGATTTGTAGCTTTCGTGGTTTTGGATAAGATTAATGGCATTGCTTATTGATGATTAAATTCAAGCTTTTCTTTTGGTATTGTCAATGTGAACTTCTATTGATAATATTGGTGAGCATAGGAGGGGTATATGTAAATGATTTGTTTAGTGATATTGCTTGATAGTACTCCCTTTCTCCAAAATATGTCGGTTCATAATTACCTTGATGAACAAGATGATCATCGTGATATTCAAATTCAATTGCAAGTGTGCATTTTTCTAAACTGCGTGCCAGACTAAATACAACCTGTTAGCTTTGTTGGTAGGGACAAACTTCCTAGGTTTTGTGAAGTCTATATGATCAACACTTTTCAAGTTTGGGCACTATTTAATATTTCTTTTGATAAGTTTGAGTGCTTTTTGTTGCACTGACTTTATGTGTTTATCTTGGTTTATGTTTTGATTTCTGAGGAATATTACTATTCATTTGGGTGATCTATTTTATATAAACAGGTATTTTCTGGCCCTCCAGAAGGAACTTGAAAGCTATGATTCTGTCCTTTTTGAAATGGTAGCTAGCAGAGAAAGTTTAGAGAGTAGAAGAAACGCTACTGCTACAAAAAGGCTAAAAGGTTCACGCACCAAGGGTTTTAACATTTTGGGATGCATCCAGAGGCAGATGGCTCAAATTCTTACACTTGATTTTCAGTTAGATTGTCTCAACTACCAGTCTTCGAATTGGTACCATGCAGATCTTGATTATGAGACCTTCAAATTACTTCAGGTTTTAAACTGCTAATTTTTATTGCTTAATTCAACACGGTGCACTGATTATGATGAACTCTATTCGAAATGCAATAATTGAAGTGTTACTGTTCTTTCAAGACAATTTATGATTCCATACATTGCATTCAGTGTCATTCATTCACATGTCTCATCATCTAATAACTGTCGTTTAAGAACCATCAAATAATATGAACTACCTGCACTGAACTTTGAGCACTTGCACTTTATCATTTTTCCTTGTCCCGGTCTAATTTCATTCTGTAATTTCAGGTTGAAAAAGGTGAAAGCTTCTTCTCTTTTGCAAAAGATATGACCCTTAGGTCTACAAAAGCAGTATTGCAGGCAGCTTCAATTCCGGAAGATCTTGACCCTTTGAGATCCAAGCTTTTATGGGCTTCACGTGTACTTCCTATGCCACTTGTTGGCCTTCTTATCATTGGAGGTGTTTGCACAGATGTGGGAAGTCAAGCATCAGAATATCCAGAAATTGAGGCACTGTCAAGGCTTGATTTTAGTGCTGCAATGAAGGTCTTCCTTGCAAAGAGACTAACATCTGAGTAAGTTCCTCACATTTATCTCTTTCAATCCATCTCTTTAATTTTCATTTTGAACCTTTATAAACATTTTTATGCTAATTCTAGTTTCTTTAGAAGAAGTGATATATTAACAACTTGCATCAGTCTACAACTCCATTTTTTTGCCTAAAATTTTAGTTTTTTTTTCATAAAATGACGAAAATACCATTTTTTCATATCATGAATCACAGATTGTATACTGGAGTAGGTTGTCAATGTCAATGTATCATTATTGTTTCTTTAGAATACATTTTTATTTGAAAGTATAGTCTTTGTTGATTATCCCTTATTTTTCACTTGTAGACTGCATGTACATGTACATAATAAGATTAATTTTCTTCTGTTTAGTCACTATTAAAGATGATCACATATATTTGTAAAGGTTCACACTGGTGACAGCAGATGTAGAGGAGAAATCAGTTATAATTGGTGAGAGAAATAGAGTAGCAATAGAAGCCCTGAAAGCAGCAATGAACAAGGGACACAATAGAATTGCAATACTTTATGGAGGTGGCCACATGCCAGATCTTGGAAGGAGACTCAGAGAGGAGTTTGATTTAGTTCCATCAAATGTAAAGTGGATAACAGCTTGGTCCATAAGGAAAAGGGACCTAAATACTAATTCATTTCCATTTCTGAAGAAAATTGCTAAGGCTTCAGGCTGGCCATTGAACCGCTATCAGACATTGGCATTACTCATCTTTTCATCAGTCTTAGCAGTGGATCTGTGGTTCTGGGAGCTGTTCTTTGGCACTGCACTCAATTGGGTCTCCGAATTTGGCTCAGAACTTGTTCAGTATGTTGGTAATTCACCAATGATATGATCATTGGACTCAGAAAATTCATACTAATTCCCAAATAGGATGAAAAAAATTCTTGTATGTGCCACTGTAGATATGAAAAGCTTTAATTTTGTTTACAGATATGAAATTCCAGCTGTTCCCATTTCTCAAAGTGTTAAAATGTACAATTGTTTGCATTCAATGAACTTTATTGGCAAAATATATATTTAATTAATGACTTGCTTGATTACACCTAACTCTACTTTTACTATTCTCAAATAACAGAATTCTTCAAACTGTAGATGTGTTCATGTGCTCATTTTGGGTACAGTCAAACCAATGGAAAAATTTAGCCATAATTTTTACAATGGCTACATTTATATCCAATTTTTTAAATTGAAGAGATATGTTTCATATAATTCGCGCATTATATCAAATTATTATCTTAGAGAGAGGTCAACTCGAGTGGAAGCCAAACGATGAGGCCGATAATCTGTGATTGATCCGAAGAACCATTGCCAGATACGATTCTGCTCCCCGTTCGAACTACCAATGCGATTTTTGTCTGACTTTCTTTCGGGTGGGATCTGGAGAGATATGTTTCATATAATTCGCCATTATATCAGATTATTATCTTATTTTTATTACATATATTATACATGGATACATTTTTCTATATGGAAAATATAATAATTTCGTAGAAAATATAATAATTTCATGTTTTAAAATAAAGTTTGAAATGGAAAATAATAAATGAATAATTAATTATGGATAACTATTCTTATTTTTACCACATATATTATACATGGATACATTTTTCTATATAGAAAATATAATAATTTAGTAGAAAATGGATACATTTTTCTATATAGAAAATATAATAATTTAGTAGAAAATATAATAATTTTATGTTTTAAAATAAAGTTTGAAATGGAAAATAATAAATGAATAATTAATTATGGATAACTATTGAATTTTATTTTAATTAAAATAATAATAATAAAGACAGAAAAATTACAAATTTTGTAGAATATATCATCTCTAGTTCATGGTGGTTTTGTGAGGAATTGAACTAGAAAAGAAAAACAGATAAATATTATATAAGATTGTTCAAGATATCACGAAAGTATAACAAGTAGCAATCCTAAAAAGAAATAGAGCACGTAATAACAAGTAAAAGTTTGAAACTATAACATGATACATGATCAAAATGTCTACGTTAATGCAGAAGACAACAAATTAAAAGTAATCCTAAAATTTAAAACTACACTCTTTGATATATTTTTAATATTCTAGGTTGGTTCCATTAACAAAAAAACAAATTCAAGTTATATAATAAAAACAATATAAAATTTAAAACATGAAAACATACACAAAAATATTTCTTACATATTATTATTTATATTTTAAACATATCATAGAAGATAGGGTTGAACATTTTAATTTAAGAAACATGTTTGTCTACATTTGTGGAAGTTCATCTTAATCTTGTTGTTCTTCATATTAATCTATAAACATTTTTCATTCAAACTTTCAAGAATGATCAAATAAAAAAGAAATACTATTATTATTTGTTAATTCTCAGTGATAATGATTGGTGAGATAAGGTAGCCAAATCATCAAAGTTACAAAAATTTGTATCTTAGATTTGTTGTCTTGTGAAATCCATGTTCTCTTTCTATATATATATTAAAAAAACATGACATCATTTTCAAAGGTTGTGTGTTTATAGATTTTTTTTCTTATATGTTATTTAATTATTTTTATTTTTATTTGATATAGGACTTTTGAATTCTTAATACTAAATTTTTTTCTTAATCCACACATAACTTGTCACGCTTCATTATAGTATATATACATGTATAGATATTAGTTAGAAATACATGGTCAAAAGAATGTTATAATGAAAATAATCTTCTCAATTAATGTTAGATATTTCAAGTAGAATAAAGATAAAGTTATTTGATATTATATAGGTACAAATTTTAATTTTTTAAAATTATATTAAAATTATTTAAAATATATTTTAGCCAAAATTTGTTGTCTCCTCTATCCATTATCAGATCCATTAAGCTTGGTCTTATATAGCAAAATCAACTTACCTCTTTTGTTGTTCCAAATTGAGCATAATTGTTTGCTATTGTAGACAAAATTACCAAAAAAAAACTAAATTCTAATGCTAAGACCAATTATTCTTTATTTAAATCATAAGAAAATTGAATTTTTCCCATCTAAATTTGATGAAAAGAATAAAAAAAAATAGCAAGTTAATTTTATCTATTTTATAAGAAAGAAAAAAATCCTTACCTAATAATAGAGAAATATGAGGTTAATAATTTGAAAGAGGATGGGACATATGAAAAGGACCAAAAGAGCATTTAACACGTGCACTGTCCTTCCCTTCAGTCCTTTTCACATTCATTGGACACAACTCACACTTATATCAAATTTTAAAGTGTGATAAATAAATATTAAATACAAAATTAAACTCTAAAAACCAATTAATAATTTTATTTAACCATTAAGAAAGCTATTTAAAAGCAATTCATCTATTTTGATTTGATTTTATTATTTTAGACTACGTAGTGTAAAGAGTTTTCATAATACTATTTAATAGTAAAAATAGTATTTTAAAATTTTATTTAATTAGTTATTAGAGTTTTTATACCAAAGAATCTAAATAATTATTTATAGTCTTTAAAATTAGTTTTTATTTAATATTTTTTAGTAGTGAAAATAGTTTTAAAAAATAATTAGTAAAAGTTAATCATTTTAACATTTATGGCATTCTATAGTTAGATTCTATTCAATGAGTTTAAATTAAATTGTTTATCTAGGAATTACTTTTAAGGTTATTTAATATTTGAATAACTATTTAGAGTTATTCATGTGATTTTGATTATTCATTATTTTATTTTTAAACATAATAAATGGTATGCCGTCATATTAGTCAGATCACTCATTGGTGTTTGTGTTAATCCCTTTACAATTATTATATTAGTAGATTTTTTTGGATAAATTTACATACTAAATCCAAGGTTGTCTTGTTCCTGTTCTTCCATTTTAGTGTCTGTACAAATTTTTGTAGTATTGCTTTGCTGTTCTTCATTTGTTCTCTCAGATATGGAAGAGAATTCTGCTGTGGAGCACCATTGTTACTACCCTCTTCCTGCTTCTGCTGCAAAAGCTGTTCCCAACCTCAGTGATGATGACAAGGAAGGAACTTGTGCAGAGGAAGATATTCTTCACAACAAGCCCAGCACATCACAGGGTAATCCTAGCATCAACAAATATGCACTTGGTGGTGCTATCTTGGCTTCCACAAACTCCATTCTCTTAGGCTATGGTGAGTTTTCACAAAATTAAGTTAAAAGAATCCAATGCTTAAGTATTATCCATTTCCCAGATCAAATCCCCAATAGATGGCAACATTCCAAGCACCTTGTTTCATAGTCGGTGTTCTTGAATCATAGTTGGAGTGTTGTCTCAGTTATTTGATTAGAAAAAGTTGTTAGTAATACTGAAAGATTGGATTTAAGTTTTGTCTGCATTCCATGACCCCAAAAATTAAGAAAATTTGATAACAAAGTTGATGAATGTTGATGCAATTATGCAAGACTACATTTAAAAGTACTTGGTATTGATATTTTTGTGTGTGGGTGCTTGCAGATATTGGGGTCATGAGTGGTGCTGCACTCTTTATTAGGCAAGATCTTAAGATCACATCAGTCCAAGTGGAAATCCTTATTGGGTGCTTAAATGTGTGTTCTCTGTTTGGGTCCCTTGCTTCGGGCAAGACTTCAGATTGGATTGGAAGGAGGTACACCATAATAGTTGCTGCAGGAACATTCCTGATTGGTGCTATTCTGATGGGGTTAGCTCCTTCATTCCTATTCCTCATGGCTGGTCGTGTAGTTGCTGGCATTGGTGTTGGTTACTCCCTCATGATTTCACCAGTGTATGTGGCTGAGCTCTCTCCTGCTCTCACCAGAGGGCTTCTCACATCACTCCCTGAAGTCTTCATCAGTGTTGGCATTCTACTTGGTTATGTCTCCAACTATGTCTTTTCAAGTCTCCCAAATGACATAAATTGGAGACTTATGCTTGGTGTTGCAGCCTTGCCAGCTGTTGCAGTGGCACTTGGTGTGTTGGCAATGCCTGAATCACCTCGCTGGCTAGTAGTGAAGGGCAGATTTGAGGAAGCAAAGCAGGTTTTGATTAGAACATCAGAGAACAAAGGAGAAGCTGAATTGAGGCTTGCTGAGATACAAGAAGCTGCTTCTGCTTCCCTCAGAAACAAGGACAAAGAAGGTTCTTCTTCTGATTCTTCCAATAATTCAGGAACCTGGCATGGACAAGGGGTTTGGAGGGAGTTGCTTGTCACACCTACTCGCCCTGTGTTGAGAATCCTTGTGGCTGCCATTGGTGTTAACTTCTTCATGCAGGCTTCTGGGAATGATGCTGTGATATATTACAGCCCTGAAGTGTTTAAGGAGGCTGGGATTGTGAATGAGAAGCACCTTCTAGGTGTTACAGTCATCATGGGAATAACCAAGACATGCTTTGCTTTGATTTCAGCAATGTTCTTAGACCGGTTGGGGCGAAGAACCATGTTGCTGTTGGGCTCATGTGGCATGACAGTGTCTTTGTTCTTGCTGGGCTTTGGTTCCACCTTCCTTAAGTTCTCTGGTGACACAAAGAATGAATTGGTCATTGCTTTGTGTGTGGTTGCTGTCTGTGCTACAGTTGCATTCTTCTCTATTGGGCTTGGGCCCACAACTTGGGTTTATTCTTCAGAGATTTTCCCTCTGAGGCTAAGGGCCCAAGGTTCCAGCTTGGCCATTTCTGTGAACCGTTTGGTGAGTGGGATTGTGTCCATGACATTCCTTAGTGTCTCAGAGGCAATAACTTTTGGGGGCATGTTCTTTGTGTTTGGTGGGGTGATGGCTTGTGCCACACTCTTCTTTTATTGCTTTTTACCAGAGACCAAAGGCAAGAACTTAGAGGAGATTGAAGCTTTGTTTGAAGATCAGACACATTCAGCTTAAGAGTAAACTTTAGATTAAAAGTCTTGATCTTTGTGAGAAGATCAATTTCTGAA
Source organism: Phaseolus vulgaris (assembly GCF_000499845.2). Lineage (NCBI taxonomy): Eukaryota > Viridiplantae > Streptophyta > Magnoliopsida > Fabales > Fabaceae > Phaseolus > Phaseolus vulgaris. The sequence continues at coordinate 46,803,950 of NC_023756.2, read as the reverse complement.
GTTGAAGAAAAAACTGTGCTGTTGTTGTTCAAGAGATAGGCACACAACACAAGTGCAATTCTTTTTTTGTTTAATTTATTGTTTTGCTTGATAAGATACATAGTGATTGATACAATGGGTAGATTATTGAATAGTGAAAAATTCAACATATCCTGGAATTATTTTCTTCCAGGAAAAATTGTTTGGAAATTGGAGCTTTAGCTTCTCTGTTTCATTGGACCAAGTATATTTTTTTTGTATGAATCTAATTGTTTGTTCAGTGAGCATATGTCAACAAAGCATGTATATTTTGTAGTCTTCTATTAATGATGTTATTGTTCAACCAGAGAGACTCTTCATGGATTTACTGTAGTACAAGAATGAATAAAAGAACATCCACATTTCAAAACTAGCATCAACCTACAGCAATGTAAGAGCAAATTCACAATGATTTCCAATCAGAAATTGAAGGGGTCCTTGCCAGGTCTCAGAAGGAAATTATTGATATTGTGACTACTCCTTGAAAGGCAAATCCAATGAACCATAATTCAGATGTAACATCTGATCCATAACCTGATTTCTGTTTTACAGGAACAAAACCATGATCCCAATCTTGCGAACCATGTCTTCATCAACACCCTGAATCAGAAACACATAATACATTATGTCATATGTCACGGGTGTATTTGTATCAACCCAACATTTATGCTTGATATGTTCCCAAGACAGATCTCATAAATGCAAATGGATTATAGACAAGACATAGACACATCAAAATTTATCAACCACCAATTGTTTATTCTATCAAGAAGGATTGAATGCCTCTGATTTACAAGGTTGTTATCAGAAAATGATCACCACGTGGCTTGATGAATATAAATTAGGTAGGGTAGTGATCAATTATGAAAAAAAGAAAAGAAAAAGAGAGACATGTGTGTAATAATGTATGATCCTTAAGAATCAAGCACAAGTATATTTAGATTTTAGACTATATACTAGTCTTATGCTCCTCATTTTCTGTGATGCAGACGGGTTCCAAACTCTACGCGTGGCCTTTTTCCATTAATGTTCAAACTTGACTTGTAGGCTAGCCTATCTGTTACTACCCTTATCAGATTTTGATGTGTTGTTGCTTAGTCCTGGTCAAATTTTGGTCCAGACAAGTGCTAGTTGTTGTCCATCTCATTCAACTTCCACTATTAACTGTTTAGTTAATAGTTATAGTTTGTATTTTACTATGTATAGCACTACAATTAGTCTTGAAAAGTTTCTAATAGCAAGAACCCTCATAAACAATTGTTTGTCTTTGAGTTTGTGATTAAAGATACTATAACCTTCTGAAATCAGTCAAAACCAAAAGGTCACCAATACCAATGAATGGAGAAATTTTCAATAAGATGCACAGAGAGAACCAACTGTTTTAACATGAAATAAGATGAGACAAAAAATCAAATGGGGCCAAATTTAGAGCTTGTGGGACCAAATTCTGTATGTATAATAGCTGTACTATCAGAAGCATTAACCTAATATGCAAGACAACAGATGTCCAAGACTGGAAAATACACAAAGAGAAGAATGGCTTAATTGACAACTCCCTTCATCAAATCCATGACAATAAGTTAGAAATAAAAGATATAAACAACAAGATTGAAACTTTGTTTTGACCCATCTTTTAAGGAGCATCATCTAATGCTTATTTATTTTCATTTACAAGGTTTGAATTGGTCTGAAGAAAATTAAACTCTGTTCTTTAGAAAACAAAAAATGCTACTTAAAGTCTATATGATAAAAAAACATTAACTACTTCTTCAAATGGTGTGTTTTTTTTTATCAGCAGAACAAATCGCATGTTTTTTTTTTATCAGCAGAACAAATCGTGTGTATATTAAATGGAAGAAATAAATATCTTTCTTTTGCATCAATACAACCTGCTTTTCTTAAAATGAATAAAATTATCATTTTATTAACTGAATATTTTACAATGAAACATAATTTTTTTGTTCTATAATTTATGAGCTGCATAGAATGATAAAAAGTGTAATTGTGTTCTTAATATCTTATTACTTATCACTGATGAGTAAGAAATGTATGGTTTAATTAACTTATAATTACATCATAAGACTTGTACATAGGAAGAAATTACATAATATATAAAAAAAACACACTTTATGTTTATTTAATCATTGTTATCAAAGTTTTGGCCAAATGAGCATGACTAAAAATATCAAAACATAAGGTCTGACAGCAATATAAAGTTTTGCAGCAACTGAATAACTGGGTTCTGATTTCTAAATGACACCTGTGAACAGTGATTTCATAAAGACAAGAGAAAAATAAAAATAAATGGAAAAAGAATAACAGTACACATGCAGTTGTTCGGCATGGAAGATAATTGATTTTGACATGACTATGGCACCCATTTTTCTTCCTTTATTACATTTTAACTCATCATTAGAACCACTTGCTTCAGTGTGTGTATACAATTAACTCACTCACATGACCACATTGAACCACCCAACCACATCTGCATTAGTCCTCATACTTATGAATAATTAATGAGTTATCTTATTTTTGTTCATATTTTTCTATACTTCTCTTGAAAAAAGTTATAACAAGAATAGAATGTGTTTGGAGTAATGTTTTTTTTAGTTTCTCTAGAAACTTGAAATTCACCTGATATGCTGTGAAAATGCATTGGTGTACTCATCTTCTGAGGTAATTGTACACACTACACACAGTCACGTGTAGCAAGACACTGACCTTTCAAGAGAGCAATCTGCATTAAAAAATTTGTAGCCAAGCAAGGTTTTTCTTTCCCTTGTAATGTTGTATTCAGACATAGCAGTATCCAACTTGTCAAAATATACGTTGCACAGGTACTAATTTCATTATGAATCTTTTTGCTCAAAGTAGGTACCCTCTTTGAGATTATTTTCAACATAATAAGAACTATTTAAATGGTACTGATTTTTGGTAACATGTTATTTCATATATACATATATGGATTCAAAGATGGAGGTTCTGATCAACCATATTATAGCATGTTACTTATTTGAATATGAAGCATGGTTAATTAAGACAAAACAGGGATGTGGTTAGTGATTACTGATTAGGAGAAAGATGCCATAAAATGTAGGAACAGAACTGTTCAGGAAAGGTCCAATTGAACAACCACCACCCCACTTTCATTTTCCCAAGGAGGCTGCATACCAACTCCACCCTCAAAAGTAAAGGCAACGAAACTTACAAAACTTGTTTAATGAAAAAGGGTCACTATCTTCCAAGTTTGGAGATTGTGGGGTCCAGTTAGGAGGCAGAAAAAGAAAATGAGACAACACAAGAGAGTCTGAAGAAGACAAAGGAGAACAACAAAAAGCAAAGCAAAGAAAAGGGAAACCCTCAAATCCATTGATCTTCCGAAAGGAAAAACTAAAGTCTCTTTAATGGCTCCTCTCCTTGTGCCAACTTTATAGAGAAATCTTCACTGAGATCATCACCTAAAAAGAGATACATTTAGAGATTCTCACATACAACTTTGTGTCCCTTATCTGCATCAGAAGGTACCAACCAGAAAATCTCATTTATAGTTAATTATATACATTCTGGAAGTAGTAGTACTATCCTTGCCATCACCAATGTTGCTAAGTTCCATTTCCAGCACCAAGAAGTTCTTTCAAAAGACTATAAAGAACTTCAAGTCTTTCTTCTCCCCGGGTTACCAAAGGCTTCCAAAAACTTCTCCTCATAGCCATTTCTCTTATTCTGTGGCTGCATCAAGTGCCATGGACATTACCAGCAACACAAGTTACCAAGAAATGGAGAAACTGTATACTGATTTCTCAGACCAATGGGAATCAGAAACAGAGAAAACAAGGACAAGAATGAAGAAGAAAGCTGTATCTGCATTGCCATCAAAGCAAGAAAGTGAGGTCTATAGTGGAAGCTACATTAGCTTGTCCAATGCAAGCCATGCTCAGAAGAAGAACAAGGTGGAGAAAAAAGAGGAAGGTGGTGACAACAACCAAAACAACAGGAGGAGCTTAACTCTAGAAAAGGAAAGGCATCCAAAAGAGTCATCATTCATGTCTATGTATATGAAGGAACACAGATACTGCATGGTGGAACAGAAGCTGAGGGAGTTGGAGATGTTGGACATGAACAATGTGGAGTATATATTAGACATTGAAGAGGTTCTTCATTACTATTCTAGACTCACTTGCCCTGCATATGTTGAAATTGTGGATAAGTTCTTCTTGGAAATGTACTCAGAGTTGTTGGGTCCATCTATGAGGCATGCTTCACCTTCCAGAGTCTCTAGGAACAAGCTAAGATATCAGTGAAAGGTCTTAGGTTTGTTTGGCTTTTGTCTTGTTCATTAACTTCTTGAGACCCTCTAAAGATCATTTGACGTTTTCTTGAGTTGATTCTGTGTTTATTGACCTTCAATTTCGTGGATGGTAATAGCTGTTTGTGTTTTGTTTGTCTAAATAATTCAAAAGGTTTTTTTTTTTTTGTTCATTATTATATTTTTCATTGATCAAAGCATTTCATTGACATTAATTATGATAAAATATTTTGTTCTGAAAATTGCCGTGTTTTCCAAAATAGTAAATATTTTTTAAGATTATTTGCTGGGTGGTCTTTCTGGAGACTGAGATGCAAGATTAGAGTTCTTTTTTTTATGTGCTTTCTCTTTGGGAGTGAGTGGTATGTACTTGAAGGAAGAAATACAAGGTTTGCATTTATTTTCTCTCTCTCTAAACAAGATCATTTTTATTTGTTCTCATTTTAGGATTTTTTTTATCGACAAATAATGATAACATCATTCTAAAGTATTTAAGGAGTGTTTCAAAATAAAACCTATTAATTCTCTTGCAATACTTCTATTAAGCCACAACACAATTTTGATTAACCAAAACCCTCAACTTACAAAGATAAAAGAATAGTTCAAACTCATCTCTTCAATTTTACAGAGTTTCCCTCTCCTCCCTCCCCTGTACGACAGCATCTACACATACCCAGTACATTAATGACATTGTATAATCACATAGATTTTAAGCAAACCTTTAGACATTGTACGAGTTCGAGTAAAGAGAATGTAGTTCTAGGAATTCTATGGGTCATCCACACCCAGGCAGAAATCTATGCCATAATAGTTCTTCAACATAAGCCTTATTGTTCTGAAATATAATATTATTTGTATGGTTTCATATCATCCAGACTATAGATACCCAAATCCATTTCCATATTTAGAATGGTCTAAACTCTTCTCTTCAATTTTACAGAGTTTCCTTCTTCTCCCTCCCTCCTCCCTCCCTCCTCCCTCCCCTATACGACAACATCTACACATACCCAGTACATTGTATAATCACAAAGATTTTAAGCAAACTTTTAGACATTGTACGAGTCTGAGTAAAGAGAATGTAGTTCTAGGAATTCTATGGATCATCCATACCTAGACATAGAACTCTGTCATACAGAATAAATCTTCAACATAAGCCTTAGTGTTCTTAAATATAATATTATTCTTATGGTTCATATGATCCAGACTATAGCTACCCAAATCCATATTTTATTTTGTTTTGCATTTAGTTCAAATAAATGGGATAGTTGAAAATGTTGCATTAAACTCATTGTGTACTGATTAAATTCCAACCCATATATCATACATCTGACAAACAAAATTTAATTTCTTACATCATACAATGAATATAATGAGATGTGTTACAGTTCCATCTTTAAATTGACAAAATATACACAAAGTATTAGATAATACTATACCCTACAGACCAATCATATTTTAAACACATTCTCCCCTTCACTAAGTGTCAAACAATATGTTGAGCAGAAAAAAACACCTGAACACTTCATAAAATAGAAAAATCAAATTCATTAAGTACACTACTATCATCTTGTAAATAATTAAAAGTAGAGTCTATACTTTCTATTTTCTATACTTCCCACTTCCATGAATCTTCATCTTCCTCTTTTAAATTTTTACCCCATAACATTTGGATAAGATATACTTGCAGTTGTGTTACATGTTTGCTCTCAATTTAGGATAAAAACAAATTTAAACCAAGAATGCTTTATTCCTTCTATTTGATTTGGTTCTACAATTTCTTTTTAGTCCAAATCACATTAATTGGATTGAAATTAGGTTGGTTTTACCTGGGTCTTAGATTATAATAAAAATTATTTTATATGTTTTTGGCATTTGTACTTTTTGTGAAGTATAATTGTGGCTCTATATTTTAAAAATTGAATAATTAGTTCCCAAACTTTAAAATGGTGCGAATTTAGTTTTAAAATACTTTAGGTCTATTATTTTTAAAATTGTATGAAGCTATTATTTTCTTGTAGCCATCTTTTTACCTAGAATTCTACGTGGAGGGTAAGCATTCCATGTCAATTTAGTTAACAAACATTATAAAAATATATATGTATAAGAGATTAAAAACTTACTATATTTTTTATTAGTAAATTTACTACATTTAAAGGTATTAAAGAGACAAAATGTTATATTTAGATTAAATAAGTACATATTTAATTTGGTACTCATATATCATAAGTACATGCAGCTTTCGAAGGTTTTATTTGTGTGGATAATTTTTAGTGCAAATGTGAGGGAAAAAGTGTAAAGGGTCATGATTATCATAATTTGGGGGCATTTAGAGCCATGATTCACTTTAATAGCTCAAATTTTCAAACAATAATCAACATTCTTTTTAATTTTTTATTTCTTTATTTATATGATACCATCATGGTACTTACATAAATGAAAAGTAAAAAAAAGACTATGAATAGCAAACAATCCTCTTAAAGATGCACGTATAATTTATATAGGTGTTTGAGTTGTTATATAAACGACTCACTCATTTTGCATGCACTTTTGAGGAGGTGATGAAATATCATTTAACTCTCTAATAAAAAGTATTATAATTACACAATCTTAAATGTATTTTTAGATTTAATAATACATTATAAATTCAAAATATATTTTAGATAGTATATTCTAAAAGATATTTTCATAATTAGAATGTGTGAATTATACAATTCAAAATTCAAAATGTATTAAAGCATTTAAAATTTTACAATTAAAAATATATTTACATATTAATAAATATTTTTCAAATTTATTTTAAATTGTACAATCTATAATTTCTTTAATTTAAAAAAAAAAACATTTCAGTAATTGTTATATAAACAAAAATCATAAATTTGTCTACATCGTATTGAATACAATCAATTATAAACAAAAATAAAATTATATTGAAAATTAAATTTGTCTACATCAATGCACTCAATTGTATGCAAAGGTAACATATGTGTGTGTAACTCCCAACATTTAGGTAAATATTTGCATCCTACTAATGTAACATGAAGACCATAAATTAGCATATGCATAACAATATATAGATTTATAGTTGGTATGAGACAATCATCTTGCAATTTCACCTACACCAGTTTGGAACGCATAATGTAATTGGTAAATGTTAGGATTATGAATTTTACAATCTGAAATAGATAAATTTAACTTATATCCTTTTAGATTGCACAATACAAAAGGTCATTGGATTGTGCATTTCAGAACTAGAACAACATGAAAACAAAACACTCACCGACAACCACCGCCCAACATCACTACCAAGCACAACAACCACTACCACTACCACCATTAAACATATCAAACACCGTCACCAAGCACACCACCATTGTTCACCATAATGAAACTCAACCAAAAACACACAAAGTCACCTCATAGTGCCACACCTAACTTATTTACATAAGGGTACATTTGAAATTTCAAAATTTATGCGGTGTATGTTTAAAACATGCGAGTGTAAAAAGAATGAACCATAACTATAGGCCCAAAAAGAGTGTAGAATTTTGATGACTTTTGCTTCTTGCACCCCTCATTTTTTGAACTACACTCCTCATACTAGTCAAATGACATATATGCCCTTGAGGGTTTATAATGAAAGCTTAGTTTTTTTTCTCCCTCCTTCCCTTTTCTTCGTCATTGTTGTATTGTGTTGTGCCACTAGTGGTTGCGCTTCACATCCTCCCCAATTGTGATTTACTTTCCCTCATCCATTTTGTTTCCTTCTGTTTCGTTCTAACCACCTTCTGTTGTCTATTACCATCATTGTGATACAAATGATTGTTGTTGAGGTCTTGTAGGTAAGAATTTTTTTACTTTTTTTACTTTCCATAAAGGATTGTATGGAAGAATACCAGATTTTAAATTCTATATGGGGAGGTATCATCATTATGAATATTTCTGGAATAAGTTTTTCAGAACAACTTTCCAAAATACTATTTTCTGGATGATGTTTCAAAGTTATCATTTCGTAAACATATTTCGAAAAGAGTATTTTGAATAACTGTTTTGTAAAACTTATTTTAGATTTTTTTTTTTTTTTTGGTTTGCATGACTAGGTGTAGCTCTTTAAATAGGTGGAGAAACATGGTTAGAACTAGAGGGACTAGTTCTCAAACTAAGACTAATTGTGTATGAACAAACGATCTACTAGACGAAGAGAGCGAGGTGGTGCTAGTAACATTGTTGAAGATGATGTTGTAGAAAAAAATATGGTAGTTGAGAAGGTCCATGTAGCCAAGGATGAACCTATCTTGGAGAGTCCGTGTATAGTTCATTATTCGTCGGTTATGAGAACCATGTTATTAGACAATTATGAAATGGAGTGGTAGATAATAATGTTCATATACATGCATTAAAGTTAATGTTTTATTTATTAGAAATGCTAAAATGATATTAATTGACAATTGTAAGATTATGGTGAGATGAAATTGGTCACACATGACAATAAAATGAATAAGTTAAGAGCTCCACATGATTATATAGAAGTTGTAATCGAGTTGTCAGGCTTAGTCGATCTTGTTTGTGTTAGGTATGACACTACATAAGAAGGAGTGTTGTTTGCCTTGTAGAGAGGTTGCATCCCAATACAACACATTCTCTCTCACAACCTAATAATACATATATATTCCTTCCTCGTTGTCCATTGACGTATCCAACTTTAATATAACAATAATAAAGTAAAACTCATAAATAACCTTTCTTGCCCACTTCAATCGTTCATCACGAGTAACGAATACTTACATGACAACTTTATATTTCACCAAATATGTTTCACATATGCATGTTATGTAAATATTAAAGTGGAAGTAACCTTTACCGATACCACTTCGGTTGACAATGAATCAATACATTTGTTTATCCGACATTCATTATTCAATGCATTACAAAATATAGAATACTCCATATCAACATCATCTATGGAGTACTCTTCCTCCAGCATCGACCTTCAGTCAAAATCACCATTTGAGTCTTTCCATGGAGTTCGTGCCTTTAAAATAAAACTCCCAAAGGCAAAATTGGTATTTTTAGAAATTGAGAGAGTGATAGTAAAATTGTGAGGGTACAAGAAGCAAAAGCCAGTTTTGAAGTCCAATATTCTCCTATTGGGTTCCCAAATTTGGGCCCTTCTAGCCCTTAACATATATATAGTGGGAAGCAATGCATGTGCAATGGGATAGTGTGACATTGAGAAATGAATTGGTATGTGACATTGAGACACACACACACATTGAAGATGAATTGGAAGTTGAAGATGAAGGCATGAGCAGTAAAGCAAGTACAGAATTAAAGGTTTCCACTTAGCAGGCACATATGGTGGATCCCATCTCATCTCATCTCATCTCATCTCCCACCCACTGAGATCAAGGAATTGAAAGGAAAGGCAAACAAGGAATCCCAGTGACAGACACATGCCAATCATGTTCCAGGAGATATATTGTTCTTCAACAGAAGGAAGATTCCACTAGTATCCATTCATATTCCAAGAATATGGGGTCAATATCACTAACAAAAGTGAGTTGGAGTCTCCCCCTTGAGACAAACAAGAGGTGATTGAGGAGCCTAGACTTTCACCACTGTCTCACTCAAATGCCTATCTAATGGTAAAATCAAAGGGCTAGGACTCATTTTAGGGCTATGCTTTCAAGGAATATTGTTCTAGCCAGCTAGTATCTAGGGCATGTTAGATAGAATTACCATCATGGCCCAATTGACCTATTTCCTACCACATACTACTGCTATCTAACTTTAAGGCATTAATGGACCTTGCATCATAGATGCTCACTTCCTTCTCATCCAATCAATCAAAAGTTGCCCTAGCTACCTACCTTTAATTCGTACCCAAGCACCAAAACAGTATCAAAATTTATGCAAAATTTAAGACTTCAAGAACCTTGTCAAGGAGGCATAATATTGTTGACTAAGATATTTTCCACCTACTCTTTCACTATACACTTGACAGACTCACAATTCAAGTATAATCAAGTATTCTACACATATACCATTAGCATAAAAGATAAACAAACTGATATCCCAAGAACCTAGTCAGAATTTCGAGATGAATTCAACAGATGAGATAATTTGAGTCTGTATAGTTTCTGTGATGGATCAAACATCCCTTTGGAACAGCTTATAAAAACAGTTAAGAAAGATTAATGAAAGCACACGAACTTTTGTCTAATCAAAGTGTGCAAATGTTTTATCATGTTGGTTGAAAGTGAAACTCATTTGTTGACTTTTGTAGAAGAAGACGCGTGGATGAGAGGACCCTCCTTGGTTGTACGATTCATATATGCATGCTTTTGATTTGTCAGCACACTGAACAGGAACAAGTTTGTTTTATTTTGTCTCGCTAGATACATAGCTTGCTCCTTTATTTTTTACACGTCCTTTTGCATTATGATCGAGCATCGTGACAAATAACCAATTGGTGTTGTAAAATATCCCTGAAGGTGGAGAAGAGAGTGATAGAGAGATTTCACGAAAGTGGTAATGGAATGCAACATCTTTGGTTTGGAATCCCCAGAAAACGTGGAGTGAAGAATGGTGCAAGTGATGTACAAGACAAGTTGCAAGTGGCATGCATGGTCCATGGAAACTGTCACCCAACTGCTTCAAGAGAAAGCCTCTCTCGATGGAGTGTACAAAGATGAACAGTTCCCATCTACAAATTCTTTTCTCTCTCTCTCACTCTTTCTCTCTGTGTTTCAAAAAGGAAAATGTTAAACATGAGATCAAATGTATATGGATGGAAGGAAGAAAGAGAAGAAAAGATAAACTAAAAAAACTGAATGAAATTGATAGATGTGACAAATGATGTAAAGATAAAATAACTTGTAAGGAAAAGTATCACTCAAGAAACATCTTCTTTTTACCAACCCAACCATTAGTGAAAATTATCACACTGCATGTTCCTTAGTAAAGATTTGAAATTACACCCAAATGCCAAAATAAATTTACATTATAATCCTAATAGTTTTAGTGTATAAACAGAAGAAAGAGGACAGAAAAAAAGTAATAGAGATATTTAAGATTACGACCAGAAATGAAGAGAACAATGAGAAGGAAAAAGAGAGAGAAAAAAAGTAAGTATATGATATAATAATAACTTTTTGCACTATCCCTTATCTTCCAATAAATATATATATATATATATTATAAGTAAGAAAAATAAATAAATATGAATCAACTCAACTCAAGAATGATCCAATTCTTATACATCTTAGACAGAAAGTTCATAACTGTCCAAATCACAACATGAGTCTTTCACAAACAACAAAAGGAATCACATACCCAACCTAACACAAATAACTTGTTTTTAATCAAAGGATCAAGACACCAACATGAAAAGAAAAAACAAGTTAATGGAACTTTGAAAGAAACTCAAGACCAGACATTCAGTTGAGTCAAAGAGAAAATTTCAAAATTTTCAAAATATCAATCACTCTTCCATAAACCCGAACATTAAAAAAGTTATATTTGTTTTCAATTCATTCAAGAATTGAAGCTTTTGAAAACCATAAGAGGTTGGTGGTGCAGGAAGAGGTCCTTTTTTAGGTTAGTTTTTTTTTTATAGTGGAAGATAATGGTAACCTAGGTTAACGACGTGACACACAGACATAGTGTGTAGCAAAGAATCTTTGGTTCCATATATGAGTATATCCCTTTTCTGTTTTTCTTTTTGAGTCTCTAATGGTTCTGACGAAGGGTCATGGTCACACTCACACGCTCACAAGCCTGCATGTCTTGCCCCTTTCATATACACGTAATAAAGTTGAACAGAGGAGATCCGTTTCCATGCCAACCTTCACAACCATCGTGCCATGGTGTGTGCATACATTTGACAAATATATCTTACTAATTTCTACAGGACCATTATTAGGTCTTCCTAATTTTCTTCTTCTGCCTATGCATCAAACCATGTCAATCTCCTAGATCCGTGACAACCTTCTTTTAGGGTTTACTTTTAGTTGCTTAATCACCCAAAACTCTTTTTCAAATTCTGCAATATCTTTCTTTCTCCCTTCAAAAATTATAGAGGAACCTGTATTAACCTACTGTAATGAATCAACTAGGTAGATTCTAAAGTATAAATAAAACTTTAATTAAATATTAATTTTAAAAAAAAATTATCAGCAAATAATTAATAAATTAAAACAAAGACACTTCAGGGTGTCCCAACCCGTATATAAAACCAACTCATACCAATTACGCCATATGATTCTTAATAATTTTTAGAAATTATTTATTAATAATAGAAATTATTTTATTTATATACTAATAATTGTTCTAGTATTTAAAATAGTGTTTAATTTAGGCTTCAGGTAGCTTGTCTAATTTTTCTTCGACTTGTTTTTTCTTTTTTAATTGGTGTTTTGATCCGCTGACTTTCATTGTTTATGATGTTCTTTTAGGTGCCTTCGTTGGTTTTGTGTTGGTAGGTTATAGCATGGTTGCAGGGTCTCTCTTTTGAGTGGAGTTGTTAGTATGCATATGAGTTGGATCACCCCTTAAGTGGTTCGTATTTATTTATTTTTTTTATTAAAACAATTTTGGTTTCTAAATTAGTTTATATTATTGTTAAATGGTTTCTAAATTTGTATCTAATTAGCTACTAAGGTTTTTGCTACCAAATTTAGAATCTAAATAATTGGTAGTTAAAATCTTGGTAGCTAATTAGATATCAATTTAGAAACTATTTAATAATAATATAAACTAATTTAGAAACTAAAAAAAAATTTAGTCTCTAAAATGGTCTCTAATTTAGTCACTATAGTAACTAATTTTTTTTTTCTAGAATTGGTTTCTATTTCATGATTTTCCTGTAATGATGTTATTTTTTTTAACTATAAAATGACAGTAAAGATAGGATCTTTGTTCACCATAACAATCACAACTGACACTTATTTCAGTAAATGAAGGTTTGGATGTGGATTAAATATAAATACTTAAATGTATCATTTTCATACCCGATACATTCACTCATTGAATGTTTGAAATTTACTAAGTAATGTTCTTCTTTGCAATTTTTTTACGTTTTGTGTATATGAGTTGGACCAATACTCCTATTTATTTCATTTTTATTAATATTAAAAAAATAACTTGAACATGACATGTCTATAGATGTTCAAAATTAGAAGTATTGAGAAAAAGATGAAAGATGAAGTGTTGAACATGAAAAGTGCTTAGTTAGTTTAAGGGCATACCAATGTTGACCTTGAAGTTATGTAAATAATTAAGATGAGAGGCAAAAGGCATGTGAGACATATTTGGAAGTGAGAAGGTTTTGAATGTGAGCTATCTGAGAGTTCTACGTGCTCTTGTTTTCCTCCATAAATATTTCCAAAAGAAAACTAATGGCAAATGGTCCTAAAGAAAGATATGCCACACTCATCAATCATATGGTCATTACAATAAATTTCTTTTTGGACCACGTTTATGGATGGCATGGATATTCATGACCATGTGCACCACCATCCATTCTGTATATCTGCATTGTACAATATGAAAGCTGAGTTTTGGGATTAAGTTTCAATGGTTTCACGTGCCATTTGGACCATATGTAAGTCCTTCACCCTTAATGTCATACTACTTGACACTTTCCCCTCATGTACCTCCTAATAAATAACCATCACCACACTTCCTAACCCTAAAAATAATATAATAACATTATATATATTTGCTATTTACTTTCTCCCTTCCTTCTCAAATGTAAACTTTTCAAAATTAAAAGTTGTTTATATTTGTATACTTCACCTATTTTTTTAATTATTTTATATATATGTACATTTATTATGATGTAGAAAATGAAATGGTAAAATAAATAAAAAAGTTTAATAAGTTTTTTGGTTCTGATATTTGTCGTAATTAGTCGATGTGGTCTCTCTATTTCTTTTATTCTCAATGAGATCATTTTTTTAAATGACTTGATGTGATCATTTTTATTAATGTTGCTGCAATGACTAACGACAGAATGAAATGTGACATTTTAACTTATTAGGTGAATATTATGTGACCTTTGTAGTTATTTACTGAGGTGGAAAATGTTATTTTGTGAAGATTATTTTTGACAAGTCAAAAAACTAAAGAGACAAATCAAAAAAGAGAACTAAATTAGTGAGATTGAATATGTTCCAATTTAGAGAATACAAAAAGGAAGCCTCTTTTGGGCAGTGTGACTAGATGTGAGAACATGGTGACGATGAAAGAGTTGAAAAATCTCCATCATGCATCCTATCTAGTGTAAATCTGGGTTGTCATCTGCTAAAGATTGCATAGTTTTGTTGTCATATGAACTTTTTTTTTTTTTTCAATTGAACTAGACATCTCAACTACCACAATCAGTTGCATCCTCTTCATAAATATGTATGATTTATGACTCTTATATATATTGATGCAACATTGAAAAGTGCAAACTTATTTTGAGAAAATAATATTATTCTACTGCAAAATAGAAGAATATGCAATCCAAAATTTCACAAGCTCACAAGGACTATCACCATCTTGAAATTAAACCATTGTGCTAAAAAAAATAGACTAGATGGACCTCCTTTCTTTTTCTCAATTATATGCAGTACTAACCCTGACCATTACAAAAAGAATAAAATAACTTCCACAATTTTGTAGTCCTAAATGGAGGAAAGCATTGAGAAAGATAAACTTTTCCCAATTACAGGTAATGAATTTTCAATAAAAATATAGAAAATATCATCAAGTCAATTTCTACAACAACTGTAACCAGTTTCTAGATACATTTACAAAGTTCTACCTATTTTCTAGAACTCCTACTCCCACAACCATGAGAGGAATTACATTGGTTTTGCAACTACAACTAAACAAGGACGAGAACCAATAACGAGAGATTGATAAGGAATGAATGACAAACTTAAACCCAAGAGAATAGAAGAAGAGAAAGAGTAGAGGGAAATAAGATAACCTAACTACAAAAAAGGGACAAAGATGATATGATCTCATCTGTCACTGTACAACTATTTTAAATCATCTACGATGTGTCCATATACATATGTGTAATCATCACCTCCTTAACGATGTCAACGTCAATGTAACAACAAATTGACTATATTGAATTTTTTTAACAAAAATGAGAACTACTTTGAAAAATTTTACAAAAAATTAAGGACCACATTAACTAATTGCGACAAATAATGAGTTTAATAAATCTATTAAATCTACAAAAGGTATAAATATTTTATCAAAGTGAAGAAAATTTATGGAAGAAAACAAAGTAAAGAATATTTATTTAATTCTTTATTGTTTTAAAAAAATTAAACAATAATTAAAGAAAGAAAAAAAAGTATTGTTTATTCAAATTGTTTTCTTATAAATATCATGTTCTCTCACTTTTGGTTAAATATGTTGTTGCAGCTTTACACTTTGATAATGAAATATTTCCCTTTAATTAAGATAATATCAATTACTGCTGCATATCCTCCCAAGCTAAAAGAAGAAATAAGTAACCTTGAAAGGACTAAAATATGATGCATGCACATCAAAGCTGGTTTGTAGGTTCTGTTCTTTTTAATTAAATTAATTTTTTTATAAAAAAAATATTATCAATAAAATATTACCTTACAAGGTCTCTAACACAAACATGATGAAAGATGCAAATTGCATCTGTCATTGATTTAGTTATATAAAAAACACAAACTAGTTACATTCAAATGAGTTTTATATGTTAGCTTGATTAAAAAAAATTTATCAACAAGAAATAATAAATAAATATAAATTATTTTAGAATTGGTTCAATCCTTCTGCAAATCAAACCGAAAACAATCAGCTACTCCATTCAATCAAACTTAAGCTACTAAATAGAGAAACGTAATAACACCAAACAAGCGTCTTACTCAAACTAAAAGTCTGCAAAATTAATGACTTTTAATCATAAACAAACATATTAACGGGTTTAGACATCAATCCGATTAGAAAAAACAAGCATACGCAACTTTAAATGTAATCCAATACTAGATCTTTAGTTGAAAAAAAAAAAAATAATCTATCACTCTAATGAATTTATTCTTATGTTTCCATATGTTACCAAACAACTACTGAAATTCAAACACTGAAAAAAAACATTAATAGAGGTTGGAAGATAGTTTTGAAGTAAAAGTAGTTAGAGATGTATAATGGTTGTCTTAGTCTTGAGTGGTGATGTTATCCCTGTTCCACCGTCATTACAATGAATACATTATTATTATCACTATCACATTTCTTAGAATAGATAGATTAGTACACTGCAAAATCAAATTTGGTATCCTTTTCTTTTATCATAAGAATTTTCAAGGCATTTAGTTTGAACTTGCTTGTCACTTTAATGCTCCCTATATGTGCAATCAACCCTACACAAATCAAAAGTTCCATATATCTTTTTCTAGTATGGAATCACATGTATCATTATATATATATATATATATATATATATAGAGAGAGAGAGAGAGAGAGAGAATTATAAAACCAGTTTAGTTGTGTTATGGTCTAACACGGAACAAACTTGAAGGATTTGGCTGGTTATGTGGTTTGTCTTCATTTGGATACATAGTTTACATATAAATAATAATATTTTTAAAATATTGCAAATGCAAAATATGTTGTAGATTTTATAAAATTTAGGTTTAAGTTGTGGTCAAAATGAAGATTTTCTTTTCTTTTTTAGGAATAGTCAATTAACCATAAAAAAATAGTCCATTTCTATTTTCTTATTAGGGTTGAGATATTCATTAAATATCTTATTTTATTTATTTTATCAATAAAAAATTATTTGTTGATAATTTTTCTAAAATAACTACTTGAAAAAATTTAAATAATAAAATATTATATTTGGATGATAATAATAATAATAATAATAATAATAATAAACATAAATAAATAATAATATACACTTAAAATAATTCAATAAATATCAATTTTAAAGAAAAATAATAATTAATCATTATATTATATTGATTAAATTAAAAATTAATTTAAATACTAAAAAAAATAATTGGTATCTAAAATAGTTTCTGCTATTAATAAATTTTGTAAACCAATTTTTTAAATTAGTATCTAATTAGCTATCAACTTTAAAATTTAAAATCTAAAATAATTGGTAACTATAGCTAATTAGATATTAATTTATAAATTAATTTATAAATTTTATTAATAATAAAAATTATTTTAAATACTAATATTTTTTATAATCTCTAAAATAATATATAATTTAGTTAATATAGTGATTAATTATTTTTGTTTATAAAATTAATTTTTATTTATTAATTTTTTAATGATATTTAATTATATATAGTGGTTATATGAAATGATAAGGTGTTATGATGTTTATATAAATTTAATGTAGATTATATAAACTTTGTATATAACTTTGTATATATATATATATATGTTCCTAACATATTATATCCAATTCTGAAGTGGTTTTCAGTCAAAGTGGAAAATGGTGGTTCTAAACACAATTTTTGTAGATGATGTTTTGATTTGACATTTAGTGGTTTGGCGAGTGCAGAGCTTGAAATGGTATAATTTTGTGTAAGTGTGTGGTTGATTTGTTATTCCTCATTAATGTATTTGAAAAAATAATATTAATAAAAAAATAAATATAAACCAATTCAAAAATGATATAACCCTTATAAAAAAACACAACAAACTCCATCTTTCATCTTAAAGTTTGCTGAAAAGCTTACAAAACTAAAAAAAAAAACTCATTTAATAAAAAAAAAAATATAAATTATTTCAGAAATAATACTAAAAAAAACACAACAAACATCATCTTTCACCTTAGAGTTTGCTGAAAAACTTACAAAACTAAAAAAGAAATAACTCATCGAATAGCAAATTAAAACCACAAACACATTCTACATAAAGAGAAAATTTTGTGGTTGAGAATCACTTAATAAAAAACATAAGAGATTTGAGAATATTTTTGAAGTAAATCGAAGGGTAAGTGAAGAAATATATGAAAATGTGATCCCAATAGCCCTTATTCTATGAGACAAGATGTCCTGGTAAATGGTAGTAGGGTCAATCTATAAAAACCAAAAGAAAGATGTTAGTGGGAGAGAGGAAACGTGCACAAATCCAAAAAGAGAAGAGATGGATGCATTATCTTCAGGAATCATTGCTCCTATGTTTCCTCTTTTCTTTGCTTTCATATATCATAACAACATACTTTTATTTTTTTATTTTTTTATGGGTTGAGAGAAAAGAAGATAAAGATGGGAGAGAATTAAGGGTTGTTAAGGATGGAATTAAGAAATTAGATATGGGGCATGCAATAATTAGTTGGTGGTCCTCTTTTCTGAAAAAGGAAACCCTTCATGCATTTGTGTTGTGTTGTGTTCTAGACCTATTTATTCATTCCTCTTCATTCAAAACCCTATTAAGATTATTCTTTCTCTTCTCTTCTCTTCTTTTGTGTATAAAAATCTCATCATCAACTCTCACTTGGTCGGAACAAAACACACCAACCTACCTATCTTTATCTTAATACTATACTCTAACTAATAACTATCTCCATTATGGCTAAGTTTCTCACTTTCAATCTAATTCCAAAATCATTTCTGGTTTACCTCTTTTCTAGCAATATTTTCTAGAGCCTATTGCCACTTGTTCTATTTTTTATCAATAAATAATAAAAATGAATAAATAAGTATATTTAAAGAATATTCACATAATCTTTCAAAACAAATCAAATGACTATTACATGAGGGTTTCCAAAACCGGGCTCTCCAAAACATAATCCATAATATCATGAACCTCCCCACAACCTGTTTCATGAATTCTTGAAAAATTCTGACCCTTTTGTCTGCATTGATATTGTAAATATCTGCATTGATATTGTAAATATCTTGGTTTGTCAGTTTTTTGTGTCAATCTTACTGTAAAGTAGATTTTTTGTTAAATTTTAATGGATTAAATATGTTTTTTTTTTCTATATTTTCACGCGAAATTGGTTTCTTATCTAATCAAAACTTTAAACCGCATAAGTATTTATAGTAGGAAAAGTATTGTTGGACTAGAATGTTAACATATTTCATGTTAACTTATTTTTGATGTAGATATTATAATATTATAATACAGTATCCATTAAAAAAATTATTAAAAAAACATTACAAATATTAAAAAATTCTAAAGTTTAAATTAATAATAAAACTAATTTCGCGTTACAATATAAATACAAACATTAAATTAATTTATGTGTATTTACTCGCACTCTATGTTTGATATATATATATATATATATATATATATAAATTAAGTTTTACCATGTTAAATCAAAATATTCAAGAGTATTGTGTAATAATATAAATTTTCAATTTGTATCGACGTTAATTAGTATCGTCATCACATTTATTGAACTTAATTTCTTTTTACAAAATCCATCATTTAATTAAAATATTTTATAATATGAATTATGTTTACAAAATCTTCCATCGAATTATTTAGAATTTCAATGATACGTGTGTGGTTAACATCATATATGATTTTAAAATACATGAAAATAAGATATACTTAATTTATTTCATTATTACAATAATTTAATTTTAATAAAATTTTACATAAACAATTAAGATAATAATTACTTAAAACTCAACAGTAAAGAAATATATTATGTATAAAGGTATTAAATGAATATGTTAAGTTTAAGAAGAAAAATTTATTAATATATTTTATTTTCATTTTTTAGTTATTTATTGAAACCTTTTTTCTTAAAAAAATAGCTTTAGTCTTTTAATAAATGCATTATTTTTATTTGTTACAAAAAGTATACAATTTATTTGTGAGTAAATTAATAAAATATGTTCAGTAATTCGTCCAAAATTAAGTCCAAAATTTTTTAAAGTTAAAAACTATAGTAATTTTAGAATAAAAGTAGTATATAGTTTTACTCTCTTTTTTAAAGCTCCCCTTTTAATTTTTGGTTCCCTACCTTATTTAGATGAATGGGAAACAATTGCTTAAATTGTTGTTAATAACAACACCAAAAGAAGTTGTGGTCAATAATTAAGCCTAAACCCACAAGTAAAGTGGAGAATTTATCTTATGTGTAATTTCTCCTAAAAAAAATAAGTTTGAAGTATATAAAAATTAAATAGAATTTAATATTTTATATGTTTATATTATCATTCATTCATATTTTCATAATAACTTTAAAACACATCTACATCATTTCTTTAAAAAAAAAAAAAGATTGTATTCATAGTGTATGAAAAAATAAATTTTCATAAAAATATAACCTATATTTATTGAAAGCTTCATACTATTTTTCTAAATTTTTTTATAAATAAAAATAAATAAATTAAAAGAAACACTTCATAAGTTTGTCAACCCTTATATACATATATAAAATATATACATCTAACTAATAAGAGATACTCAAACACACTACAAACTCCATCCAAAACAAAAAATTTAATTATCTTATACTCGCATTATACACCATTCATTACAAAAGTATAAAATATTTTCCTAATATTAGGATGAAAATCCACATATATAAAAGTATAAAATATTTTAGAAAAGGGGTGAGAGTGATGAAACTATAAGATTTAATTAATGACAAACACTACAAGAAAATCATGAAATAAAAACTAATGTTAGAGACAACAAAATAATTAGTTGTTATAGTGACTAAATTAGAGAACATTTTAGGGATTAAATACATTTTTAGTTTCTAAATTAGTTTATATTATTGCTAAATGGTTTCTAAATTGGTATCTAATTAGCAATCAAAGTTTTTGCTACCAAATTTAGAATCTAAATATTTGGTAGTTAAAATTTTGATAGCTAATTAGATACCAATTTATAAACTATTTAACAATAATATAAACTAATGTAGAAACCAATTTTTTTTTAGTTTCTAAAATAATCTCTAATTTAGTTACTAATTATTCTGGTCTTTAAAAATTATAATTTGTTTTTATGTTATGAATTAAACTTTGAAGGTTGGGTTTGTAGGTGTTGGTATTGAGAGAGATGAATGAAAGTAAACGATGGAAGACATTTTTGTGGATTTGAAATTTGAAGAGAGAAAGTGGTCCGTTTTGATGATAACGATGGAAAAAGAAGATAACGAATAAAGTAATTGATTTTATAATAAGTAAAATAATGGGAAAAAAAGTAACCTGCATAAGTCGTGTATATATAGATAATCAAAGGGCCACTTTCCTCTTCATGGGAATTGGGACCTTTCCTTAGTCTAATGGACTTTTTCTTTTTATGCTATTGGATTTTTCTCTTTTTCAATGCCTTTTCCCAATCTACTTAATTAATTACATAATATTCATACATATCATCACAAATATCATACTACCAAGGCCAAATCTATCAATACAACAACCATTTTTTTAAATGATGTAATTTTATTTTAAAAAAATTAAAATGAAAAAAAAAATTATTGAAATTGAATTTTTTTCATCAACAAAATTAAAAGAAACGGAGTGTTCAACCCTTATACAAGAATAAAAAAGTCTAACCAACTTAAAAAATATGACAATAATAGCAGGACTACTCAATCTAAATAAAACATGAATACTCAATCTAAATAAAACATGAATGTGTACTAAAGTTGTATTTTACATATACAATCCATTTATATAATTCTGAAAGAAAAAAATTTGTTGTCTATTTTAGAAAATAACAAACAAAATTACACTCTTTGAAAAAAAACCATAGAACAACATTAGCCAACATTACATAAACATAATTTGTATATAGGCTCAAAAAATTCCACTAGCTAGGTAGGTAGATAATGCAATGTACAAGATATACAAATGTGTAATATGGAAATATAGTAGGACTAATTAATTTCAAGCCATCGAAACTAAAAATACACATTAAATTGGTCGCCACCAATCCCCTAGTTTGGTGAAAATGGATATATTTATGGGAATCACACATTCTATACACACATATATGCCCTCTCATATTTGGTTTCTTTTCCATCTTTTCTTTTGTTGCTCAAACTCCTTTTTCCCTTTTGAGGGTGGTGTACTCAAATGGGAGAGAAATTGTTTGGTACACAGCAATGTGTCAAACAAAAGGCACCACCAAGAGGCTTTTTTTTTTCTTCTTTTCTTTTTCTAATCCTAAAACATTTGCATCTTTCAATTCCCACATCATGCAAGTGGACAAGGGAACTCCAAAACATGCGTGGCCTCAGCTTTCCAGCTATGTTCAATATCTTCTGCAATCCTCTTTGCATCAATGGATGCACCAAGCAGCCCACGTTTTGTGAAACCCACTGCATACACTCCATTTTCACCTTTCCACCCATTTGGAAATGCCTTTCGGGGCAACCCATCTTTCTCACTGAACATCTCACTCCCCTGCTCAAAGTAAATTTCAACCACAATCAATACTACTAATCATATTATAAAACAAAGTTCACTACTTAGTAACGAACCAAAATCTTTATACAAGAACCAAAGTTCACTACTTAGTAGTGAACCGAAATTCTTATACAAGAACCAAAGTTCACTACTTAGTCGTGAAAGAACCAAAGTTCACTACTTAGTCGTGAAAGAACCAAAGTTCACTACTTAATAGCGAACCGAAATCCTTATACAAGAACCAAAGTTCATTACTTAGTAGCAAACCGAAAGTCACAAAAATGAGTTAATGCTTATACGCAAGTTATTGTTATACATCGAAAGAAGATTTTTACCTTATAAATCAGTTTTATAAAGTTGATTTTATTTTCGATTTATAAGGTTGGGTTGATAAAAATTTAGTTTTTAATAGAAAAGAAATTTATTAGATGTATAATTGGAAAAAGGGTGGAAAGTTTTGATTGTTGGTGAAAAGGTTATTTACTGGGTATTAGGGAAAATACCAAAACTATACCAAAGTTAGGAAGAAAGATTAAAGGAAGCACCTTTAGCCAAGAGGGTACATTGCTTTTGTAACCAGTTGCTAGAATGATGGCATCAAAGTTCTCAACTTTTCCATCAACAAACTCCACCGCATTGCGTGCTAGTCGTTTAATTCCCCGGCAAACCTGCACACATAATTGGACAGGATTTAATGTTGGAAACAATGAAACAAAAAAATGTCTTTTGTTTTTTCATTTTGTTGGCTTTGCCTTGGAGAAAAAAAGCAAACTTGGTTGATTAAGACAAGGAAACAGGATATGATGAGAGGTCTTTTGGATTTGATTGGCAGAAGGGTATGTTGTGTTATCATGTTGTTACCTTAATTTTTCCATTTTTGATCTGAGCCAGTGTCCCAACATCCAAAACTGGTGTCTTGCCGTACAAGTTCTTGAGCTCTAGAGGCCCAAGTTTTGGTCTGCGAAGTCCAAATTGAGCTGTGTCTCCAAGAATCAGATGTGACAACAGAAGCAAAAACTGATCCACAAAACGCATGGGGAACCACTTCAGCAAGAACATTGATAAACCAAAAGTTGATTTCCCAAGCATCTGCTGTGGCAAGATATGCACCTGCATCAATGAAAAGAAAAAAAGATCACATTAGAATTGAAAAAAAAAAAAAAAGTGGGGTGAAAAAGTGCCATGGCTCGAGAAACTTTTTAGGGAATTGTAGACACGAGGAGGCTGATGACAATAATCTTTTCATGCTTCCAGTTGCTTCTGTGAACACTGACACGCAGTGGTTGTGTGCAGAGAAAAGATTGATCTTATTATTCTAAGATTTTGGGATGCTGACCTTGTTGCGCATGCAATTACAATGAATGAAGTGAGAGAGAACAATGACACAAACTCTTTTGAGTCTTCTAGTTATAGCAAATATAGTATAATATGTTAGCAGACTGTGTTCACTCTCCAGAGTCAAAAAACATCACAGATTCAGAACTCACTACAAGCCACTATCATGATTTGGATGGGAATATATATATACACATTCATTATTTCCATATATTTCTTCTCAAACTGTGATTTTTTTTACTTTTGCACTGTGATATCATTAGAAATGTAAGCGTTTTGGTACTAAACCATTAGTTCAAAGAGTGATTACATCACCAAAGAGAATTTCTGAATAAAAAGTACCAAACTTGAATTTTGGAGTGTAGCTAAGAATTTCTCTATTTCACTACACCAAACTCATTATTCTTTTATGCCTATAAACATTTCAATTATATTACTATTGTGTGGAAATTTTTGGCATGTTAGTTTAAGTGCAAGTTTAATTTTGTTAAGTATACAACATGACATATCAACTCAGCTAAGCTGATAACTCAACTAACAACAATAAGTGAAAGTTTAGTTTACGAAAAGAAAGAGTAAGTTTTTTGTTAGGTGATTTTGAAACAAGAAGCAATAATCTGTGCTGAAAACACATGGTAAGCAATTAAACTCACCGCATCTCTAACCACTAAGGAAGGACGAGCATTATGGTTGCAGAGATCCAAACAAACCTCCATTCCTGAATTTCCACACCCCACTACCAAAACATTCTTCCCACAGAACCTGCTTCCACTCTTATAGGAGCTAGTATGTAGAATAGTTCCTTCAAATTCTCCCATCCCTTCAATCTGAGGCCTTACTTCCTCAGCACACTCTCCAGTAGCAACTATAAGCCATTGACAAAGATATTCTGCTGTCTCCTCTTTCTTGTGTCGACCTTGAGTCTTGACCCTCCAAAGCTTGCACACATGATCAAACTCAGCACTGATCACATCTTGGCTGAAGGCAGGTTTTATGCCAAAGTGATCAGCATAGACCTTTAGGTAGGCCAAGAATTGCTGCTTTGTTGGATATGAAGGCAAGGTTTTGGGGAATGGCATGAGAGGGAGCTGACAGAATTGCTTTGGGAGATGAAGACGAAGGCGATCATAGGTCCTGAACTTCCACATTGAAGCTAAGCATTGAGCTCTTTCAAGGATCAGGCTTGGAATACCCTTCTGTTTAAGGCATGCTGCTGCAGCTAGCCCTGAGGGACCAGCACCAACTATAACTGGTCCCGGAACAAATATAGGGCTTGCCATTTTACTCATCTTTATCTGCTGCTGATAACAATCATGGACACTTTTGCCTTCTAGTTCCTTCAAGTAGTCCATCAAGAAGGTGTGAGGCTCCAAGGGATTTGGTGTTGGTGGAGCTAGAGTAGATGCTCTGGTAGAGTAGTTTTTTTTTAGATTATGCTGGAGTGTTTGTTTTACAAGCTTGTAGTAAGAAAACTTAACTAATCTTGTATAAAGCTTAACTAATCTTATATAAGGATTGAAGTATTCCTGAAATATCTCTATTATTTACTTTCAGAAAAACTCACTCAGAGAGATGGGAGAGTTTGGAGAGTGTGATAGATTGTTTGAAGATATTGGAGGCTAGTGAGACTGAGAAGGTGCTGAGGTTATGCCAAAGGGAAACCATGAAAGACAAAACTCAAGTCATTTACTTACCAACTCTTTTCATCACCTGAAGAATTGAGTTGATGAGATGATGGTGATTTGATGTGGTGAGTAAGATTGGAGTATGGAAAATAGTGTGTTATAAAGCTGTAATTTGGTTGAGGAAAGTGAGGGTGAGAGCTTGAAGTTTGGTTTTGTTTCAATGGAGGAGAAAGCGGGAAGCAAGAGACATAGAGCAACTCTACTTATGGACACCAACAAAGTTGAGGAATAAAGGTAGTTATTCACAAGGGATTTCTACTGGGGTAGTGCCTTAAATATATATATGTCTCAATATATATATATATATATATATATAGGTTATAAAATCATGAATTATTAAGCTATTTTTTAATAGTAAATTATACTTTTATGTCGAACAATAAGATTCAGGTAGAATGAAAAATTACTTCAAATACTTCATGTAAATATATATAAAAACAAACAAATCTTAGAAGAATGAAAACAAAATAATTAAATAGCGGAAGACTACATCTAAAAGAATTAAATGAACTATTTTATTTTTTATATTAGAATTCATAAAAAAAAGGTACAAATATATTAATGGTTGAATCATATTGATGTTAAAGGTTACACAGATCATTGATAGTCAAAATGTATTAAATTATAATTCTCTAATTATAAGATTTATATATATATATATATATATGAGATGGTTAATAGGAGGTAATTAAAATATTTATTATTATGTTGACTAAATTAAATATTATTTTATAAATTAAAAAATTATTGGTATTTAAAATATTTTTTATTATTAAAATAAATTTAAATTAGATATTATACTAACTAAAAATACTTATTAATAATCAAAATCTTTTTAAATATCAACAATTTTTTAATCTATAAGATAGATCTAATTTTTATTTTATTTATTTTTTAATTTTTTTTATAAAAAGTTTTTATGTTAGACATCACTATCACTATGCAGCTTGACATCTCATAGATTTAATTTAATTAATATAATATTTAATTATTTTTTATTTTTAAAATTAATTTTTTATAGTGTTATAAGTATAACAAATGATTAAATTTTTTGTATAATAATCATAACATTTTTTAAATGTTTCAATTTTATTTATTTTATTTTATCATTATGAAAATGTAGAAAGTGTAGAGATTAAATATAACATAGATACATTAATCATATGTATACTATTTTGTATATGAGTTAAAATATCTTAAATATTCTATTGTTTATATTTTTTTTTTTAGTGATTAAAAAAAAGTGATAAGGAAAAAGTAACATTAACCAACAACTAACAACAAATATGAACCTTTGATCCACTCCAAGATTTATTTTTTGTTTTGAAAAAGGAAAACTAGAAAGGGGAAATATTGTAGGTATAAAGACAAAGGCACTTAGAGATCCTATTGATGGTTGTAGAAAGTACTTTCAACTAAATACATAAAAAAGTGGACATGACACGTGGAAGGTCTCAGTCAATTCCAAGTATATTTTTGGGATGTTTGGTAGTTGGGTCCATATATAAACAGTAAAAAACTACTCACATTTCATCACTCTCACTAGTTACTATTATTTTACTTGTTTACCACATGAGATCTTCATCAAAATTTGTTCTATACTATCAAATATGTTTTTACTTCGTAGTTTTTTTTTTAATTAATTTATTAACAACAATGAATAAAGAAACACTAAGAATATTTCAACTCTTTTATATGTTTTAGAATTAATCATGAAAGATGACACCATAAAAAAAAAATTCTTTTTAGCTTGGTTTACGATTCTTGTATCAACACAATAGTAAAAACAACAATATTGAATATTGATAGGAAATGAGTAAAGGGTTAGACTTAGGCCACAGAAATCATATCTAGTAGATGTTTATGTTTGTAATTTTTTCTAACGGATCGATCAACTCAAGGGTTGTTTACGATCTACAAGGTTGGATAAGAATATTGATCTGAGTTTAAGTATTTTGCTCATTATGTTCGGTATTAATGATGGAAGGTCCTTATTATTTTTTCTCCTGCAATTTTTCTTTTTGCTAGTGTAAGAGTTCTTATCAGGATTCTCTGATTTTGTTTTTACGCTTTTACATAATAGTTTTTGTATAAAGGTTGGGATATTCCTGAAATACCTCAGTTTATTTTATTTTTTTCTCCACTAATAAAGAAAAATAACTATAAAAGAATCATTTTGAAATTAACAGGGTAAAAGGTTTACATATACCATTCTCTCTTTTTTTATTGATAGAAAAATAAATTAATGAAATATTTAAAAGATAACTCTTATAAAAAAAATTTATATACATATATCTTGTAGTCTCTTGATTATTCATTTACATTGTTTCTAATAAAGTTGTTGAAGCTAATTATACAGTGGCCCATGGAAGTCTTGAAGTGTTAGTGAGTTGGTATTTTGTGAGATTGTGCTTGAAAGTTGTTTCTTTGTCTAAATACCTAGACAATATAGACTTTTGCACTCAAACTTTATATCTTCTTACTCTTTCAGCTTTTCATTTTCAAACATTAGCTTCTTTCAACTTCAACTTGGCCTAGCTTAGTTGTCGTTTACTTTTAATCTTCAATTTTGGTCTTTCTTTTTTCTTATGTATGAGAACAATTAGGTTTAATTTTAAAACATCATGCAAAATAACTGAATATTTTATATCATCATTAGACTAACCCTAATGAGTTATTTTAAGTTTGAGTCTACGAGAATATATTCCTTTATCGTAAGTTCATATTTTTTTCTCCTATTGTGATATTTTTATTTCTCCTTTTTCATTTTTCAACAACAAAATAAATATTTATGAAACAGATTTAGAACATATTTTGTTGGAGAACTCAAATCGACTAGAGATAAGAATATTTCATTGTATATAATAAGTGAGTACAAATCTCATCCTATGAGCCGGTTTTATGGGATTGAGTTAGATTTGTTCACTTCATAATATGGTATCACAGTCATTTCGAGTTTATCCTAACATTATCGGATTATTCATAATATGTTATCTCACGCACGAACAGTCACTATTAAATAAAAAATAATTAAATTAGATATTATTTTATAGATAAAAAATTATATATAGGCAGAGTACTTTTCACTATATCTACCATCTTTTGAGGGAAATTATAATTCTCAATTCCACTGTGAAAATGTTTAACAACCAAAATACTAATATAAATTAAGATTTTCTATAACAAACTTTAACTTAAAATTAATTTGGTTCAAGTTTAAATTAAATGAATGAATTATCCCCATAGTCATACCTTACCATACTTGTTTTTTAAAATTTAATTGAAAGAGTCAGACAAAAAAACAGAAAATGATGAAAAAATATATATTTACAATGAGTTTTATGAAACTGAATTTTATCTCAAATTTAGATTTTAGTTGAGTCAATTTTTGAACTGTACGTAAATTATATATATACTTTTAAGAACTGACTCCATGAAAGTACTTAAATTAACTAGCTTGCCATTTCTTACTGGTTTTATTAAACTCTAACCTGCAACAAATATTGAGATATATTATTACTTTTCCAATGAATTTGTGACAATTATATACTTTTATTCCTTTAGTTTGAAAAAGAAAAGAAAAATGTGAACTAGTTAGAATTAATTTTGACACATAAAACACGAGATAGTAATTTTGTTCTCAAATTACCATAAACATTTACTAGATACTGTGAAAGGAGAAAATATCTTTGCTGCAAAGAGAGATCACCCTATATATCCTTTAACATTTTCCATATTTGAATGGTTCTGAATTGCAAAATGGAATATACCTTTCCTACTCAATTCTTGCATCAAAAGTAAACTTCCTAGTCATGTAAAATGTTCATCAAAAACTCCACTATTCCACCAACTTCATCATCACACTAAGTTGTCAAAGGAACCATCTAAATCTGCACCTATTCTTTTGGAGAATCTTTAAATTATATCAGCTTATTATAATAATATTTCTCTGTTTTATATTTAAACAGAAAACAAAACATAAGTATCTTAGCTCATGGTTCTTTCCTTCCATGAACACCCTTTTCAAGCGTGCACACAAAAGCCTTTTGATGGTTTCCTCAGGCTATTAGATTGTTTATACATAAGATCTGTTCCCTTTTCAACAAAGAAATCATAACTGCAGGAGCTGTATATCCAGTCAAATGACTCATATATGCCTGTAGCTTTATACATAAACAAAAAGTATTTTTGCCTTCTTAATAAAAAAAATGTCTACGTTAATTGGAAACAGCTCGAAAGGCAAATGAATTTCAGTAGTGTACTGGTTGGATCCGCACGACCGACACTCTGACTCGGCATCCAGTCCAAACCAACCGACACAACCAAAATTATTACGCCTAAATAGGATTAACGAGTTTAATCAGCAATCAAGTACTAGATAATGCACTCTTAAGCAAGATCCAACTCCCTAATCTGGCCCAATAACAAAGGGTTCAGGATAATTATATAAATAGACACAGATTTCAAGAATCAGTTACGTCATAATCTAGTGTTAATAACACTGAGTGTCGAATACCAAATTCCACTTGAGCATCCGAGTACCTTTTACAGATACTATCTGTCCGAGTACCTTTTACAGATACTATCTGAGTCCAAAACTAGTTCGGAGGAGGAGTGGAAGAGCGAGTGTGAGAGTTCAACCGAGAAAAGAGAGTGAGGTACGGATCAACGAAAGAGTAATTCGAATCATTCTCTTAATTCTGTTCTATAACAAGTACGATACAATTCAGATTCACGTGGTATAAAATAATTATATGACAGTATATTTGGATAAAAGCGTGTGCATGTGTTTGTATATTAATTAGTAGTTTCCACAAAAATGATTGATCCAACAAATATCTCACGTGTATTGAGACTCAGTTTAATCTGAGTCTTGGGCTTAAATTTTCTGTTTAACTCCTTTTTGCTTGTGCTGAACATAACACATGATTCTTGAACATTTTCTGTAAAATAAATTTGAGAGAGAATTGATTCCAAATATGAAACAAAACACACCCCACATTGGCATTAGTATCTGTCGGGCTGGTCCCTCAAAGATTCATGTTTTTCTCTGCAGTCCAGCTTTGAGGCAATGAGACTTGTTGGCTGCCCCTATTTTCCATTGAAAGAAGGTTTGATTGGATGTTTCATATATGTTACACGGTCAACTTATGAGTGTGTTAGAGACTTAGTAGTATGAATTTTCATATGGGTAATTACTACTTATGCAACAGGTTATAATGAGAAAGATTTTAGGCCATTGTTGGTGGACATCATCACGTTTCAGTCTGACAAAGGGTTCTAGGTAGATCAACCCTGGGTCCTTGTGATCCTTTGATCAAGCCTAGTCCTTTCCCTCCTCCTGTACAAAACCAATAACATTCAATCCCTTTGCGATAGCATGATGCCATCTTCTATGTAATACCACAAATTTTAATCTCCTTCTTTAACCTCCACTTTCATTCTAATGTTGACCATCTTCTCCACGTACTAAGTCTTTCTGCTGCCATGCTTGGTTCTACATATATATGCAAGGAATCAGCTACATGGAGTCTTAGTTAACGATCAATGATGCTATGATAAGGACGTGTTGAATCAGTTAATGATGTTTGGGCAGCGATTTGGATTGCTGTAGTAACTGGAATTTGAAAATACAGGAATAATGTAATTTTTAGGGGGTGTGGTTGATGTTTTAGAATTGTTCACCTAATTTAGTTAAAGGTTTGATTTTGGATTATTTTCAAGTCACACACAACTTGTTTCTGTTATTCTGACTGATTTGTTATTCTGACTTGTATGAGATTGGTTAGTTGATGTATTACTTTGTTGGTTAATACTTTAGATGTTTTTTGAGAATTGGTAGGTGTGTTATTAGTTGTATGTTGGAGGTTATATGTTTAGGAAGACTTAGGGTTATTTTCCTGTATAAGAATTAGACCATCCTAATGAATTTACATTTATTTTATTTTTCTGGGTGATAAAAAATTATATACACATATAATATCAACAAATATATCTTTCTTTTCTGAACAACAAAATGTTAATCAGATCAACAATAAACTAATTTAAACCTCCTTCACCAGAGAGGTGCAAAAGTTCCATTATTTCTGTGCATGTATCCAAAAGGTGATTGCATGTTAATTACATCAGTAATTAATTGTTCCTGATTATGCTCCTTTTTTTCATGTGTATATACAAAAACAAAAAAACAGAAACCGAAAGGTTAAAACTGTGCATGATCTTAAGAGCATGATAAAATTTCATAAAATAGGGTTTGTGGGATAAAATAATTGGAGCATTTTTCTGAGTCAACTCCAAAACAGCTAGGGATCTTGCTTTAGGTTAAAGGAGATGATATATTATTAAGAAAAACATGCACATGTAAACAATAGTTAAGGTTACAATCAATGAATTCTATTTTTGTTATTCTCAACCATGAACTAAAATACACTTTTGGAACGCAGTGGTTCTATATATAAACTCTTCTGAGCAGCCACTAATTATATTATAATGGCACACTAATGAAAAGGCTATGCATCCATCTCTAGACGGTTTAAAAGGAAAAAGAAACCCTTAATTTTCTCAGGTCATTTGATGTAGCCATGTGTGTCAGAGATATCCCTTTGCAGCATTTGGGGTTTATTTAATTGTCACTAGTTTTAGGCATATATAATATTAGCATGATTCACTTGATCCATTGCACAGGAACTTAGAACAATAATAATCACCATGAAAAGAACCTAACTATAGCCTTTACAAGTACTTAATGTGCTATTAGCTAACTCCTATTCGTAGGTTTGTTTTATCGTTTAATAACGTTTTTTAAAAATATCTCTTTGCATATTAATTCTTAATCAGAGAGTCAGCTCCCACTATTATGCTACATTAATTGTAATATTATTACTGAACTCTAAGAGCGTCTTTCAACACACATCAAGATCTTTATGAACACTTTTCTTATATCCATTATTTATGGATATGATATTCATATGAAATTTGTAGTGGCCGATTCTAAATCACAATGAGTTATGTTTAGGGTAAATGATATGTGTGTGTTTGGCTTAGTAAAAAGTCTACATTATATTTTTTATAGAAGAACTAATCAAGTAAAAAGAGAACTTTTTATGTTGATTGTTAGTTTATTTCTAAGAATAATAAAATGAGAAGAACTCTCTCTTTGCATATTTGATAGCTTAACACGGGAGTAATGGAGGATGTAATACTCTCATAGCAACCTTCAAACAATATTGATTATTAAAGAAAAAATATTGTTTTTTTGCCACCAATTCATCATAAGTTTAAAGAAAATGAATATTACAAAATATAACATGTAATAAAAAGGAGAGCATAAAAAATGTTGAGTTAGAAGTAGTGGAAGAAGTAGTTGTACCAAAAGATCATATGATATGTGAATTGCAAGAAAATGGGTGAAAAAAAGTCTAATAGGCAAGAGAGAGAGAACGTATTTTTGATGGAGGGAAGACATATGTATGGTATATCTCTAAGAACCCTAGAAAGTATCAATTTTAGGAGCAGGTCATAAATGATATTAGGAAGAAACTGACTAAGTGGAAGGGAAGACCCCTATCCTTTGTTAGAATAGTGTGTCTTATAAACTCAATGTTGTCAACTATGTCTTCGTTCTATCTATTTGTGTTTAAAATATTTGGGTTGGTCAGTAGAGAAATTGTAAAATTACAAAGAAAATTCTTATGAGGCTAGGGACTTGAGGAAAATAAAATAGTTTGGATTAAGTGAAAGAATCTATGTAAAACTAAGGCTTGGGGGGTTTGGAATTAAGGATATTGATACTTTTAATATAGCACTCTTAGCAAAATGTAAGTGGAGACCCAGGACAGACTGACAGGGTATGTGGAGAAAGGTAATAGAATCTAAGTATGGTTCATGGAGGAGTCTAGAAGAAAATGGAAGTACAAGAGGGGAGTCGGTGTAGTAGACAGATTTAAGGAAAGTATGCGGAAAAAACATCAATCGTAATTGGTTTAAAACAACGTAAGAATGGGAATATGCTTAAATTATGGCAGTTGTATTACACAGATACCACTTAAGGACAAATTTTCTAGGCTATATGATGTCTCACATGGTAAGGAAAAAACAACTGTTAATCTAGGTAACTGGCAAGAACAAAATTAGGAGTGGAAATTTGAGTGGAGCCGAAACAGATTTGAAAGGGAAAAGGAACAAAAACTACAACTAATGGATATTATAAAGGGGTAATCTTTAAGAACATAGAAGATGATATATGGGTGTGGAAGGGAGGAGAACAAGAATGGTATAATGTAAAGTCAACGTATGGTTGTCTGAACCAATCTGCATCTGATAACTACAACTGCTACCCTATTTTATGGAACACAAATTTGTCCTCAGGCTAAACATGTGGCATGGAGACTGCTAAAGGGTAGAGTACCAACATAGGTTAATTTGGTACGTAGGGGGTAGAGTCACCTGGTACTCTTTGCGAATTTTGTCATTAAGTAGAGGAAACAATCTCACACATGCTCTTAGTATGTATGGTGTCTTATTCTATCTGGTGCATGTGTGACAATTGAGTTGGAATCCAATCAGTTCATCATAATAACCTAATGAAACATTTTCTAAATCTTAATCTAATGGAATTGAATGATAAACATAAAATTTGGAATAGCGCATGGGTAGCTATTGTGTGCATTATTCGGAACCACATAAACAGGATAATATTTAAGCAAGGAAAAGTATATGATCTAGAAGTTTTTGTATGGCACAACTGAATGCCTAAGTTTGGCTATCAAATAAAATACCTATAGCTAAGTTTTCATATTCGAATTGGGTAATGTATCCAAAGGAATGCATGAAAACTCTATGATTAGATGGAAGACAAGGATATATGATGGCTTGATTACATTAATGGTCAACATAAGAGTTTATCAAATCTGTGTAATACTAATACCTCCCAAAGTATATTGGGATTGTTTACTTGTTTAGGCAGGAGAAAGAGGTTAAGTTATGTTTGGTTTGGTTGATTGGATGTTAGTTGAGTGAGGTGGACAACAACAAGATGAATAAGAACTTGTAGTTTCACGAAATTGGTGGTTGAACACTTGGCCAAAGCAACATGAATCATCACAATCGTCCTAGTTCAAGTAGTAAAGATTTAGGTCAAGACATTTATTCAAGATGCTACATAAGAAGGGAAGACTAAGGGCACAACCCTAGATTGTGGGGATACATAAACCTATAAGGATGACAAGGATTCAAAAACCTCTAATGTGGGCAACTAGGTATGGAATTTATTTCTAGTTGAATTAATATTGTAGGAGACATTGTCTCAATTATCTAATAGTTAGCTCGATGTTATTGAGTGTAAGAGACTAGAATTTGTAAAACTGTAATATCTTTTGTATACACATTAGAACATATTTATGAAGAGTTTCTTTTGATTTTATTCTTTAGTTGATTAAAAAAATGTAAATAATGTAAGTTAACTTTTTCCAACTATGCTTTTACAACTTAATTACATTGGTCCATGAGTGAATAGCATGTTCTTGGACCTTTTGCTCCATTTCCATCACTGAGTATTGGTTTCTGATTTTTCTCTCTATCAGCCTATGCACGTTGCTCCTTTAAAAAGGAGCAATTACAGAGAAATGGCCATTGGAGTGATTTGCAGGGTAAAATTTGTGACAAAAATGAGTCGGAGAAATTAATTAATTAATTAATTATATATATATATATATATATATAAGTTATAAATATGCAAGTGAGTAAAAAGAAGATTGAAAAAGTGCATTTTTTTCATCTGCCAATTATTGATGTTTGGATTATATGTATGAAGTGAATGTGACTTGCACTAGCGATATGACAAACAAGTGAAGAGCTAGGTAGCAAACCATATATTATAATAATTAGCTTGTGATTAGCTTCAACTAAAATCCAACATCATAAAAGGAAACACCACTGCAACTAAGAATCCTCAAAAGAAGGAAACCTTATAAAACATTTTTCTTTTACATGTATATGTGTATACAACACTGTCTCATGAATACCACATCCTATTGGGAATACAATGATGCACATCCCAGCAAATTTGACTTTGTTAAAGCACTTTCCACAAAGGGCACTTGAGAGAATCACAAATCTTAAACATTTAAATTTCCAAATTAAAGTTATCAGAGATGATTGGTTAATCAGAAATATTAATGGGTATCTGTGTCTGTCTTTGTCTCACTTTCCAACCCTAAACATTCTTTTTTATTTAATTAATCTGCTTCTTTCTAATTAGGGCGATTAAGGAGTTATATGCAGTGCCACTATATGACAAAGGAATCTCAGTGGGAGCCATACATTTCAACTCTGATTAGACCCTCTTTTCTTCAAATCTTTCTACATTTCTTCCAATGTTTTCTAAATATTTAATTGCACTCACTTAATCTTTATATTTATTTATAATATTGGAGGTCTCATCAATGGGAATGGGTGCTTTTTTTATCAACAAAAGGAATATTAATGAAGGAATACTTAACATATTTCAACTCATATATATCCTTGTAACAATCATCATCAGTTATCTTCTTCTTAAAAGAAAACTATCTTCCTCTTCCAGAATATCGTCAATATAAAATTGTTCAGAATTCGATATCAATAACAATTTATATATATTTTTCTTTTTTAACTTATCGAATCAATAACAATTTATATATATTTTTCTTTTTTAACTCATTGTAGTGTATTCCAAAATATCTTCAATATAAATTGTGCAGAATTCGATATCAATAACAATTTATATATATTTTTCTTTTTTAACTTATCGAATCAATAACAATTTATATATATTTTTCTTTTTTAACTCATTGAAGTGTATTTAAAAAAAAACTGTGACAATGCATTGAGTTTTAAAATAGACAATAGACAATACTTTAAATTTCGGATTCGAATTCGAATAAGTGGTTGACTCTAACAATAAAATAACGGTTGGGCATGAAGTCAGAACCAATTGGATTTGGCTGACTAGACACCATGTTTTAGTGAATGGCCTTAATAATGGTGTCCCCTTTAAAATCTTTATTTAAAGAGATCAGTTCGAAAGTTTTGCAATCTTGTGTAATTACTTTCAATCAGTTTCTACAACATTTTGTCTTCTCTTATTTTCTTTAGTTAGTTCCTACAACAATAACTTTTTACTAAAATGTGGATATATAAGAAAATTCAAAAGTAATATTTTTCTAATAATAATTACTAAAATACAATGATTACATATGGTGATAGTTTTCATGATTAAATAGAAGCTTATTTACTTATATTTATCCAATCTCATCAAAATTAGAAGTTTATATTTAAGATCAAAATTAGATATGAAATCATGTCTTGTTGCATTCAACCAATCCTTCCAGATTTTCTTGCTTATTTTCCTTCACAGGAATAAAGTATAAATTGATATGATTTAGGAAATTACGTGGTTGGTTCATTGCTGAGCAAAAAAAAAAAAAAAAAAAAAAAAAAAACAACGTGGTTGGTTCATAATTTAATGTGAAGTTGAATGCAAAATTTCATTTTACAAGAAAAATATTTGAAATTATGTGCAATAATTGCTTTTTTTGAAGAAAGTAATTAGGTGCACGTATTAAGAGTTTCAGAACTCATAGCCAATTAATTAGTTAAGGAAAAAGTACAATTATTGAATTTTTGTGGTATCCAACTGGAAGAATAATGAACAAGGTTGAAACTAAGGTCCTCAATAATAATAATAATAATAATAATAATGGCTAATTAGCTAGTAATATTTGGATTATTAAAAAATACTCGTTTATTTTTTTTTTTAATACATACACCTTCTACATGGGACAATTTTTTAAATTAAAGTAATTAATAAAAATGTAAACAACGGTAAGAATGCTAATGTTCTGCTTTAATTAAATACACAATACCAATAAAAAAATTAAGTATAGATTGGTGATTAATGATTGATGTATCTTTATATCATTGGTTTATTTTTTTTTTAAGAAAATAATAATAAAAATGATAGTGGGAATTTATATCATATCTCAGAATTAGAAAAAAGTAAGAAGAAATTGAAGAAATCGATGACCCAAAAATATGATCTAAAGAAAGTTGACACGTGTTAGGACCATTTATTGGGCCACTCCTTTAAACTTGGATATGGCCCGTTGAGCAATTTTGTAACATTTTTTCTATTTTCTTTTGCTTAATTTTGTAATATACTTAGGGTCCACTTTGCAACCTTTGCTTGCAGATAGGTCCTTAATCAAGTTTATTAATGTGGTATACAAAAAGGAAACTTAACTACACTTTTTTTTAGATATTTTTTAAAAAAAATTAATTAAATTAATTAGATTTTGTAGGTATTGCAAATATAGAATTTTAGCTTTTTATATTTTAATTATAAGAATTAAGATTACTATATTTTTCAATTGTGCGGTTTTAATTTATTTTTGACACTACTATAGCTATATGATTGCTATATTAAAATACATCAATTTACATAATTAAATATTATAAGACTAAAAATCATACATTTATCACATCTAAAAAGTGTAATGGATATAATTGAAATTCAAAATACTAAATCAAACAAGGTTAAGGACACCAAATATTTCTTTATTTTATTATTTTTACTTATCCTTATCTCGTATTAATTAATTGAACTGCTTTTTAAGTATTTTCTACACTATTCTATTCTTTTATGATTATTAATCTCATATAATCCTCAATAAAATGTTTATTTTCTGATAAATACTGAATAAAGAGTGAAGAAGAATGAAACATAAAATGTTGATTCTATGATTTCATTCTATAAGAAGGCTTGGTTGGTTAATGCAAATTTATCAAAAATGAGACACCAAATTTTGATATAGGGAAATGTGATTCAACAGAAATGAAATTTGTGGTGCCTTTTGTTGGGCTTCCATGCGGAAAAGTAAGTTCGAATGACACGGGTCATAAATGTTGGGCCACAAGCCCATTATCATTGGGCTAAGCTGAATCAAATTACAACTGTTTCTTCCTGCACCTCCATACCTTCTTTTCTCACCTCCATAAATTTTTAAATTTTCAAAAATGCCCTTCTATAAAATTCTGGATTATGTAATCCAGAAGTCATTTTTCAAATTTATAATTAGCTTCCGGATTATGTAATCCGGAAGCCTTTCTTCAGATGCATGATTACTTTCCAGATTACATAATTTGGAAATCTTATTTAGCTTCTGGATTATGTAATCTGGAAGTCTTTTTTCAAATGTATTCCGGATTACATAATCTGGAAACTAGTTTATAGGGGTGACACAAAAAGAATAAAAATGTATTTTCATGTTGTGTATGGAGGTGGGAGAAGAAGATATGGAGATGCAGGAAGAAACAGTCTCAAATTACGGACCCAATTTAACTGTGATATTACAATCCAAATTCAGTTAGGAAAATTCTCCCTGCACCTTATCAATTTCAATTTGTATCCAATTTGCAATTAAAATAACAAAATTTTCCTGTAAAATAATGAAAATGACCTTAAATAAAAGGAGGGTGTAAATAACAAAATACTTTTGAAACTCCTATTTTCAGATTTGGATTTCTGTAACACATTTATGAGTTCTGGATTTGGATTTCTAAAACACGGGTTATGAAATTTCTTTTCTGGAATGTATTTTTCAGATTTTGTGTTTCGAATTTTCTTTTCCAGAACACAGAGTTCCAAAAAAAAATTTCTTAAATACATTTTTAGATTTTGTGTTTCTAATTTTTTTTTCATAATGTATTTTTGTATTTTAGATTTTCTTTTCCAAAACGAGATTTTGATTTTGAATTTTGGATTTTTAAATTTGAAATAGAGAGTAATTTTGGAAAATTTAAAAGATGATAGGGTGCATGTTGAAATTAATATGGTGCAGGAAGAATTCGTCATTCACTGAACTCTCAGGGCTAAATTGCATTCATGGTAGATTTCACTTAAACAAATCATTGGCTTTTACTTTTTGCAACGCAACAATTCTAACATACACTCTATCACTGATGTAAAATGATAAAAATGTTAATAGTAGTGAGGTATAAGTTATAATGTATTCTAGATTTGGTATTATGGAATAGAAATTCATATTTGTGTTTCTAGAACGCTTTTTCTTATTGGGCTTTTTTAAATAACTTTATGGAATAGTCTTTGTTTTTAGATTTTGTTTTTCGTAATATGATTTTGGGTTTTGTTTTCTGATTTTTTTTTTCTGAAATGTATTATTTCTATTGCGAATTTGTCTTTCCAAAATGAGATTTTTTATTTTTCAATTCAATTCCAAAAATTTATTTCTAGAACACAAAATAATATATTCAGGATTTTCTTTTCTATAATATATTTCTCAATTTCATATTTACAGTTTCATAATGAACTGTGTAAGACTAATTCTGAAAATTCAGAAATTGATAGGATACAAATTAGAATTGATTGGGTGTAGAAAGCAAAAGCCTAAATGATTTTGTAAAGATAGTTCATAAACATAACCAAGACATAACATGACATGTTTTTTTTTAGGGTTTACTTACTTACCAAGACATAACATGCATGTTTTTTTGGTTCTCAACTAATTGAAAATAAACTAAGACAAATGAATTAATGATGATGAAAAGAAAATCATAATTGACCCTAAACTTATGGAAAAAAAAAGTTCTTATTTGTATGAAATTAACATATCTAGTGAAAAGGATTGAAGTATATTAGTAATTTAACCTAAGTATAGTGTTGGAAATCTCAAATCGACTAGAGATTGAGACAATTCATTGTATATAAGTGGTTGCAAACCTCACCTCATAAGTCTGTTTTATGGGGTTGAATTAGGCTTAAAGTTCACTTCTTAATATGGTATCAGGGTCATTTTTGAACCTATCCTAGCGAATATTTGTTGGGCTTATCAGGTCACCCGTTTTCGAGCTCTTATCGAACCACCTATCATATGTTATCCCACGCACGAGCTGTCACTTTCGACATGAAGGGGTGCAAACCTCACTTTTAAGCCGATTTTATGAAATTGAATTAGACGCTTAATATATAATTTTCTATATAGATGGTAGAGAAATTGAGTTTGCAAAATAAAGTATGATGCAGGAACTCCATCATAGAATAGCAACATGTAGTAATTAAAGTATTGTGATGCAATTTATATGGTACTATAAGTGGACATTGTGAGATTAAAAAGTGATGGTTAACGTATAACACACGACATGGTGGTTAATTATGGTTAAAACTGGTGGCACGTAACACGACAGATGCTATTGAGGTTGGCATCATGAATGAATGCATATTAAACTGCAATTGCATGCGTCACTGAAACAATAACACTTTGATTATTTTATTTTGTGAGTAACGTGGGTCATTTACATTCGCAATTTTGTTTGTAATATGTGGTCGCAAATCACTGCAAGCTTTTTAGGATGAATCTGTGACACCAATTTTTTATCTCCCGAGACAAAGGGTTTTGTTGAATTAAGAATTTGGCAAGAAACAAGTGTCACATTGTGTGTTGTCTGAAACTGTGGTATCCACTGGTGCAAGCACACGTCTCCTACCCTAACAAATAGGAAGAAAAAGAGTAAAGAATGGAATATTTATTTGATTTGTAGGATCTGTACTTTGAAAAAGTGCATCTTTTCTGTCCTACAAATGCCTACTAGGACTGCCTCTACGATCAGATTCATATCCTCTTCTCTTTATACATTTTTTATTTATACATATTTTACTCTTAAAGTATAACATGCCTTAAGATCTATTAGAATAAGGATCAAATTAATTTACAGTATATAATTAATTATAAATTTTATTTTAGAAGTTATTGGAGATCCACGTCGATTAGAGATAAAAATATTATAAGTGGATGTAAACCTCATTTCATGAATCGGTTTTATAGAGTTGAGTTAAGCTTAAAGTTCACTTTGTAGTTTGGTATCAGAGTCATTTAAAGTCTATCCTACCAAGTGTTTCTTGGGCCTATCATGTCACGCACGAGCTGTTACTCTCGGCGTGAGGGAATCTCATCCCATGAGTTGGTAGGTTGAATTAGGTTTAAAGTTCACTTTGTAATATAAGTTGATCTTATATAATGGTTAAATATATTTGTTATTATGTGATATCATGTAAAATTAATTTGTGTTTTTAATTTAAATTTTAGATTTTTTAAATATTTGTATTAGGAAAACTATTGGAATGAAGTTTGTTAGTTTTGTTTATCTGTTCAACAGATTTATAATATAAACTATAATATTAAAATATTTGAATAAATTTGTAATCTAAACTACAATGTTAAAATATTTCACCATTTATCGTTGATGGGAATGTTATAATATTTTAATATTTGTTTATGTTGAATATTTGTTTGTTACTTAAGAAAATGTTATGATAATAACTCATTCCAATAATTTCTTACTAAAAATATTTTAAAATGTCTAAAATTTGAACTATAAATAAAAATTAATTTTATGTTATATTAGAAAAAACATATTTTACCCTTTATAAAAATTAGACTTTTAGAAGTCTGGACTAAAAATTAGAACATTTTATAGTATATATAAGAAACTTCGTTTTATAAATTAATTTAACTAATTTTATAAGATTGAATTAGATTTAAAATTAATTTCTTAATATAACTTAACTCTGAAGTTAACTTTCATAATGTATTATTTATTTACTTTATCATTATTCAACTTTTTACCTGTTTTAAAAAACTATTCATTCAATGCGAGCTGTTTTCAATTTTCTTTTTCAAATACACAAGTCTAGTTTAAAAAATAAGGAATACGTGATTTCTTTAGAAAATTTTCTTTTAATTAAGTTTATTCTGAAAGAAAAAAATTTCTGTTTCTATCTTAGTTCTGAATTAATCTTAAAAGTTCATGACTTTCTATATTCATTATTCATACGATTATTCTTGAATTATTAAAATATATTAAATTTTATTTTCGGTCAGCTATGGTCTTAATCCATTCTGCGGGATAAAAATACGATAGTACAATAAATTGGAGATTTTTTATTTCTATTGTTTATTTTTTGTCAAATATATAAAACTTTTGACTCTGGTAATGATTATATAAATTGAAATGGAATTATAAATTTTACATTAGATACTATGCATTTAAAATAGAAAATTTATAAAAGTTTACAAATTTAACATCACACTCTATTTTGCATTTGATTATTAAAATATACAGTATAAAAAATCATATACTAAGAAGTGAATATAACTTACTCGTAAGTATACAATCATAATGAAAATTATTAATTCTTTTATAAAACTCACTCATTTTGTATATTTTTTTAATTATGTCGAATAGTCTTACTCAATACTTGAATAAATATATTGATATTTTTTTATATAACATTAATTATTAGTGTTTCTATTATGAATATAATTTATTTCGTGTGGAAAAATTATCTAATTATTAATTA
Organism: Phaseolus vulgaris; assembly: GCF_000499845.2. Taxonomy (NCBI): domain Eukaryota; kingdom Viridiplantae; phylum Streptophyta; class Magnoliopsida; order Fabales; family Fabaceae; genus Phaseolus; species Phaseolus vulgaris. The sequence continues at coordinate 46,760,819 of NC_023756.2, read as the reverse complement.
TAAAGATAGTCAATAATTAAACATTCAAATGTACAAACCACAATAATACCAATATTATTTATTATTCAACAAGGTTGTAATTAAGAGAACTATTGAATCTTTTTTAGTCGGTCGGTCGGTCTACTCTTTCCTTTTTATTTTCGAATGAACTATTTTTACACCTCTTCCACTACTCGTTTCGATAAAATCTAAACTCGGATAGTATTTGTAAAAAACACTTCACCACTTAAATCAGATTTCAACTCTCGACATTTTATGTATTTAGTATTAGAAAATGACATACTTATCGAACTTATTGATAGACCACCAATAAACTATTAAATATAATTTATTACTAAAAAGTACATAAAATAACTTGAGTTTAAAAAAATTGCAATAAAACATCCTGAAATGATCATAGGAGAAAAGAAGTCTCTCTTTACTTTTATAAAAACAATGTCCTAAGATATTTTGTTTAAAATGTCATTTTTATGGTAATAATTATTTATTTTATTATTTATAGTATTATTGTAAAATGGGTGATGAGCTGTAGAAGTTACACGTGGTGGAGCCAAAGCAGTAATGGAAGTGATGGGTTCAACGTCCACCGCAATACTGTGTGACAGAGTACCACCATAACGCCGCTCATTCTTCCTCCTCTGTGGTGGTGCGTGAGTCAGTGCAAAACCCACCACCACAAAAATTCTCAGAGTGTTACATTTTAATATATTTATATTTCCTTATATATTAATGTAAAATTTCTTTATTTTTTAATTAAGTATATAGTTATTAAAAATAATATTTTAAATCTAACTTAATCATATATAATAAATATTAAAAAAAAAAATTCACTTACATAATATAAAATATGTTAAATTCATCAAATATTTCTTATCAATTCGTACGTGACAGTGTATTTTTGGATAATCATTAACATTTTAATAACATATGATTTATAAGTTTGATGTATCACACATCTTTTACATCAAGATTATTAACTCGTATATGATATTATAATTTATGAATAATTAATAATAATCTAATATGATATGATTTGATAAAAAATTTAGAATAAATTTTAAATAATTTATTTTAAATTAGGAGAGAATTTAAATAATTGATATTAGAAAATGGAGTTTAATAAGTTTGATCGAATCATATAATATTTAAAATGTTTGATAAGTATTTATTTGAAGATGTAACAGGAAGGAGACACGAGTCATGTAGTGGCCCCACGTGAGTTGCACGAGAGGCAAGGTGGTAGGGGTCCCGTTTGAAAAGCGAAAAGACCGTCGAGTTTGTCCTTGTGTGAAGCCTGGGACCCACCCAGTTCCCACTTTTTCTCCCGTTACGTTCCATTATTCGGAACGATGTGGGTCCCGCGTTCGCCACAAGATGCCTTGTCCTCGTGACGCGTGTCGCTGCCACCAGCTAGATGGTCTGGATTGGGTCCCACATGATCAAATTCTCGCGTGCATCCGTCGTCATCCCTCACCCGATCATTTTCCATCTCCTCTATCTATGTGCCTTTTCTCTTTTCCTAAGCTTTAATTTACAATATTTTATTATTATTAATCTTCTTCAACTTCATTTTAAATTCTAATTCTTTTTTCAGCTTAAATAACTTTAATTCGTTACTTCAAAATTAACTTTTATCAAAGAATTTTGTATTTGAAATCAAATCTGCAAATACTAGCTCAAACAACTTAGACATTTGTTTGGAAAAATTGCACTATTTTCATAATTTTTAAGAAAAAATCTATTCGAATACCGTTAATATAATCTCATATCGTTTAGGAATCTAGGTCAATAACTGACAAAATAGTAACGAAAAACTTTTAAAGTGATAATATTTTGGGTTAGGTTAATCAAACCTAACGATATCATTTCTCGAACTTCAGGATAGAGTTTAATAAATTCTCATTACTCCACTATATACTATAAAATGTTCATATTTCTACTTGAAAAAAAATAGGTTTCTCTTGTAAATTTATATAACTTAAAGTAAAATTATTTAAAATCATTTTTAGAAAAAGGTAAAATCAAAAATTTATATCATAAGTAACTTAATTTAAGTTTATAAAACAATATTCATTTTTTTTTTCGGATAAGAGTTTAATAATGAGTTTATTAAAAAGGTTAAAAAAAAAAGTGTTTCATTGTTAGTGTTGTGTTGCCAACATACTAGGTGTGTCTACAAATATATTCTCTCTTTTTTTACATAAGAAATATATTCTCTTAAGAATAGAAAAATGCATATTATTTTGTTTGTATTGGGTTAGTGTTGCATAGTTATTCTACAGTATCATTCCTTTACATGTTTTAGAAGCTATGACCTACATGGTTAACATGCTAATTATATATTAATCAAATTTAATTATTTCAAACAAATTAATAATCAGTTAATTTATAATAAAAGAAATTCATTTTTTTTCTATGATCAATGTTTGGACAACAACACTGTATTTCTTGGATATTATTTGTTTTGAAATGAAATAAATGAATTTTTTTAAAGCAAATTGTAGAAAAATGTGAGGGCAAAAAGTGAGGTGAAGTGACCTTAAAGAGGGACACACGTGGGTTCAGAAACACACTTGCATTGTCAACTCTTTGTAGTAGAGTGGAGTTTCCACTCGTGTCACTGTTATTAACTTATATTTAAACAAAACTTTGCAGAGAAAATTAATTAAATCATTTAATTTATCGGTTTTGGAGCCATAATCAGATGATCAATAAACTTTATAATCTCAAATAGTTAAATAAGAAAAAAAATTAATACCTTAATTATCTTTATTAAAGGATACTGTTTTATGTTTTCACATAGTTGATTTAATTTTTATTATCCAAATTTATAGTATTGTGTTTGAGATTGAAAAACTAAAGTTGTTATTTCATTTTATAATAAAATCAAATGGTAGATATTCAATTAAAAACTATAAATAATTTGGATATTTAATATAATAATATTTTTTAAATAATACTCAATTAATAAGAAATTTAAAATTTAATTATTTTTTATATGAAAATACGAAAATAATAATAAGTAAGATATCGGTCATATTATTCAAATTGATAGTAAAATAAAAATAATTTTAAAAATATAATTAAGAATATAAAAATTCATGAAATACTTAAAGTTTTTTTGATATAAGAAAGGTATTGAAATGTTATTAGTGTATATGTTGAAGAATTGGTTTAAAAATAATAGTAAAATGATAAAATTTGAGTTCTTTATTGAGATTTTGATAGCATTTTTATTATGACTTAAAAATATAGTAATTTTAATATTTTTAAATATATTGAATTCATCCTAAAAAATTAATAAAAACAGAAAATGTGTACTGAAAATGATGATGTAAAGAAATGACGTTGAAGAAGATTACATAGTTAAAATAGTTGGAAGAGAAAGAAAGAATAGAAGAGTGATTGACATGTGTGGAAGAAATAATTGAAAAAATGAAGATGAAATAGGAAAAGGTTTGAGATATTGGATGCAGCAGAGCAGTGAAAATGATGGGAACAAATAATCAGAGATTCAGAGCAGTGGAACAAATAACATTATGTCATCTCTGCTAAATATTTACTACAAACTATATTACTAACCAAATATCTAATTCTCTTTTTTATCACTTTATTTTTTATACTGTTTAATAAATAGTAACCAACTATATAGTATATGAAAAATAATAATTATATGTTAATAACTCCAAACTAAATTATAATATGCACATGTATGGTACATTATGGTCTCTGATTTTTTACTTTGGTTTTCTATTTGTTTGTTAATTTTTTTTACTTTCATATTCTATTTGTTCTTTGTTCTTTAATATTTGATTGAAGTTAATTTGTAAAAGATTATCTAATAATGAAAGTAGATAATTTGTATAAAAATGAATGATATATCGATGAAAACGTATTTTTTATTTTTGTGAGACAATGTTTATTTACAATAACTATTTTGTTTATGGACCATACTTAATGCATATTCTTACTAAACAACATTATTTGATTTATGGTGTATTATCTAATTTATATCATATTATCTTATTTATAATATATCTTTTTGTTTATCTTAATGTGTTAAATCTATTTTCGACAGACTTCTTATACGAGTAACTTCATCCATTCAACTCCAATTAATACATAATAAAAAAGAAATAATTTTTTTGTTAAAATGTAAATCTTAATTAAAAAAATAGATTAATTTTAAAATTATATTATATCACATCATATAATTCTAATTTGGAGATATTCACTTATCATGAAATTATATCATTATTAAATTAATTACATATCATGAGGTGAGGTTTGCACCAGCTCGTACGTGGGATAACATATGATGGGTGGTCCGATAACAACTCAATAGCGGGTGGCCTGATAAGCCCAACAAATACTTGTTAAGATAGATTCAAAATGATTATAATAACATATTACTAAGTGAGTTTTAAGTCTAACTCAACCTCATAAAACCGACTCATGAGATGAAGTTTGTACTTCTTATATACAATGAATTGTGTGACGTGGGATCTCCAACATAATTGTTAAAATAATATTTATGTAAAAAAAAACAAATGTATTACCCTGACTTGTAAATTAAATAAATAATAAATAATCAGAAAAAATAAATACATTCATATAGACATAGAAAGTTTATCCAATTTCAAACTACATATTTATTTACATATCAATCAAATTTTAATTTAATGGAAACAAACATACTTTTTACCATCTAATTCTTAAATTTCATCATACAATTCTTAAATATTTAGTAGAGAAAAGTTGTGTTTGCATTTAATTAAAATAATTTAGAAACATCATGTTTTTGTTTTTTACCTTCATGTAGCCAGAGCATAGAAGTAGAACGTTCTGCATACAGAGGCTGCGCCACATTCAGAATACTGCATTGTTTCAGTCTTCATTTAGTACCTTAATGTTTTAGTACATTCATGGTTCATTTTCATCTAAGTATATCTCCAACATTTTAGGTCCATTAAAAATAAAAATATTTTATATTATATAAATAAGTGTAAATATTATTATGTAATTTAAATTTATAAATTTGAATTATATCTAAAGTTTATTTTTAAGAAATATAACAAAAGTATGTTGTAGCTTATAGAGTTTTAAAATTAATATTTTTCTTTTGAGATAAAAAAAATATGTTGCAGTTTAAAAAATGTAAATAAATTTTGGATAGTAATGAACAAACCGTAACCTTTTTGTGCTATTTATATTAATTTCAAACATTTTGTTATAAATTTTTAAAAATTGGAAACACTTGTTCTGGTTCATAACATGACTATTTTTTTCTGCAATTTTTAAGCAAACACACCAATAAAAAGTAAGTCAAATTATTTTATCTTAGTTTTAAACATTAAAGCATAGAATATTTGAATTTATTAAAAATTATTAAACTTGTAACATGATCACCATTCGAAAGAGGTTGGAAAATAAAGTATTTAAGAGTAGAACGAGTGTTTAAAAACTATTAAAAAAAATATCTAATATATTACAACTATGATATATACTTTGATTTTCTTTTTATTAGTATTTTCCTTTTTTAATATATTACTAAAAATTATTAAAATAATTTTTAAATTGATATATAATATTAATTATCAAATTTTTGACTACTTAGTACATTATAAATTAGTTTTTAATTAAATTAATGATTAACTTTCTCATTTTAAAGACTAATAAATTATTTTTTCTTATAACATTTTCTATTAGTACTTTTCAATTCTCAAACATATATTGTTATTACTTTTCAATTTTCTTTGATTCCTTTTTATCTTACTTTTGGCTTTTTATTCTTATTACTTTGATGAGACCATGAGTTAAGGTACCATATGTAACTCAAGGTATAAGTGTGTTCCTTATTATTAAATTGTTTTTTTTTAAAAGCCATTCCATTTCAGATTATATGACAAAAGTAAAGCAAGATCAGTTTCAAATTTGGTGACTTTAGGTTACACATGGACTAAAATGTACATCATCAATGACAAAAAGGTTTATATCTTAAATAGGAAAATTTACGAGGTTTATATCTTAAATAGGAAAATTTATGTTAACCGTGTAATTCGTTTTTGTTATTATAAATATGGGTAATTTTTATTTACTACGTGTATATAGGTTAATCATGTTTATAGGAAATAATTTTATTTAATAATTATTTTGAACCAGCTTGATTTCATATTTATGACAAAGAAATTATTTGAAAAAAAATGATTTTGATTATTATTATAAAGGTATGGGGGTATCTCTTAAGTTTAGAAATTAGTTAATTAAAGTTGTGAACCTCTTGAATGACTTTAAGTTTTAAAAACCTCCTGTACACTCCAATTGATTTAAAAATTCAGCCTTTTTAAAAGTTAGGTATGTGTTGAACAAGTTTTGTAATTGTAGTGTATTTAGTTTATTTTTTAATTGAGTCGTGGTGTATTTAGTTATTTGAGTCGTGGTGTATACGACTCCAATTGATTTAAAAATTCAGCTTCTTTAAAAGTTATGTATGTGTTGAACAACTTTTGTAATTGTAGTGTATTTAGTTTATTTTTTAATTGAGTCGTGGTGTATTTAGTTATTTGAGTCATAATACAACAATTGGTGGTTTCGCAGGAATGAGTCATTACTTTAATAATTGGAATTTGGCCAAAACTCCTATTTGTCTGAGTACTACCACTCCCAAGAAAATTAGTGATTCTCTCAAGCCTCCACCATGGGGCCTTTTCTTTTTGAACCTCTAGAGGAAGAAGTACCACCTGATGTCTGAGATGACGTTGATGGGTGTTAGAGTCAAACAAGAGTTGTATGAATCGACATGCTGTATAAGTGAGCGAGGAGTTTTCCATTGTGTCGCATCGAATTCTGGCTCCTTTGAGATGTAGTTCATATTGTTATCATTAAATTGTTGAGATTGGACTCGATGTTTGGCTTGTCGAGTTGTCTTGACCTCATGTTTGGTAGCATGATCAACATCCCATAACTCTTCCATCAAGTCGTGGTGCCTGATGATATTAATGCTTCACTTTGCTTGAGGGCTTTGGCTGAAAATTATTGAAAAAAATTACATTGATAATCATAAATAGTGCTTAATGTATCTAAGGTGATCTATCAGTTAAATATATTACATGTATCAATACATCCCACACTTCATCCTCTATCTTAAAACTTTTTGAGGTTTCGTTCCATTTGAAACCACAAAGTCACCAAATAGATTGTGGAACTCGCGTCATTTGTTCTTTATACTTTTCTGCCTGATCTTGACATCATTTTTTGTAATCCCTACCAATCCACTCTAAAGTAAGGATTTACAATGTTAGAGTAACCATGGATAGTTCAACTATCATCCATTTAATTACCCAATCGTGTCTCATCAACCATGACACTCAACAGTCGAAACTTCATGTTCACGATCCATTTTTGTGTTCATGAATGTCTGCAAATGACTTTAGAACAATACTCTAATTTATGTTAAAACCTAATAAAAAAAATTAAACTTTCACAATAACATAAGCAATTGCATACCCTTATATTCATAAAGGTTGAATGTGAACATTAAATCAACAACTTTTTTTTACAAAAATATAAACATTAATTCTATAACATTAATTATTAGAATAAGTTGTACACATTTCATTCCTTACATTATCTTGAATATGTACATGGGGTAGATGGGGGTACCCAATGACACATCTTGTGTTTCATGTTTCCCTGATTAAAGGATAAAAAGGAAAATCATTTTGATACATGCATGCATTTACCTTTAACCATTTATGAATTCGTCCCCTTAGTGCATCCATCAAAAGTTTTGGATTCTCGCATTATTATTACAAATTCACATTCAATGCCTCAAGTTTTGATACAATAAGACTTGTTGGATTCTTTTGAAAGTTAGAAAGAGCTACCACTACAAGAAACCATTAGGCCAATGTTGCAATCCAATGAAAATGATGAGATGAAATCAAAAAATTAGTTATGCAAAAGGGTTAGGTGACACAATTTGAATCATAAAAGTAGAAGAAAAATGAGGAAAAAAGAAATAATGTTTTATTGAAGGATTATGTGGGATGAACTCATTATGTGTATAATATGCCTACTTATAAATATATTTATTATTCTCTGTGATTCTTATATCTTCTTCCGTGATATCTTATATGTAATTCTTCACAAAGTTTTATTAATTGCTAAAACTTCTGTATCTACTTTTATATTATAGTGTTTTAGTAATTTAATGATCTATTAAATTATATACAATTCTATCGATTGTTTCTTTGATAGGAAATGTTTTTAAGCACGTTACTTGAATGCTGCATATTTGTCTTACAAGGAATACATCTTTCTTAACATTTGTGACGAAAAGAGGGTATTCAAAGTGCATGTGCTTGGTGATTTTTTTTTAAATATTTTGTACATTTAAAAATTGAAAACATGTTTGGCGATATTATTTTTTTGGAATACATTTTAACAGCTATTATGCTCTTTATTTTTTAAACTTAGAAGGTCTTCAAACTCTTTTTAACTTTGTATTTTTAATTTGTTATTATTCAGATTCAATTATACGTGGTTCTAATATTTATTCTCACTTACTCTCTCTTGTCTTTTAAACTATAATTTTAAAAACTTCTAACATAAATTTCAATAAAAAAAACACAACACCCATAATTTTGTCATTTTCTTGTGTTTCAAGACAAGAAAGAAACATGATATAGTTAAATAAGATCATTACAAATTTAAATTTGTCTGTTTGAATACTTATTAGGTTACATGTCCAAAACTCATGCTTAAACCTGGTAATTTTGCAGGAATGGAGGTAATTAATATAAGTAACTGTGTTATGTTACATGGTCCACTCCAAAAGTATTTATTAAAACATTAAAAATAAACAAAAATAAATATCTAACAAAAATAGATATTTTTCTTCTTTCTTTTCCCCTTTTCTTTACACAGAATCAACGCACAAAAGGATAGAACTTTCAAAACAAAGGACAGAATCCAAGATAAAATCTTGTGGCAGAAATAATTCATTCATATCATAACCTAAAAAATAAAAACTAAATCTAAAACCCACCTTCCAACAGCGAAAACGGATAAGGCGGCAGCGCACTCCCCTCCGCCGCCATTTCCCCAAACAAACTCCCACGCCCCAAATATCCTCCACCCATCGCCGGCGCAGCCGGCGTCACCACCGTCAACGGCGTCGTTACTCCGCCGCAATTATACCCATAACACCCTTGTTCCCCCCAATACCCCGCCGTCACCGGCGAACAAATAATATTGTTATTATTATCGATTTCCAAACCCGTCTCCGGCGATGAAGACATGATGTTACCTTCGTCTTCTTCGAACTCCGTCTTGATGCCGGAGGAGGAGGAGGAGGAGGTCGCCGCCGTCGAAGGCAGAGGAATGAGGAGGCGTCGCTTTTTCTCGCCGAGGTGTTTTTTTTCTCTTTCTCGGAGAATCCGAGAGAGAACCTGCGGGTCTTCCACAACCTTCGACAGAAAAGCCATCATTTGTTGCGGTCGTTTTTCCGTTGTCTCTAACCTCTTGTTCATTCCTTGAAGCTCTTCCTCCAAAGCTTTCTGCTCCTCCTTCAACCTCGCTATCTCCATCACCATGGCATCGTCGTCCAACTCCTCAAACTTCAGGGCATGCAAATGCGATTGCGAATTGTTGCTCCTCCCTCCGCCGTGCTTCCGCCGCACGATGTTCCTCAACAAATGCTTCTGCCCCCGCAGGAACCACTCGTTCGCGAATTCCCACCGATCCGGGTCCACCTTTCTGAAAGCCTAACCAACATAAATTAAAACATATTAAAGCTCCCGAATTTAGAAAAAACAAGAGATACCCAGAAAGAAAAATCTAACTTTCTGAAACTGGGTTCAGTCCAAATTGAACAAAACTCAAAAAAAAATCATATTCTTTACATGGGTAATTTATACGTTGCCCATAACTCACATATAAATTCGATTATTAAAACTAACCTTTTCTTCGAAATTTAAAGCTATATATTTAGGAAAGATTTGTATTAAACTTAAGACTTCAATGATACTGCAAAATTGAAATGAGTAATCCATGTTTTTTATGAAAAGTTTACATTGTGGGGAAGCATAAATTAAGAGCAAAGAACTGTTGAAAAAGAAGTGTAAGAATTGAATTTGTTGGTTGGGTTAGAGAGTGAGGTGAGTGATACTAACGTAGGTGTTGAGTTGGCGAACGAAGCTGGAGAAGTTGTTGTGCTTGAAGAAAGCAGGGAGCAGAGAGTGGGAGAAGTCGAGGGGATCGAGGACGATGAAGCTGTTGTTGGCAGGGCCCCACGTGATGAGTTTATCGGTGGTGGGATCGTTAACCATGTTGTAGGTTTTTATGACAAACGGTGCGATCCCGTTGTTGGTGTTGCCGATGATGTTGTGTTCCATCATTCCATGAAGAAGGGAAAAAAAAGGAAGAGAAGAAGAAGAAGAAGGGATGAGGAAGAAACAAGGAGGGATGGTGTGTGCGAGGTGTGAACGTGGGTGTCTGAGTATTTTCTGTGAAGGTGACAGAGAGTGAGAGTGAGAGTGTGAGAGTGGTGAGAGAGGTGAGAGGGTGAGGTTTTTTTCTTTGGATGGGGAGCACCGTGTATATAAAGGGAACGCGTGCACAGTAGCAAGAGGGCCACGTTGCGACCATCCATAGGGGCTAACCATATTTGCTGGGATCGTGGTGGGACCAGGCTCGGTACACGTCACGCTTCAGCTGCGCGTGGGGTTCTGGAACGCGATGCTGTGGCGGTTGGCGGTGGTCCCCGCCCTTGGGTGAGGACAAGGCCGAGTAAACGACAGCGTGTTTTTGGTCGAAAGATGTGAGTGAGGCAACTCTTTTGTGCTGGCTTTGTCACTTATCCTTGTTTCGAGTAAACACTAAATCTTATTCACAAAATTGTAAATAAAATTACCTTATTTAAATTAAAGAGAAAAAAAAAGTTATAAATGATTATAAAAGAATAAGATTATAAATTTATTTTTTAATATAAAACTAGTTGAAAACATATTTGATTTATTAATTTGTGGATTGTAATTTTTATGTGATTAAAACAATGTAAAAAATGTATTTGGGAAAATATAAATTATGTGAAATAGTTTAAATATATGTGTGATTGTCAAAAAATTACTTGCTTCAATTAAAAAAAATTGTTTGCGAAAAGTTAAAAAAAATACATGAAAAATTGGAAATAGAGATTCATTGATAAATTGTATGCTAAGAAATATTAGAATGATATCCTAAATAATAATAATAATAATAATAATAATAATATAATAGTTATATATCTATCAAAGATTCGCAAAAGTTATGAAGTTAATTTTGCAACTCGTTATTATTTTATGATATTTATAGTTAAGTCTTTGCTCATCTTCGTTGTTAATATATATATATATATATATATATATTTAAATAATATAACCATCTTTGTTCAATAGTTGAATCGATAAATAAATTCACTTCACATATAATCTATGATTCAGAGAATGTTATAATGAGTTCAGTTAATTATTATATTATTTTTTATGATGATTTGTGTGTTTTTGTTTTGATAAACTCTTTATTTGATTAGTAGATTTTTAATAAATTTAAAATTATTTTTATTCTTCAAATTTTAAGATAGGTTTGTTATGATTTTCTACTTGAGTAGTTTTATTTCTAGTCTTTGTAATTTGAGAAATAATTGTTTTAATTATTTTACTTTTATGATTAATAATTATAAGTTATTTATATAATTATTTTTTTAATATTTTATTATCAAATACTTAATAACATTTTTTTCTCTTTCAAATTAATAATTTTGACAATGTCCATATAAGGTGTATGAACGGATAGATTAAAAGAAATATATACATAGTAAGGTATAAAGTGAAGGCAAAAAAATAAAAATACTTTTATCACGTTTCTCACCCTTTCTTTACACTTCAAAGAAACACTCATTTGGGATATTTTCTTTTCACCACAACAAGAATCAAAATAGCAAATAATATAAAAAAAATAGCAGATTATGACTCTTTTTTTTCTTGAATATAAAGTTGTATCAATTTTTCTGCAAATACTTCGAACATTCTATAACAAAGTGTTAAATAAAAATAAACATGTTTAATATACTTTTTAAATTATTGAATACAATTATTAATATAAAACAGTTACAATAAACTTTGGAACTATTTCTTTCATAATTTTTCTCTCTATTATTAACATTTCTTGAATACTTTAGTTTATACATTAATAACATTAACATTATTAAGGGAAACATAAAAATTTTTATTAATTGATTTCTTAACTAGTGGTGCACAGAAAACACTGATTTGTAGGATCCAATTATTTGAATCGTGCAATGAAAAAATAGGGAGAAAAACGAGTTGAAAAGTACACCAATAAAGATACCTCTTGTTTTTTTAAATATTTTTTAAAATTATTTATCCATAATTAAGAATGTGGGAAAATATAATTGTTGATGATAGAGAAGAATAACCAAAGTCTGAAGCAAATCCACTCAAAAAGTGGGACAATATCTCGACACCAAAAAGTAAATTCAAAATCACCATAATTAAACAACCAATAATTATCAAACACTTATATATGTAATATATCTCACATTATTAAATATATTTTTACTTTTTAATTTATAAAAATATTTTTTAAAAATAAAATTGTGATAAATTCTGAATTTTAAAATAGACAATATTTCAAATACAGTTATTAATTTTAATAATATTATCTTAATAAATTTAAGATTAAAACTTTTAAAAAAAAATTTGAAGAATGCACACTTCCTACAATTAGCAAATTAGGGCAAGGTTACGTTGAAATGGTAGAGTTAGAAAAATTAACAGTGTTGCTTTAAAGTTGACGTAAAAATTATGATCATATACCATCTATTCATAAAGTTTTGTTTTAAAAGTTAATAATGATTATATTTAGGAAAAAGAGTTGAAAGGCCAGTTAAAGGTTTTTAAAAGACCAAAACGTTGTTTTTAATTAAAATTTTAATAATTTAGTTTATTGAATTAAAAATATTAACTAATACTTACTATTTTTTATTGATTAATGTATATTATATATCTTTTATCTACAATAAAATCATTAAATATAAATTAATCTTAAAAAAAAAATTAATTACTGTTTTAATTGAATTAGATATTATTTTAGATACTAAAAAATATTAATATATAAAATAATTTTTATTATTAATATATAATTTTTAAATTGATATTTAATTAATTATTAAGATTTTAGTTTTGGTAGTTAAAATTTGATATTATATTTCTTTAATATTATTTTACTAACACCAGTTTAAGTAGAATTTAATCACTTATTTAAATAAAAAGCCTTAAATTAATGTATTTCATCGAAGCAATAACTAGTCTAATTGTCAAAATGTTACCTACAAATATAAATTACACAAAATCTCTAATGACAAAAATTTTAAATGTAATAGTACATTAACATTGAAGAGAAGGTTCAGATTGCAAAGTTATAGTGAAAATAATAAGTGTAATTTTCATATTAGTAAACGAGAAAAAAATGTGTTACATAGCATGATATTTAATTATCTAAATCTTATATATTTTATATTATTTTGATGTCTGATTTGTCTTTTATTGAAAATAATGACATTATAATAACATCTCATCTAATATTGTTGTAGATCCCACATCGACTAGAGATTAGAACCTTCCATAGTATATAAGTGGGTGCAAACCTCACCTTATTGAGTCGATTATATGAGGTTGAGTTAGGCTTAAAGCCCTTTTATAGTATATAAGTGGGTGCAAACCTCACCTCATTGAACCGGTTCTATGATGTTGCATTAGGCTTAAAGCTCACTTCTTAACAAATACAATTAGCAACGAGATTTTTTTATTAATTAAACAAAATTATGAAAAAATATTAAATAATGTATTAGTTTAACCAAATTTAAATAAGAAAAATGTTTTGAAAAAAAAAAACATGTTAAAAATGATGAGTTAAGATTTATATGAAGTGAGAGTGACTAGTGTGCCGAAAAAGGTACAGTGATGACTGTAGAGACCTGAACACGCGCGGCAACAGCGAGTGGGGTAGGATAGGATAGGATAGAAGAGAGAGAAATGGTTTTCATATTTTGAATTTCGCTCAATACAATACAAAGTATTAGGGTTGGAATTGTGCATAATTGAAATTTTTATGTAAATAAGTTATTAAAAAATTCAATAATTTTAATATAATTTTTGTGAATATTTAATGTATAATATCATTATAAGAAAATTAAAATTAATTTTAAACACAAACAATAATTAAATTAAGTATTATTACAGACTAAAAAATTATTAGTATTTAAAATAATTAATCTGACTATTTATTTTTATTTTTATATAGAAGTGGATATTAATTTTTTAGATTTAATACAGAATAATTTATATATAAACATGTTTAAAGAATTCATGCAGAAACTTTAAACAAAATATGTTAATTAGTACACTCATTTTTTAGGGATTCATCAATAGACCATAAAGTCCATATTGGTTGTCTCTTCCTCATTGGCTCATTTCTACATTATTATAACCCTTTCCCACTTTTCAAGTGCTGCTTCACCATTGGGGAACACATTTTTATACATCCATTATTCTCATACTATTTTTTTTCATATATATATATATATTTATTGTTTTTACAAGTTTTAGAAATAATTAACTTCTTCTTCTCCTTCTTTTGGCTACTCGATCACATGTTGATGACGTGAACTTTCGATTATTGATTTAATTTGTTTGGACTCTTTGTTATGTAAACTTGAGTTTGCTCTCACCTATTAGATGTGAATTTTCATTTAGCTATTAGATCTAGGTCAATTCTTGACTTTTAGGTCCATGATTACTCTCGGTGGTGTGAGTACCTACCTGCAAGAGGTTCCAATGATAAAGTCAGAATCAGTTTGCTTAATTCTCAAATAGAAAACATCATACTTACCTGTTAAACAGATCACCTATTTATACTGCTCGTTGTTGGGCCTTAACTTGATTGAACTTTAACTTTTTACACCTTATAATTACTAAATATATTTTCAGTGTTTTGGGTATATAACTTTTCGACATTTCAACCTCTCGGCCTAGTGTGTATATATATATATATATATATATATATATATATATATATATATATATATATGAAAATGCAAAGTTGGGAAAGATGAAGTTGAATGGCTTCCTTATTCCTAATTTGGTTTTTGAAATTTGATTGATAGGAAGAATATGAATGAGATGGTAGTATTTGCATGATAGCTAAGTGAGATTATAAAAGAGGAATCTACTTACCCCACATATCTATAATGGTAGTGATGATCTCTCATATTTTATTGTTAATAATGTGCATGATTGGTCCTCTCATTTAGGCAAAGTGTGATCCATTACTTGCCCAAACAAGAAATGATGTTGCAAATTTGATTGTTGAGAGTTCATTCTTTTGAATATATTAATCTATCTTACCCACTTCACGTAATATTAAATGTTGTTGTAGAACCATAACCTCCAACAAAACTTCAAAACACTACTTGGCTACATCACCACCAGTCATTCTTACATTAAATAATGTTTTTAGGTTATAAAAGAAGAAACATCTTTTTAGGTCTAAGTAGATATGTATGCTTCATTATTGACTAATATGGAGCTACCTATGTTTACTTCAACTTTTTTATTTCTCATATCCAATGAAAATTCGTGATTTCATAATAATAATCTTGGGGTGAACCTACACAAAAATGCACCTCATTGGATAATTAGGTTAATTTAAACTTTTGAAGTTTTATTTGTGTCGGAAGATGATTCGTGGTTATATACCAAAGTGATTTTCAAACCAACAAAAGTGGAGAATGGATATTAGTAATTAGTAAAATGTTGAAATGATAATTATTAAAAATACTTCACTTTTCTCATAATGTATATAGTAATGAAAGGATTTCTATAATATAAATCATTTTGATGAACCCTAATTTTCCATTTTATAATCATGGTTTGAGATTTAATATTAACTAAAAATAAAAATATTTTATAATATATAAGGGAATGTAAACTTTATTTTATAAGTCAGTTTTGTAAGGTTGAGTTAGTCTTAAAGTTTATTTTTTAACTTTTTTTAATAATAAATAAATTGAATAAAAAATATTTCAGGAATGTTTCAACCTTTATGCATTTAAACCTCTTTTATTTTTACAGTTGGTCAATACCAAACTGCAAATAGACCATAATAAAAACATAAAAATTTTATATACATCCAGTAATATAACATTTTCATATTTCTAAATCTATACTACCAATAAATTTTGTCTAACCAATATCATTTCAGCTAAATGTATCAGTGCACTGTATAACCACTTTTTAATTTAATATGAAAGTCATTTGGAAGTCTATTTTTAAAAAAAAAATATCCAAAATTAAATTACACTTAAAATTTATTTTTTTAATAATAAATTGTTAATTATCAAGTTAGGAATTTTTTAATTAATTTGATGTATTCTCGTATGTCAATATAGTCTTACATTCCTCAAACGAAACCAAAGACAATTTATATATTTATTCCTCTCTCAACTCATCGATACACTTATGTGGACAAAACCGATAAAATATTAGAAAATTTGCATGTAGCACATAAAAGTGGAAGATGTTGAGTTGATATACAGTGGAATGTTGGGATATTTTTGAAAAGAGGGAAGAATGAGAGGCTTTTTATTATATCAACACTCTTTCTTCTGTTCCTACGCACACTGTCTCCTATAAATTTGTAGATGCACAAAACTTTTGTTATGTTTTCAAAAAATAATTATTACCTTGTTATGTGAGAACTTATATGTTCCTTTCGAGTATATTATACATATAAAAATAAATAAAAGTTAAGACTCAGACTAATTTACATTATCAATGTTCTTTACTTTTTAATTAGTATATTTTAATTCAAGAATATTGATTAATACTCAAAAAAAAATCTACACTTAAAGAAAGTTAGTTGGTAACATTTAATTATACTAATTCTACATGCAAAATATTTGTTTAAATAACCTTTCTTAAAACTTAATATCAAGGAAAAATAGTCTTACAAATTTCTAATTAAATATAGGTGATCAACAAGACTATCGATATATAATAAAATCATTAGATAGAAATCAATTTTAAAAATTAAAAATAAGTTATTATATTGATTAAATTAGATATTATTTTAAAGATTAAAAAATTATTGATATCTAACTTAATTTTTATTATTAATAAAATTTAAATAGTTTTTAAATTGGTATCTAATTAACTATCAATATTTTAGTTATCAATTACTTTAGATTCTAAAATTAATAAGTAAAACCTTTATATTTAATTAGATACCAATTTATAAATTTTATTAATAATAAAACTTATTTAATAATTTTCTTATATACTTTATTTGTATTTAATGTAAAATAAGACATATATAGAAAAGGGTTATTTTGTACTTCTTCCACTCTCAAATATAGGTTTAAAAAACTAAATTATATTAATTGAAAAAAATTAGTAGTATTTGGTTTTATTATTTCTAAATTGTCTTTTCTTAAAACTTAATACAAGAATTAAAGAGGATTTTGTTAAATGTGAATAGGTACAAAGCATTTAAATCTTTGGTCAATGAAATAAGTAACATTATTGGTGAATGACTTTATCTTGAGTTTGACGTGCATGCATTTAAATATTTTATCAATCTTCTTTTATTTCCAGTATTTATGTTGCCCTTTGCTTAAGGGTACTTCCCAATTCAGTATGTACTTCTGGCCCTACTTATCTATAACTTTATATATACATATATGATTTAATTCATTACTTTATTTTCCACACTACTATAAATTTATTAAATATAAATCAATTTTAGAGATAAAAAATTATTAATCACTATACTAATTAAATTAAATACTATTTTAGAGACTAAAAAATTATTGATATCTAAAGTAGTTTCTAAATCTATAAACTAGTTTTTAAATTGGTATCTAATTAGTTAACAAGTTTTTAACTACCAATTTTAAAAATGTTTCCAAACTATTTAAACATAGTTCAACATATCTAATGCTTAAAAGAAAATTTCATTTTGCCTAAGTGCAAACATTGTCATGTAAAGAGCATATACACTAAAAAAAAAATATGAAATAAAAATCAATTTTTAGAGACCAAAATAATTAGTTACAATAGTAACTAAAATAGAGACCATTTTCGAAACTAAAAAAAAAATTGGTTTCTAAATTAGTTTCTATTATTTTCTATTATTGTTAAATAGTTTCTAAATTGGTATCTAATTAGCAACTAAAGTTTTAACTGCCAATTATTTAGTTTATAAATTTGGTAGCAAAAACCTTGGTTGCTAATTAGATACTAATTTAGAGACTATTTAACAATAATAGAAACTAATTTAGAAACCAAATTTCTTTTTAGTTTCTAAAATAGTCTCTAATTTAGTTACTATTGCAACTAATTATTTTGGTTTTTACAAATTGGTTTTTATTTCGTGATTTTCTTGTAGTGATATGTAATATGTGAATATTAAACAATAGTAAATTAAGATATTAATTGATATTAATCTCTTAAGTATTTTTTTTCCTTAACACACTTGAGACATTTTTTCAATTCAAAGTAAAAAAAAATATAATTAATAAATAATTTGTTTCGATTTTAAGTTTGTTGAGATAATATTATTGGGTTGCCACACTCAAGGTATTATTCGTTTTGAATTTTAGAGTTTCGTCACGAATTTGTCTTTAAAAAACATATTGAAGGGTTAATAAGGTAAAATATATTTAAATTACTATTGATTTCAACTTATAAGGGATGTGAGATTATATATTGAACATACCGGAATAAACTCTCCAAACCAGGATTAATGGAACGAGAATTTATCTTTAGAATAATGTCAATATTCCGACCTCAAGTTCATTGAGATAACATCATTATGGTCAATCATCATATCCAAGATATTATCTGTTTTAGAGTTCAAAGTTTCGTCATGATTTTGTCCCAGAAGCACCTCAAAACCTTAAGAAATAAATATATATTTAAATTATCATTAATCTCAACTCCTAAGCCATGTGTCAAATTATTCATTCTAAAACACAACTCTTTGTAATTATCTCATGCATATTAATATAAGAATCGAGATTTTCCGATATTTCACCAAAAACTTATTTCAAAAATATTAAAATTCCAATTTTAACTTTTAACATCTCCTTTATAATATATACTATTATTTTTTTATCTAACACTATAGTCTTGGTTAGCAAAATCAATAGTAACACATTCTTTAATCGAATAAAAAGTGAAACTTAATAGTTTGTGACATTCATTTTACGGATTAAAATAATTGTGGCCATAATCAATGTTTAGGTAAGCTTACATATGAAATAGGGTCTTCAATTTGTCTTATCTCTTAAGAAAACCAAGAGAAGTATAGCACAAAAATGAGATTTCAATCTCTGATTAGTTAATTAGTGATGAAAAAATGATTTGAGTGTAATGAAGCAGGTTAAGTAAGTGATTGGTCGGTTCATATATTATTATTAGTAGTAGTAAGTTGAGATGAACGTTTTCTTAGGGTCTATGTTTGATAAACAACTCCAAAACAACAAGATTTCCATCACATGGATTATTGAGGCAACCAATAACATTACTTGAGATCATTAAAAGCAAATAAAATATTTTTTCTTATACCTCTTAGTTAATAGTGTTTTTGACTTGTATTACTAGATTCAAGATTTGCATAGTAATGGAAAAATCGAGGGTAATGATGACTTAAATTGCTTGGTAGGTATACTTCACCTCTTTTAACTCTCAATCAAGGATAATAAATTTTCATTTTTTCCTAAAAAAAAATCTTAGTATCCAACACACAAAATAATAAAAAATTATTAAATAAAAAATATTTTTAAAAACTGAGAATAATTAGTTAATATTGTTTAAATTAGATATTATTTTAAAAATTAAAAAATTATTAGTTTCTAAAATAATATCTAATTAATTATCATGTTTTAAATACTAATTATTTAGATTTTAAAGTTCACAGTGAAAATCTTAATAATTAATTAGATATCAATTTATAATTTATTTATCAATAATAAAAATTAATTTATAAATTAATTTTTTTTTTTAATTTCTAAAATAGTATCTAATAATTTTTTTAATTTTTATTTAATAATTTATTTGTAGTGAAATGGTTTTTTATAGTAATAAAAACAAATTTAAGAAAGTTTTTCTAGAAAAGAAAATTGGATGATAGGCACATTGAGGTAACATCAAGAAGATTTTGAACCATTTACCAAATCTCAAGTGTCTAATCATTAGAAAAGCAAAGAGCCATGACCTAATTAATTAGCTATGTTAAACCGACTTAATCATAATTATAGTACAATTAAGAAGAATCTAGTACTATCACTATCACTTCAAGTATGTTCTTAGAGATGGTTTGAATTAGAGGGCAAGTTTACAACAAAATTTTCTTGCTAAATTAATTGAAGTAACTATGCATTTGTTTTATCTATCTACCTATAAACATATGAGCATAGTTGGATTTAACTTGCTTTTGTCATGACTTGGTGAGGTGGAAATGGGATGCATGTGTATACATCAAAAGAAAATTTCTAATTTATTTTCCATGTTGTTCTTTTCATAGGAGAGAATGAATCATATGATTCAAAATAGCTTTTTGAATCCAAAATGAAGCTGAATCATGGCTAGCCAAAAAGAAAACTCAGAAAGTGAAGCTTCATTCTGTGTATTTGTGTGAGGGTGATGTTACCCATTTTCCAAGTAACTAAAAGACATGAAAAAGTTTTGAGAAATAACAAATTCACAAGTTCATCCTTGACTTCCTCCATGATTGTCTGGTTTTGAAGGTGTCATTGGGAATGAAGACAAGACATCAGGTGAAAGATGAGAGACACGTGGAGGCCTTGTAGCCAATCAAGTTTCAAGTGGTGGCTGTCAATGGTGACAATAGATTCTCCATATCTCCACAGTCAAATGATTCTCAGAACTTTTTTTGTGTGCTTGGTTTTGGATTTCATGAGCAGTTAACAATGTCTACCGACTTCAAATATATGAATTTATAATTGTCCAATTTGTAGATTTTGCTCACGGAATTTTGATGTTGCAAGATTGATATATGCATTGTTGGGGTTCTTCAAGATTTATCGGTTGTAACCAGTTGCACAATGTTCAAATTAACATTCTCTAAAATTCTTTATCCTAATAATGGGTTATGCTAATTAAATATGATGTTTGATTCTAATGATATTATTTTAATAGATTTGAGTAAACTAATGTATCATTCTGAAAATATATAAATTATTATTAGACATAAAAATCATTTAATAAAATTAATTATTGTTTTAGGTGTATTTTAATTTTCTGAAGCTCCCAACAAAACAAGTTAGATAAGGTTGGATCAACAAACTATATAGCTGGTCCCAAAGTTTGATATGTGAATAATCTTAAAAAATACAATCCATTTTTAAGAAATATGCAAAGACATAAGTAGAGTTAAAATTCAAAATAAAAATTCAACTCTGAAATCGAGTTCTCGAGTACTACTAACCAAAAAATATTAAAAAGTTAATACACACTATCACACACTATTAAAAGTGAAATTAATCACCTTCAGAATTCCCATAACTCGAATATACGGAAAAATAACTGAATTATGTGCGACTAGAATTGACTTAGTATCTGATAATGGATATCAGTTTTTATTGAGATATTTTCGTAAATCCAAAAACTTATAAATACTACCTTAGAAAATATTCATCTTATTTCAATAGCATCATAAAGTCTTGTACAAATAAATCATCATTCATCTTTTATCAACAAAGCTCAACAATCATATAAAGAAGAGATCAACAAATTCATACACAATCACCTCGAACAATTTTAACTCACTTTTTTAAGAAGAAATACGATAAAGTGGAACATTTAAAATTGAGTTAATGCATGGAAAAACTTTAAAACGAACTGGATGTTTAAAAAAAAATAGGCTGGACAATTTTCCAATTCAATTTTTTTTTTTATCATACATCAAGTTAAGGGTATTGTTAGGAAGCGGTTAAATTGCAAAAGAAAAAAGTTTGTATTAAAAATCATATAAGAGCATATTAAAAAATTAGGGAACTTCATTTATCAGCATATCAATATATTTTTTTTTCTTTTCATTCTTTAACCAATGTCCTAAGGATGGTGTAATATTTTTTCATTAAGCAACCCTAATCTTATTCTAACTAACTGATGAATGATTCTGGCCCAAGGCCAAGGATGTGGTAACAAATTGGGATGCTAGTTTAGGAATTCGGTCCAGTTATCCAAAATGTCAAACGGTACAAGATACACTCGTGTGTAAACTTATTAGTTGCTAATTAAACCTAAACATATAACATTATGTTTCAATATAATAAGTAATTTAATTTGGTTTGATTTGACTGTTAATTTTCTATCTGAACCAAACCCACTAGTTGGGGAAAAATATATCTAAAAAATCCAAAAAGTTGTAGTTTTAATCAATTTTTGGTTATTTTTTTCATTGGTTGTTTTCTTTTATTACCACTACTTATGGTTAAGTTGGGAAGCATGTAGTTTTCGCAAAAGAAATATTTAATTACATTGATAATTAACTTAATATTAAATATATAAAAAATATTTTGATGAATTTATTTAAACCTATATTTAATGAAATTTGATTGTAATTAAATTTAATACTTTGGTAAATTTTTATATTAAGAGTTCTAAGATATGAAGCTCGGATACTCTCTTAAATGACGTGTTCGTATCGGACATCGATACTCATATGACACTCATAGGACACTTATCAGTGAAGTATCTAATTCAAAAAAATATTTGTTGAATTTTTGACAATTCTAGCACGAGTCTAACACAAATTTAAAAAGAAAAAATACATTAATTTTCTAAAAACTTAAACTTATTGTATAAATTTTTATTATAATTATAAAAATAAGGAACAAATCATTTTGAACCAAACATGAAAAACATCTTTCTGCTAAAAGAAACTGAAACATATTTAGTGCACATAAATCTTTATTGTCAATTTATATAATTCATAATTATATAATATATAGATTTGTGTTCCCATGTCCTACACTTTAGAAATTATACGTATCTCCGTGTCCGTGTCATATCAGTGTCTATGCTACATAGGTTCTAACGAAGGAAATATCATCCTCAGGTAAATCCACTTTTTCTGAAATGAAAATTCCATTGTCCAAGTCTTGGATAGAAGGAAAAAAGTCTTTCATAAAATTGATAAGGATGAAGAAGCAAACACCTTTTTCTTTTCTTTGCGGCATTGGCACTGTTTGGCAATACATTCAGCAGAATCTGAAAAATGTTAACTTTTCTGTCCAAGCTTGAAAAGCACGGTAGACATTTGGCAATTAGCAAGAGTCCAATACGTTGTAGGGTTTAGAATCAGCATGTCATGCCTGTACCAGAATTGATAACGCCGCTTAAATGTTTAGGTGTAATGATAGTCACAAAGAATGACACATCACCAAGCTTTAGGTGCAACAGATGAAAGCATGATGGACATGGACAGTGAGTATCCCTATTGGGCAATGAACCTATCATGATAAAATGCATGAATTATTTTAGCAAATTGACATGTCAAACCCCCTGTGTCTACGTTGTGATTTGAAAGAGAGGTACGAAAATGGTAGTGATCAAGAGGGGGACAAGTGTGGGATCACCAATAAGGAATTCAATTGGAATTTTGCAAGTTACGTAGGAAATTATCACAGTTACAGGATTACCAAACTAATTGATTGATCTGCGTGTGCTTGGAAATATTTTGTGGAGAAAGCAACAAAGAAACAACCCACGGATTATGACTACAGGGGATTTTGTACTTCTGGTAATAATTCATATAAAGAATGAATTTCTGATAAGCACACCTTGACATGTACTGAAGCAAAAGGAAACAACGATCAGGGCATTTCAACGGGATTCCAGTGACTCTTCATTCTTAATCCCGAACCACTCCACAACACCTGTTAACGGGAAGAAAAGGATACCACTCCGAACCAATAATATAGGACAAAACTACAAGCAATTCCCAACAGGGTAGTTTGACTTTACATTGTACTCTCCACAGGTAAAAATAGAATGTGGACATACATTTGTATTTGTATACAAAGTTCAGGTCACAACAGTGACCCGTCAAAACAATTAAGTGAAGAACAAAAACGAATCTGATTCCTATTTGGACACCCCAAAATCAACAATAATCTTGTCAACAGCAACATTTTAACAAATGAGAAACAAACCATGGCAATGAAATCATAGAAGCGAAATCTAAGATCACGAAGTATTCCTCATCCACAACACAACAATCATCTCCTCATTAGCACCAACATCAATTACCAGAAGATACGAAAACATTATACTCTTTTAAACGTCTCTGAAACTGAGCCAACCGTGTCTGCAATTGAAAGATTCCTGTAGCCTTTTGTGATAAAATGGT
Organism: Phaseolus vulgaris; assembly: GCF_000499845.2. Lineage (NCBI taxonomy): Eukaryota > Viridiplantae > Streptophyta > Magnoliopsida > Fabales > Fabaceae > Phaseolus > Phaseolus vulgaris. The sequence goes on along the minus strand of NC_023756.2, from coordinate 46,736,321 downwards.
ATTCAATTTGGAAATATAATCATCCAATTGATTTCCTGGTTGGTCCGCCTCAAGAAGTAAATTCATCTCCTGCATTAATTCACAATATGAAAAAGATAACCAAGTTTAGCAAATCATTAAAGAAAGGTGTGGGATTTGTACAAACCTCCCTGACAATGTCTATGGTTTCCTCCACCTGTCTACGATGAGTTGTTACTAGATCTTCCTCTTCCTGTTTACCAAACAAAATAGGCACCATTCACTACTTTAATAGTCTAAAACACTTTAGGCAGTTTGGCAAAAGACTATACCTTCAGGAGGGCATTTAAATTATCATCCGGATCAGAATGATTAGTCTGAAAATGCGATGCATCAACATTAACACGAGATTCTATCTTCTTGTCCACAGCAGATAACTGGTCGTCATCCACTCGCTTGTTTGTTTTTCTTGTTCTGTCTTGTTCATATATGGGTCCTAGGTAATCATGTTCATTTGCAGTTCTGTCATTTTGACTACCTCTTTGACCGTTTGGTGGGTCAGAATACACAGATGGCGCCAAATTTCCCCCCATTTTACCACTTGGAACATGGTCCACATTATTTGGTGGAGAGGGTTCTCTTTCTGGATATTTGGGCCAACCAAATCGATTCTTGTCACTGGAGACATACGTTATTTCTTCCTCCAAGGTATCATCATGAGCTAAAATTGAGGACCCAGGCAACAGAGTGGACTCTCTAATGTTTGAGGAAGAAAGAGGATCCCTTCTAGAGTGGTTCCCTTTTGACAAGCTCTTCACTCTGAAATTTAACCATCAATTAGAATATTTTATCATATCAGATCAATCCTTCTTTATTATAAAATTTCAAACTACATACCTGTCAGCATATCTTAATGTGTTAAGAGTATGCTCGCATGAACCTGAGCTAGGTGAAATGCATGATATCATTACAGTGCGCGAATTACCAACAAAAGAATCACGCAAAACTTCCGTCAATTTACTTCCTCTGAAAGGGATATGCCCTTGGTCGTTGTCTAGAGCTCTAATGCATTCTTTCAGAGCAAGTAAGCTTTTATTTATTTCGGCCCCTTCAATTCTGGAATAAAAGATAAAAAAAAAGTCAGTTAAACCAACGTAGTTACCTCTGGACATAGACACATGCACTATTTGGTAAGTCTTCCAGTTATTCAAATGAAACAGCATTCAGCTAACAAAATATGATTGAAGATAAAACCAAAATCCCACCTAGTCTGCTTGTCATTGTCTGTAGTATCTGCACCTCGTTCACTTCCAGCCAGATCTATAAAAGATAGTTTGCCCACAAGTCGAGCAGGCTTTGATTCAGTCCCACCAGCTGATCTCTTAATGCAAAGCTGAAGTATAGCATGTGATCGAGAGGATTCCTCATTTGCTCCAGTTGTGCCAGTACTTCTTGAGGCATTTCCTTTCTCGATAAATTCCTTGATTGTCTCTACTTTAGATACTCTATACTCTTGCAAGCCAACAATGCAAACCTGTTGTTTCCCATCCTCCCTCATGCAAAGTTTTCTGCAAAATCACAAGCTAATCAACCAAATAACCCCCAAGTTAGATACTTATTCCACCGCACATTATGATGACTTACTTTCTATCATTGAGGAGATCAAAAAGTTTTCCCCCGTATATTTCAAAGAAGCTAACAAACAATTGGAAACCTTGGTTCCAGTAGGTGTGGTGCATTAATCTTAAAATATCTTGGGAAGCTTTGAGAGGCAATGGTTGCATAGTATATGTCTTCCCACTGCCTATATCATAAAGTAATTTCATATCAGCTAAAAAGTTCAGATATAGGAGAAAATCAAGACAAATGAAATGCTTGGTGTTTACCAAACTGTTTTATGCATAATCTGACAAGCTAAACTTATTCCCATATATAGCAGAACACCAACACCTATTCAAATTCATCTCCAAAAATGAGAGATCCAGGAGCATATTCTAATTCAACTAGGATATGGGGAGCAGTTAAGTAAACTAAGGAAATAGGTGTGGTACAACTAAGAAATAGGTATATGGAGTTTACAGAGTTCAGAAACGACTTACCTATGAATATTGAATACATAATAAAAAATTTGGTTTTTAAGATCATCAAGATAACATTATGTCAGTCAACTCATAGATTTGTTTAATTCATATCCTATACAAGTGAAGTATCCAAGATTTACTACTGAATAGATAGTAACTGTTCTGTTAAATTACAAAATGTTGAAAGGTATTCATAATTTTTATAATTAGATTGTTTGTGCACAATGACACACATTCCTCTATTAGCAATAAACAGAACCTTACCAGTTTGACCATATGCAAAGCAAGTTGCTTTTGTTCGTTGGAAAATCAGTGGAACAATAGGCTCCACAGTCTCAGCATATACCTATATCAAAAACCAAAATAATAACTAATATAGTGAAACCATTGAATAATCAGTCAACATGGTCACAAGAGCCACAACAACAAGTCAAATACTCACTTCATCATTTGAAACATCTTCATTCAGCACAGCATCAAAGACAAATTCATGTTTCTCAACATATTCTGTTAAGTCCACCTACAAACACAGGTGAAGTAGAGACACAGAAAAAGGTAAAATACCTAAACATCCAAGTTACATTATGAGTGAGTGTTTTCATTGCAAAATTATAATATGAATCTATCAACAGCAATTAGAAAATTATTGATCTGAGTAATTGTCTCTTTTACAGTAATTGTAAGGTCCAATGCTATTTGAATTGTTTATATACATACCAAAGAATGAGAAAGAGCAATTTTGAAATTTTTGATATTGATGTTTAAAGCATTGATGTGAAAGATTCTCCACGTCTAAGTCAATCTATTTTGATTTCTTAATATATTCTTCCCATACCTCCATTTTGGATTTGGATGCAACAAAAAACTGAGCAAAATATTCATAATGATTTGGCAGGATCATTGGCAGTATATTTTGAAGAAGTTTGTACTTATCAAATTCTATTAGGCATACTTAACATTGAAATACAATTTATGTTCTAGAAAGTCTTTAATAGAATGTAAAAAGCATGAGACATTACATATGTAGAATTTTGATGTCGAAGTATCAGAGATAAAAGCATCAGAGAGTATTATATCATGATGTTCAGTAGTATGGTAGACTCCTGAATTGCTTGTGAATAGTACTTTCTATGTCAATCTATCGCATGCCAACTGCTGCAAAGGCAGCGTAGAGTACTTTGTATTGAACTTGATAATATGTTTCAGAACAGATTCAATCTATAGTTCACATCATGAAATATGACAACCTTGAGTTTTCTTTCATGGACTGTGAGAAAGTTTGAATCTATAGAAATAATGTCTTCCTCTCTCTTTGCTGTTTCCTTCTTATTAAGGGGTCTCTTCCGAACCTGCAACAGACCTCGACATTTTTAGCCAAAATGCAATTGTTAAATGAACTGAAGTCCTTATATTACGGATAAAAGAAAAAGTCACATTTAGCACTAAAAGGAAACACGCGGCAAGAAGCATACCGCAACTTTAATCTTGGCAACATTGTTTGCTCTCTCTTTTTCAGTTGGGACACTTTTCAGAAAATTGTTCTCAGGCAATCCCCGAGTCCTTTGTACGTGTTTGTTACCAGAGAGGATTGACTCATAGCCATCATAACTTTGTCCCCGAACAGTGTGATTAGTGAAGTATTCATTGTGATCACCATACATCTATTAAGAATCAAATTAAAATTCCAGTCACTTGCATGTTCACACAAATCGTCATGCTAAATGAAATATTAAGCAACAAATAAACACTAACATCATGCTGTTCGCTCAGGCAACTCAGCTCATTTCAAACCGAATGAAATTAAAACACATTAGGCTTTCTACTTAGTCTGCACAAGTTTTCATCTAAAAAGTCTATTTGATTATAGGCTTGTTTGGAAGAACTCGTCCACAGAGACTTTTAAAAGAGAAAAATAAGATTCGTCTTATGCACAACTATAGAAGAAAACCTCTACATGTTAGCTTGTGTACAAATTCCTTTTAGCTTTATTTCCCTCTAGAAATACTTTGGAGAAGTTTCTTCAAACAAACACATACTTATAAGCTCTTTCAGTACACGAAATAAGCCAATCAAAACACAAACGCCAAACCTCGGGTAAAAGCTCGGTATCTAAGGAATGCAGATCAAGCAAGCCACTGCTCGAAACATGATCATCGCCGATTTTCCTCAAGCTCGAAGATCGAGTCCCGAACTCCTGCACAAAACGATTTGTTCCGAACACACACCGACGAATTAGCTCTCGCCGTGATTCATTTTCATAAAAGGAAGCAAATCATCGAGAAAGCATAAAACCTCACCTGCGCGAAAGTCGAAGACTGTAACCAGCTTCTGTGAGCGTCGAGGATGAAGTTGTCGGAGCTCTGCCGGTGGTGGTGCACGGCGGAATTGGATCGCGGCATCGCTCTCCCAGTCACACTCGTTCACTTGAAATTTCGCAATCGATATCTCGTTCTGGCACGAGTATGCACACTCACGATACGAGTAATTGAAGCAGAGACTCGTTAATCTATAAACGAAGATAAACGACTTCAACGCTTAATATCATTGCTCTCTCTTTCGTTTCCCTTTCAAAATAATATCGGGAAACAAACAGTGCTGAGAGGAGAGAAAGTGAAAGAAGAGTTGAAACTTCAAAAGGAAAAGCGCTCGTTCTGTGTAGTAAAACGGAGTTGAAGCGCGTGTCGTCACGCAGCAATTGTGAAGAGGAGGAGGAGCGCGTGAGAGGGTCCAATTAATGTTTCCGAAAAAAAAGTATACCAGTGTTGAGCGGCTTTGCGACTTTTGACTTTGCCCCACCAGAAAATTAGAATATCCGGCCACGCGCTGTTGTCCGTCGCGTTGGACACGCGCGCGTGAGCATGCTGAAGCAGTTAGAGTCAGTTGGAGGTCGCATAGGGCGGAGTGGGCTTCACGTTGTCAACGAAAGTCTGGCGCCACTCTGTTTGGGCTGATTCTCCCCTCACCATATCAATTCAGAAATGTCCATTTTTATTCTTAATGATTTTAAATTTTTATCATTCGGATATTTATATCTGTATGTCAAATTACAAAGTTTTGGATATATAAATTCAAAATTAATATGTCACTTTCAGATTTCACCATCTAGAAGTTTATTTGAACAGCATAAATGACTTTCCGAAAGTCAAGATCTGTAAATAAACATAAATGAGTTATGAATATCAATCTTCGGCATCATTTATGACACATCATTCTGGATATAAAAATTCGGAACTCATAACTCACTTCCAGATATAACCATCCGGAAGCTTAAATGAAATAAGAAAATGATTTTCCAGATTTTGAAATCCATAATGTATAAAAATAACTTCCGAATATTGAAATCTGTAAGCAAATGTGTGAAAAGGACAGAATGGGGTTTTAAAATTTTCGTTGGGTGCGAGTCAAAATTGATTGGGTGCAGGAAGTAATTGCCATCTGTTTGTATAAAAGCAACTCACAATACACTGGGAGATTCTTCCTGCACCTCTATCATTTTTTTTTCACCTCCATACTTTAGGTCAAAAGTCTATTTTACCTTTAACAAAATAAAAAAAGTGACTCCTAAGAGACCATCTTTGATGGCATGAACTAATAGATAAAATGTTTAAAATATGAACTAGCAGAGATAGGAAATTACAAGGATAAAAAAAACTTATATGAATTTTCACAAAAAATAACTCAAGTAATGTGCAGTCAACATAACTTTCCAATTCTACATTTCATATAAATTTGTATTTTGAATTACAAAATTCTAAATTCATGACTTTCCAATTTTAGAATATGAATTACAAAATTAATTTTGGAAAATTTATAATTCAACTTTGTATTTCAAATTCTACAATTCAAAAGTTTTTCTTTCTTGAATCCATGACTTTCAAATTATTTTTAGAATTAGATCATTTGTAATTTGCACCCATCACCCGCATAGGAAATGTTTATTTTATCTTTAATTTTTCGGATATCTATATTCGCAACACAAATAAGACAGTTCCAAAAATGCAACTCTGAAACTGAGATGTGTCTTTCAGAAATGATCATTCATAATCTTATTTGGACACATGAATGTCTTCCGGACGCTAAGATCTAAATTTTTTTTTCTCATTTCAAATGCAAAAATCTAGTTTAAAAAATATTATGGGTGCAGATCGCAATTGATCTAATGGTAATGGTGCATGGAGAATTAACCTACAAGGTGCACCTCTTTTCGTTTCCTGCTTTCACATTTTAAAAATAAAATGACAAATTTTAACCATTAAAGTAGAAAAACATACGAATAAATGTCAATACAGTAGTTACTTGCTATAAAAAAAATAAATATTTTTTATTTTAATACAAATAATTTGTAATGTTTTAATTTTTATATTATATAAAATAGTATATATTTTAATAGTATTGGTTAGGCTATAATGTTTTAGATTGATCTCTAACTGCCAAACCTGGTCCAAGGGAATGTTTTCTAAATGGATAAGTTTGTTACATATTTTTGGATAGTTTTTCAGGAGCATCGTTTAAGTACCTAATATTGGTTGCTTGATACATTCTACATATATCAAGTTTTTAAACACACACTTAAAGTTATGAAAGAAACTGTGACACTGTGCATTCTATTAATATTTTAATCATAATGCATGGCATGTGGCCTGTTCAGATATTTCATTATTTTAACTTTTTTTTTTTTACTTTTACCACTTGGTGCCTTTTTTTATCTTACTTTCTAAAGTTGACTGCATGTTGCGCACTTACAAGTTCAATATATCTAAATAAAACAATTAAATTCACACAATTGTTTGTTAAAAATAATAAAAATTTATTTTAGTAATGTACTTGTATGGTCAATCGACATGATGATGTGGCTTGATTTATTCTAACCAAGATGACTGAAACACACGTTGACTGTTCGGGTTACCTGACCGAGTTGGTCAAGACACCACGCACGAGAAGGATCCAATGAAGCTTTAGCAACCTGTCTGATCGAAAAAAGAAAACGAAAACTTCAATAGTTATATAGATTTTATCTTTCTAGTAGAAACAACAAATATTTTAAAAAAAACTATACAAGTTTAGTGTATTTAATAAATTATGCAATGGTAACTAAATAGTACAAAAATTACATAATGTGAATATTAATGGTAACTCATATCTCAATGAGTCGAGTGAATTTCTATGAATTGTCCGATTCTTTTGTTTGTTATTTAATAAAAAACAGATTTCTTTAATTACTTTAGTTTATTTTCTTTCTATTCTTAATTTATCTTATTCATGTCTATAGTAATTTTCTACTGTTACTATAATTAATCACCTTTACAAGGATTTTGATTTAAATGTTCAATAAAAATTGGATATATGGATATGCTTTGGTGATTCTCCAAATCAGAGATAATTATTTATTATTGAATACTTGTTATCTTTTGGGATTTTGTTATTATTTATTGTGTTTCTTTAATTCACTGAAGAAGTTAGTTTTTTTATTAATTAAACATGACTGTTTAATCGCATAACGATAAATGCAAAAAAAAAATGTTTAATTAATGATGCAATTGAGTTTACCCAATTTATAATTCATAAATGAAACAAAATAAAACTCAGTTGATTTCTTTACCTTGTAATATTTATCAGTTGATGTTAAAACGGTCAACGTTATAACGGTGGTTAAACCTACCACATCTATTGCGTTTGGTCCAACCCAGTAAGAAACCCCGTTAGTCATAATGCGATCCAGCTCAGCGTAAAGATTCTCACGATTCCCAATCCCATCCGTTCGTCACACTTCTACACTCACCAAGTCAACAAATCAACGGTCAGAGACTTTCTTACGCATCACATTTGTTTTTGTTATCCGCTGTGGCAACGTTAACATCATCCATTAAGAAAAGAGTTGATGGGAAATCATTCTTATCACGACCTTTAAAATAGTTAATAAATCTATTTATAATATATTATTATAATTAAGTTTTTAATTTGAATAATTTGTTTTAATTAAAACAATAGTTTGAATTTCGTAATCAGATTTGACTTAGGTAGTAAAGAAGTTTGATTAAGAGAAAGGTTTGCTAAGAAATAATCCAAATAAAATTTAATATATTTTTTTTCTTCAAATAAAAACACAAATTCTCAACTAAAAACAAACAATTTTTAAATGAGTTTTTATTTTAATTTTATCACTACAAGAAAATGAGTATGTATTTTTATAATTGATGCAACACTAAGAAAATCATAAAAGATCACAATAAAAAATTTTGTAAATTATTTTATTCAAAATATTATGTGAAAATTTCAAACCACAATCATAAAATAAAATTTAACAATATATTTATTACAAAGTGTACTTTAAGTCTAACTCAACTCCATGAAACTAACTCATGGGTTGAGATTTGCACCCACTTATATACAATGAAATGTCTTAATCTCTAGTCGATGGGTAATCTCCAACACACTCCCTCGCGCTGGGATAACATATTATGGATGGTCCGATAACGACCCAATAGCTGATGACTTGATAAATTCAACAAACATTCACTAAAATAGACTTTAAATGACTCTAATATTCCATCTCCCCAATTTTCATAATTAATAAGAAAAATATTAGTAAAAGAAAGTAAAAGTGATTAATTGAAGAGTGAGTTTTTAATGCTTGTTAAAAAGAATAGCAAAGGTCATTATCGTAATTAACCAGCCTTAAAATTCGCCTTTTTGTCCATCTTCTCTTGCACTTTTTCTTTGTCCTTCTCACTTCTTCAATCTCTTTCCACTGCAGCTCTGTGCTATTGCTCTCGCCGGCGAAAACGCGAACGTGGTTTCGTCAGTGGCGAATCTCGCATTCCGAGTTCCAGAGTTGAATCGTTCGCGGAGTTCAGCCACCGAGTCCGATCTTCAGACATGTTGGATGGCCTGCTCGGTCGAGGATTCTCCCCGAAATGGTTCAACGCTGCGATTTTCTCTCTTTATTTACTTGTTGATAGTTATTAACTGATTCAGTTTGAGAATGTGTCTGTGATATTCGTGTTTTGTTTTGTTTTGTGTTGTGTTGTTTTATTCGTTTGGTTTAGCAAATCCTTGATCAAATTGACGAAGAATCGGATCGATGTGATAAGGCGGAAGAGGAAGGCGACGGAGAAGTTTCTGGCGAAGGACATCGCTGATCTGCTGGCGAATGGTTTGGATGTCAATGCTTATGGAAGGGTAGTTACTTTTTATGTTCGTTTTTTTATTAGGTTCCTTGCATCGTAATACTGTAATCGATAATTCTGTTCATTGCGTACTGTTTCCGAACCTCTGTGTCTAAACGGATTGCAGATTATAGTGTCAGTATAATAAAAGGCCAGGGGTGGATCCAGAAAACAAACACCAAAATTAAAAGAATAAAATCCTTTGACACATACTAGCAAATTTACATTTAAATTATGTACAATATATTTGTTTGTTTATATAGAGAAATATCACCATTGTCAAATATTTGAGTTCGAGTCCATCAATGCTTAAGAAGCTTTATTTTATTTTATTGGAATTAATTAAAAAATTAGGAATAAATCTATGATCAATTACTAATTTAATGTGTCTCAAATTCGAATGTATGGAATCTAAATTTATGAGTGTAGAAAGTTTTGGTATCAACAGGGGATATCATAGGACTGACTAAAATTTAGGCAAATAATATTTGGGAGGAAAATATTGAGATACATGATATGCAGAAAGCCGCGAGATATATTGAGTAATTAGATAAACTTTAGCAATAATATTTGGAAGGAAAATAAAAATTATAAAAATTATAAGATGCATTATATGCAGAAATACTCGATATATTTTGAGAGAAATGGTGTATTGAGATAATTAGATAGATCCTTAATTTCGATAATCAATAATGAAGAATCAAATATAATATATAGGAGTTGATAATTAAGTTAATAAATTATCAGTATATATATAAAAAAAAATATACATAGATTTCTAAAATGAAGTTTGTACTAGGAGAGGGGAGGGGAGTTGTTGGAATCTAGCCTTCTAAGGTGCTTAATGGATTCTGATAATATTTTGGCACCACATTGAGACATTGTTAGAATATAACATGATTGAGATGACTTAGGAGAACTGTTTTTCAACTGTGTTCTTATTTTTTTTAAGGAATGAGAATGATGAATCCCTATATACTATCTTCTTATTGTGTAATTTAAAGGGATTTCAGAATTTACATAGTGTTTTGGTGTACCCATGTTTATTGTCACTGCAACATAATATCTTTGCTTTGTGTTCTATCCTACTTGTGGGGTGTTTATTCAGGCTGAAGGACTCTTTGTTGAGTTGACTCTATCGTCTTGTTATGATTTTGTTGAACTATCTTGTGACTTTGTGTTGAAGCACCTCTCAGTGCTGCAGAAAGTGAGGTGAGGATCTATTTTAATGATTTGTGTTAGATATTGTTGTGACTTCTTTTTTTCATTTGAACCATGCTAAACAGTATACTTGGCTTGATGTGTCTATACTGACTTCTATTTGGTGATTATTTGAAAGAGATAATCAGAAGACCGTGTGATATTTCTTAAATTGTTGTCTTTACCTTTACTTCTCGATGCTGTCCCGTGAAAATTGAGTGTCTAATAGGATTTTCATTTTTAAGTTTGATGTCCTATGATTTCTCATTCAATATCACTGTTTATTACTCAGAAAATATTAAAATAAATCTTAGGATTATCTCAACCTGTCTGATTATACATAATATTTCTTACAAAATAAGTTTTTTCCTTATTTTTTCCCTTCACTCTCCAATATTATAATTTAAAACCGAATGAAAGTTCTATGGTTTTGTTTGGAGGTTATTTATTTTGGTTCAAGATAGAAAGTGGAGTTCAGGCCCTGGTTAATGACAATATCCTAGTTGGTTGTCTTCTTTCTCTTGATATTGTCATAATTTGTCTTTCCTCCTTTCATGCAAAATAAAAACAGTTGTAGAAATGCAATAATTTGTGAAATAAAACAGGATTAATGTTTCATCAGTACAACACCATAAGTTTTATCTATTTAGGATTTAATTGTGTGGTATATAGTCCTACTATGTGAGGCAGTGCACTAACATAGCCAAGTATACTAGCAATTTCAACTCTCAAGGTTATACAACTAACCTTTTTATGGATCCTATACTTAGAATTTCAACACTAATATAATTAAATTTATGTATCTAAACTTGGTGTATGATAACATCCAACAGATGTGGCCAAGAAATATTCATTTCAGGGGAAACACAAAATTTATTATAGATTCTTATGTTTTTTCATTATTATTGTGAGCTGGTTATCAGATTATTGGCCAAAATATTTTCTTCTCCGTAATCTTTTAATAAAGAGTGGGAATACTAAAAATATTCTCCAAAAGTTTCTGTTCCTGTTGTTGAATTTTTGTTTACATTGTTATGCATGGACAGTTGTAGAGTCTAAATATTCTTATGTTCATGCCACCATTTCATTCATTTCCTGATGTCTTTTGCAGTGGATGCCCGGAGGACCTCAGGGAGACTATATCATCTCTTATGTTTGCTGCAGCTCGATTTTCTGATCTGCCAGAGTTACGTGAACTTCGTCAAATATTTCAGGATAGATATGAAAGTTCCCTAGAATGTTATGTCAATCAAGAGGTCACTGCTCTTCACAGCTTTTTTTATTGCTCGAGAATGTTGCATGTTTATTACTTACTCATGAACTGATGCATTAAATTTCCAATTATCAGTTTGCTATAAATTTGAATTCAAAGTCTGCTACATTGGAGGAGAAGGTTCAGTTGATGCATGATATTGCTTCAGAGTTCTCAATAAAATGGGATTCCAAAGCTTTTGAACTGAGAATGTCAAAATCCTCCGGTTCTGTACAGGTGCTGTCCAGTCCTTTGTTCTCGAATGTATTGATTTTGCCATTGTCTTATAAAATTACTTTCCACCACATATTTATTTTGCAGTTGGAAATCATTTTGGGAATATATGTGAATTTTAATTGTAGTTACGGTCCACAAATTTACGTGTGCTAATGCAGGACAAAATTCAGAATGGAAAGGAGGCTCTCTCAAAAGGAGATAAAAATAATCTTCGTTCTAAATCTAAACTTCCAAATTCTGGAAATGGATTAAAGCCACTAAGCAGTTATGATGAAGTCAATTTGAAAAGGGATAGCCATGGCAGTTCATTACCTGGAAAAGAAGAGCTTACTTCTAAAATGAGTGATAGAGGAGGGTATTGGAAAGAGGGTAGTATGCTAAAACCAATTGGATGTTCTTCCAAGGATACAAAAGAGAAACAAATCGAAGGTGGTTCGAATCTGCACGATAGTTGGGGGAATGCTAGGCATGTAAAAGAAAGCCAGGACACTTCCACTGCTGGGAAATCTCCTGTTCATGCTCGATTTATTTCAAAGAACAATGTGAATGAGCCATATATTAATCACGGTGGCATACTTGATGTTGATAATTCAGAGAGAAAATGCCAAAAGGATGAAACTCCTCAGGTAAAGCCCTCCTTCTATAATGACATCCCACCTGCTTATACAAGAGAGGAACAATTTGAACGTGGTTCCAATCAGCATGGTTGGGGGAGTGCTAGACGTGTAAAAGAAAACCACGACACTGTCACTGCTAGAAAACCTTCTGGTCATGCAGGATCTCGTTCCAAGAACAATACAAATGAGCCATTTGCTGTTAATGGTGGTGGTCTACCTGTTGATAACTCAGAGACAAAACCTCAAAAGGAAGAAACTCCCAGGGTAAAGGCCTTCCACAATAATGCCATCCCACCTCCTTATGTAAAACCTAATTCAAAACTGAAGAACCGCACGCATGGAACCGATTCAGTATCTTCAAATATTGACAGTGATGGCATCCCTGCTTACCCTTCTGTACGTGAAAAGCTTGAAGCTACTCCTACAATGCATAGGATCCAATCAGGTTTAGATGATTCTGAACGGGATTTGCAGGCCATTAGACATGCTGCAAGACCGAGTAAACAGGGTCATGAAAAAGAACCCTTTGTTCAGGAAGATGCTACTGAAGTTGTTGTACTAAAACAAAAATCTACGAGACGGAAGCACTCAAAATCAAGATCATCCATTTACGATGATGCCAGTAGCGAAGACACTGAAGTTGTGAGAAAACAAAGGAACAGGAGACGAGAGGAACAAAAACGTGGCCTGCAAATTCTGTTTGATGATGAACGGCATAAAAATGATGAAGAGGAAAGGATAATAGATAGATTACTGATCCATTACAGCAAAAAGCCATCCATCAATGTGCCTGAAAAAGCCAGAAGAAAGTCTCGAAGTCGCCATGCACATCAAATAGATAAGGATGGAAGCAGGGAGGGACCTGATGAGACACCAGAGATGGTTGCCCGTCCACCAAGATCAGTTTCACTTCCCCGCGATGAAACAGAAGTTGTGGAAGTTAAAAAGGTATTTGCTCGTGCTGTTTCCTTTCAGCCTGAGAGATCGAACGAAGCTCGGCATGTACATCCCAAGTTACCTGACTGTGATGATTTAGCTGCAAGGATTGCAGCCTTGAGAGGAACATAACTGATAGAATCACGATGAATCAGTACTCCCCTACCATGATTGCAGTGATTATGAACATCGTGCATCAATCTCACGCACCATTGGTAATGTTGAATACTGCACCTACTGTGGTGCTTTAATTTTCAAGTGTTAACTACGACAGAACTATACTATTACTAATCAGCCATGGTGGTTCCTGTGATGTTGACAATTTCTGTGTTGTCATAATTTTTTCTAATGACGGTTATGCACGAAGTTCGTTTGACTTTTTTTTCACTTATTATGATTGTAAAAGTGTTGGTAACATCAGAAATTGGTATTCTTATTTTCTGGAGTGGACTAAAAGTTAAGATATGTGGTTTTGTGTCAAAGTTTACTCGACCATAGAACAATACCCTATTTTGTGTCAAAAAATTTCACTATTACTTTTTGTTGCAGCGGTTATGTTTATTTGAGAAAAAATAATGAATATTTATTATGTTACATTTTTAACTATTTGAGGATATAATTTATCATTTTTTTATGATTTAATAAACAGACTTAAAAACTTTCGGCTACGAGCTTTTCAATGTTTCAACTAATTTTCCAGTCAATTTACTTATTATACCCTATTTTGGATTCATACAATTAGGCACTATTATTTATAATTATTTCTACATTCATATTTTTAATTTATACCAACAAATTAAAGTTCTATTGGTAAAAAATTTATATTAATTATAAAAAAAATAATTAGGTATATAAAGAAATGAGGCAACACAAAAAAAATTATTTTAAAAACAGAATAATACTAAATATTATTCTTTCAACGTTTTAATGTGTTATTCTTATATTTGTTCATAATATTACTCGTCTTACCTTATTCATGAACTTGCTTAGAGAAAATAAATTTCTTTTTCTATCTACAGATAATACAAAATTAGTATACCACTTGACCAAAGAAAATTTCAGAATCTCGAGTTCTGGCAGAACATGATGCAGAAAATTTAGCAAGATTCCCAATTTTAAAATTTAGCTTTTGTACAAAAAAAGTCATTAAAACGTGTGACATATAAATTGTCTTAAATTTAAAACTGGATCTTATGTAAAAGTTAGAATTTCAAGAATAAAAATCAATTAATTACAATAATTAAATTAATTACATTCTTTGTTTGTTTATGGTCTTCAATGAACCCTAATATTGGAATGATAGCTCCATGGACCAGGTCCCCACAAACTGAAATGAATAGAAAAAGCACATTCTTTTCCCATAGTAATTTTTCTTCAAAGTTCACGTGCACAACCTCGCAATCCCAAAAACATACGTAAATAAAATGGGAAAATCAAGAACCTGTGTTACCAGGAACAGCAACACCTTTCTCTAAAAACCAAACAAAAATAAAGAAAGTGCATACATACACTATAAAAACATTTCTACAATCAGATAAAGGCAGAATATAGCATTAGAAAAAATAATGAATAAAAATCTAAAATTTAATAAACACTTAAACTAAAATTTTGTAATTTAGTACTTAATTTTAAAAAAGTTATAGATGCTTAAAACAAAAACATAATATATATTAAAAATCTAGAGTTTATTTGTCCTAACTAGATTTAAAAGCAAAAATAACATTATTAAATTTAGCACTCAACTCTTCACAAGATTTATCATTCCATGTAAATATTTTCTCAATAGGATCATGTGAAAACTAACTCAATCAATAGACATATGATTCTAAAAAAAATGTTACACGATCCCAATGACTCCATAGTGTGATCAATTTCTAAGTGATACACAATTGAGTTCTGTCAGCAGTTTCTCATACTTGAAAAGATTGAGTACACTATAGTTCTGGTTGGGACCAGACCACATGATAATCACCACGAAGGAGAAGTAGAAGGGGTATCCGAGGAAGAAGAAGAAGAGGGCCCATGGATGCTTTGAGTATCACTGCCTGAAGTACCTAAGGAGGTGGCATCTCTAGGAGAAACAGAAGAACCTTCTGCAGGGAGCTTCTTCATAGGTATGAGAGGAGGTGTAAGTGAAGGTGGTGAATGAGAGAAACCACAAGATGATCCTTCAGCAGCAGCACCATCATTACGATCATCATCTTCCCCAGAAGAGACACTTCTTTCTAAACCAGAGGGTGAAGTTTCTGGTGTCTCAAATGGGGTGTTTACTTTACTTGCTTTGAGCTCTAATTCGTTCTCATAAATGGGGTTGGAAATGTACACAAGGTGCTCCAATCCACCACCACAAGGCTTCTCATTGGCACCACCTTGAAGTGTGTTGTCTTGTTGAAGAGTCTGAGGGGGAGGAGCTCTTGCCAAGAATGATGCCAACGAAGATGATGATGACGAGACAGAAACAAGGCCAATGCCTCGTTGGATTGCATTTGGTTCATCTTTGCATGGGAAAAGGAAGCTTCTAGGGGCTTGGAGAACTCCTTGTGAGTAAACATTGTTGAAGGGAGGAGAAGGAGGAGGAGGAGGAGAGTGTGGTGTGAGTGAAGGTGGAGCATTTGATGTGGTTGTGGTGGCTTGAGTGGTGGAGATGGGAATAGTGTTGGCCTTGGTTTTTTTTCTGAGCTGGCGGCGGTGGAATAAGAGAGAACAGTAGAGTTCAGCTAGAAGCACTAGAATGAGGCCTAGAACAATGGCAAGACTTACCACCATAACCAAGGTTGTTCCCATGATGAATTTGGAGGTGCCCTTCATCTTCTTTTTTGGAGTTTGGTTTTTGATTTTCCCTTCTCTCTTTCTCTTCTTGTGGAACATATATTTGGCGGGAAAAAGATACAGGAAGGGAGTGAAGATGCAGAAAGGGCATTTGTGGCGGGAAATGGTACTTTAGAGTGCAATGCAGTGGTTGTGAAAGGGAATCTTGAAAAGGGGTGATGGTTATTGGGAAGAGTAAAGGCTTTTGTTTGTGAAGTGAGTAATCAGACTTAGGACTTGCAACTTCTGACAATAGTCAGATTGTCACTTTGTAGTGTTACTGTCAACTTTTCACCTAAAGATGCCCATGTTGAGATATGTTTACCTTATTTTGCATTAGTTTACTTTTTAAAATACTATTTTTTTTAAAAAGGATATAGAATTTTATACTATTCATCATTAAAAATAAACTCCAACATTGATCAGATCAAGAGGCTTAAGATTTAAAGGTGAAATACTATTATTTTAATTCTGTTAATATACTGATAGTTTAATAAAGAATGCACAAGTTGTACTAAAACCAGCAGAAATCATCAATCCATTGCTAAGAATTATGTTAGCAACAAGTAAATTATTCCAATGCACACAATTATAAGGGCATGAGAGGCAACACTATTACAGAATCATCACTTGTCATAAAATCAGAACTCAAAATAGAAAAAATCACACAATATTAATGAAATTAAATTATCTGCATGTTAGGATGCCTCAGTGAAAGCTACCATGTCTTTCCTTCAATTTGACATGATTTTAGTTTGAGAAGGGTGTGTATAAAATGATCCAAACTCACGCTATTATTTAAGATATACAAACAGAGTAAAAACCTAAAAATCAGAGCAGCGACCGTTGCGTTCCCAATCACCATACCTAGTGGGTTCAGGCCCTTTGGGTCCACCAATCTCACCTGTTTCTTTGTTAATACTGTCACCATCTTCGTCATTACTTTCTGACTCATGGCTTTCTTTGCTCTCATCATGGAGAGATTCTTGAGGTGGTTGTGCTTGTTTCTTGACAGGGTTTTCCTGTTGCAGGTGGGTTGAAGATGTGCAGAGGAGCCGTGTCACTGAGTTGGAAACTAAACCAGTCAGCTGCTCGGATCTGGTGTGGTGAAGAGCAGTGTTGGCTACACTGGTCAGTGAGCGAGTGAAAGAGCTGGTCATTGTTGGGTGCTAATGATGTTAGGCAGATGATAAGAAATAAGAAAACTTATACCAAAAGGGAAAAAAAACCTGAAAATACAGCAAACAGGAATAATTAATGTTAGTGCCACAAATATTTATGTCTCAGGCTGTGAAATATCCACAAACTGAACATGTGAATCATTGTTTTCTTTTTCAAAAACAATGGATTAGAGCTTTGGTTTTAGATCACATTTCAACCAGTTCAGCACTAACTGTAACACCAAATATAAACTATCTTATTCTATAATTCTTCACTTTTTATCCAGTAATTTTTCACATGAAGCATAGTAAACTCTAATGTAAGAAAGAGCAATATTGTTAAATGAGGTGGCGGATATTTTGCCGATCATCACAAAGGGCTGCAGTTTGAAGTGGGCAGGGTAGATGAAATCTTTCATCCAACAGGGCCTTTTGTGTTGTCTTGTGGGTCTGGCGTTAACAGAGGCCAACTATAGCGCAGCACTATTGGCTGCAATGGTGTGTTTATATGGTGGAATTCTGGCAATCCACCCTTAATAATACTAGGAAAAATATTAATAATAGTTGACAATGGGTAAACAAAAAAACTCAGAATTATAAGACTTAAATTATGGCAAACTATTCCACCACTAGTTATAAGGGAAGAACCTTATCTCGTTCTTCATAACATTTTAGTACAATTTATATCCAAAATAAAGTATTGCCTCACCACAAGACACATATTTTATTTAACATCACAGGCAACCAACCATAATCCTACCACTGTGGATAGACCTAGCTTTTTCTTGCAATCTGAAACCATTACTGAGGGTGAGGGGGTTGTGGATTTGAAAACTCGGTAGGAATTCTAATATTTAAAAGCACCAATAAAATATTAATTTACTATTTCCACATATCAACTGATACCTGTAAGGTGCAAATTTTAACAAAACTTTTGAGTGCCCTAAAAACAATTTTTACATACACACATCAAAGACCATTGTGCTGTTAACCATATTTCCTCGCTTTCACGGGTCAACAGGGTAACACAAATCAACAATATTCCCAAGCACCTACCTATTCATGGAAATATACAGTATTCATTCTCATAATTTCAAGAACACAGGGTCTGCTAACCTCTCAAACAATTTGCACGTATATGGGAGCATGGTTTCCAGATTCCTTTCTTTCCCTTTGACTAGACCAAAACCCTAGCACACCCCAAAGGTATGCCACCTAAATAAAACAATTCCAAATCACTCTTCCAACACAGTTCCACCATTCCTTGGCATCCACGAAAGTGAAAAACAGGATCGTATAGTACTCATACAGTATTCAACAAGCAATAATAGCTATATAAAACCCTATCCAACCATTTTTCTCGTTGCAGCATTTTCACAAACACCTTACGGGGAGAAAAATCATATAAAGTTGCAAGTGAGAGATATTCATATACATATACATACACGATCATTCTATTTTGCTTGGTTTTAAATTTTAATTATAATATTGATAAAAAAAAAAAATAGCGCTGAAATGAAATAATAAGAGAAGGGGGAAAATAGTGGAGAGGATTATACGAACCTCACTGTTGCGGCGCGTTTGGCTGATGAATGAATGAAAAGGAAAAATACAGAACTAAGACGTGGGGGCGAATTTGCTCTCATATTCTTAAGTCATAAATAATTCCAAAATTTATTTACGTAAAAAATTAGTTTATTTTCAGAAAAAAAATCCAATTATTTTTTAAACGCAACTTTAAGAGTAATTTGATATTAAATGACAAAATATAATTAAATTGTAAATTATAGTGTTTAAGTTGAGAGATCGAAGGTCGAGAGGTCGCCGGTATATTAAAAGTTAAAATAATAGAATAAGATAATATTGTATCAATATTCAATAAATAGGTCTAAAATTCTTAAAATATATATAATAATTGTAAGGTGTGAAAAATAAAAGCTCAATCAAGTTAAAGTCTAACAACAACCATTATAAAAATGTGACTTGTTTAACAGGTAAGTAAAGTTTTTATCTGATAATCAAACTAACCGATTATGACTTTATCATCGGAGTTCATTTGAGAGTGATCTTGAATCTAGAAGTCGAGAGTTGAACCATATTCAATAACTGAGTGATGGTCCACATCTAGTAGCCGAAAAGAAGCACAAGTCTATACAACAATCCGAGCTAGTTGTTCTACTAACCGAAAATCCAAGTCAACCACAAGAAACCGAAAAGAGAAGGAATTAATTATTTCTATGGTTCTGTAAGAAGATTTTGACGTCCATTTAAAACCAAATTATACATTTTACATATTTAATAATAAATAAAAGTTCTTCTTCTTTCAAAATCAAATAGATTATATCTAACTTCAAATTACTCATTTGGTAACAATCAAACAAAACTAAATTATAGAAATAAGCAAACTAAGATATTGAAATAAAATAATAAAAAAAAAACTAGGAGATATTTGTGACATGACATATGATATTAGATTGGTTTAACTGCTGGTAAATTTGAAATTAATTATTATACGAGACAAGAAGTTTGGTCGATGGTTAGGTTCATCATGAAAGGCATGTGATGATTGCATCCAATCAATAAAGGCCACAAAGAAAAGCATCACCAAAATAACACAGTAACATGGTTACTCACAAAGTTGACCTTTGATTGATTAATGCAAGAATCAATGTTTCTCTTCTGCTGTTCCCAGGTCCCCAAGAAATATTAGGGAAATCATTCATGATCTTATGAACACTGGTTAGAAATTATCATTGATCTAAGGTGTTTTCAGTTTCCAACTCTGGCTAAAGAGGATATCTATAAAATGTGTTTTCAGTATAAAAGGTGTTTTTGAGTCTGATTTAAGTAATTGTTTAGTATTCAGTGTAATAAATACGTAATAATAATGTACGTTTTGATTGTTATGTTTATTTATACAATTTGATGAATTTTGTTATTGTTGGGTTGAGATTAATATATGAATCATGATTAATGATGTATTACCTAATATTTTATATGATTTAATTTTATTAATCATCATTTAATCTTAATACATTTTAAACAATAGTACCAAATATCAAAAACATCCAGTAACCGATATAATATATATGAATAAAAAAAAAATGAATATTAAAATTGTTATAATGTAATAGTCCCTCTAACTATCTATAAGTTAACTTAAAATTACTAAAAATTAAAAAAAAAAAAACATCTTACCATGTTTAGTGTGTATCTCTTTCAACTTACCCTAGTAGATAGAATTCTGCCCCCACTAACTTGCACATCATCTAAGTATCAATTGTATTTTTATTTTCTTTGTCGACCTTTGGAAGACCCATATAAATTGGAACAACACTTGTCGAATGAAGTATTATTTGGAAGACAAAAATGCTTGTAGAGTGAGAAGTAGCCACAATAAAATCTCTATCAATTCATCATGTTACTTTCATGGAGGGAGGGACAATTATTGAATCATATTATTTCATAGGACCAATAATATATATTTTTTCTATTATTGATTAACGAACTCACTTTGTCAACACAAGGGATGTTGAATAGAATAAGATGTCTATTTGAGAAAAAATAAAAAGTATTTTTAGTATTCTACATGTAATGTTTCTTATTTGATTTATTAGAGATAAAAATATTTTTTATTATATAAACGAATGTTATTAGTTGATTTTTTAATGTTTTGAAATTATTTTTTAATATGGTATCAGAATTATTTAAACTTTAACTTAGCGAAGTTTGTTAATCTTATCAGGTCATTATTTAGAGTTTATCTTAGCGAAGTTTGTTGATTTTATCAGGTCACTCGTTATCGGATTGTTATTTGACTACTCATAAATATATAGTCTCCCACATATATAAATAAGTGCAAACATCATTTTACAAAGGAATTTTGTAAGATTGAGTTAAGATTAAATTTTACTTCTTAATTATACAAAATAAAATAAAACTAAGTAAATAAAATACTAAAAGCAACACAATTAAAGTGCAACTTATCTAAATAATTGTTCTAAAAAAAATTAAAATAGAGCTCTAATAACTTATGGTATTTTCATTTGTTATTTTTTATCATAAAAGAATATATTTGCTTTCTTCTTCTTCTTATTTTGCTTTTTACAGATCATACTCAAAGGAGGTTATTTTGACTCGTATATAACTAGCAAAGAATGTTAAATAGTGGGTTAAATGTTTCTTAAACAATACAAACTACTAAGATAAATTTTAATATAAAAGGGAAGCATGTATAAACATCATAAGTTTATGTGTGTTATAAAATAATTAGATGATAGACTAAACCTCATTTATAAAAAAAAATAAAAAATCATATTCGAATAAACTCATTTTATAAAAAAAAAATGCACATACACAAATTGTTTCTTCCGAGTTTCCACTAAAAAAAATGTGGTTAGATAAGAAAAATGACATTTTGAAGAAAAAAACGTTCGTGTATAACCTTATCTTATATAATATTTAAAACTTATTCTATTATTTCAAACATCTATTTAGTATTATAATAAGTTGTGAAATGTTTAAAATAAAGAGTATTACAATATCTGTATTGATTTTGTAATAATTTATAATAAATAATATTTATTATATTTAAAAATTGTAAAGAATGAAGTTTTGCTTTTATTTTTAATAATAACAATAATGATAAAAATTATTAATTTGTGCATAAGATAGAAAATGTTTACGGTATTTTATTCGGGTTAGAACAGTTACTAAAAAAATACTTAAATAAAAAATATTTTTAAAAGTAAAAAATAATTAGTTATTGTATTAATTAAATTAGATATTATCAAATTATAAAAATATTAATATTTAAAGTAGTTTTTTATTTTTAATAAAAAAATATTTCTATTTTTTTAAATTATAAATTAGTTTTTAAATTTTTAATTTTAACAAGTTTATAAGTTTTTAAAATAATAAATCTTACTTAAAATATCAATAATTTATTAGTTTATAAAATAATATATAATTTAATTTATATAATAATAATTATTTTATTTAATGATTTATTTAATTATTTCTATATTTTTAGATAATTTGGATGTTGAATTTGAAATAATATTTCTAGTTAGATAATTGCCATGTTGAAATTAAATATACGACTTTAATTTCGAATATGTATTATTGGATCCAACATTTATTATTATATTTAAAATTATAATTAATGTTCTTAAACGTTAAAATTCGATTCTGACGTGGCAACCTGACATTGGAAAATGTAAAGGAAAATGAATGAAATGGCAGAAGATTATGCTTTGGAGTAAGTGAGAATAGAAAAAGATAGTCCATATATGCTAATACGGTGTCGTTTTATTCACAACATAGCCACCACAATTTTTTATTTATTTTCAGGGTTATATTTAGCTACTTCTACACACTACTGAGTGCGTGAGCGTAAAAGTGCCACGTGTGCAATCTGCCATATGAAAGCACGAACTTCCCACGTGCTCACCCTCTCTCTCCTTTTGATTCCATATTAATTGGGTCCCCAACACAATAATTATTACTTTATCCCTCAATTAGTTCCCTATTTCATTTTTTAATTAAAAATCTATAATTCAATTTAATAAAAAATCCACTAAAGTATATCTTAGTCAATTTTAAATTACACAAAATTTATAAACTATTAAAAGAGTTAATTATTTTCTGTCAATATCTACAAAGTATAAGATTAGACATCAACTAGCTCGGAACAAGGAAATATATTCAAAACAGATAAAATTTGTTAAAAGATAAACATTTAAATAAATAAATAAAGTGAATATTCTTCACAAAAGATATTAAGGTGTGGAGTAAAACTTACTCATATTTCATTTTCTATGAAATAAATATAATTTTTATACACAAATATTTCGTATGGATTGGATTAGGATTCATTCTTCTACTTTAATATGTTCTTGACATTTTGTCCCTATTGTATATTTATAAATAAATAATCTGGTCATAAAAAATACTCTGTATAATAATGTATGTCAATTATCTTTTAAAGTATTTAAAAATTAAGAAAATGTCTCAATTTAATAATTATTTAGTTATTGAGATTTGATCTTGTATCACCAATATAGTCACATATTAATGGAGTCGAAACCTTATATATTTCTTGCTTTTCCAACTCACCGAAATATTTTTTAAAGATAAAATTGACATAGATCATCATCTTTTAAAATAAATAATACTTTGAATGTGATGATTAACCCTAACGATGTCACTCAGAAATAAAAAATCGAAACTAAATTTAAAATAAAAAAATTGTTTATTTTGATGAATTAACCTTTGGATTCCTTGTTATTATAGTTTTTATCTTATCTATAAAGAAGGATAGATCTTATATAGATATGAAAACCCATGATCATGATGATTGTTATTATTATAAGTATATATAAAAGGGTATATATCTTTTCCTTGGTGTGTTTTATTGTATCCAAAGGAACCTCCTATTTTCACAACCAACTTGAAGAAGCTCCATCACCTTCATCCATGGCATCTCAAGCTCAGGGCAACAAGCTCACTGTTTCCACATCACCAAAGAGTGACAGTGGCAGCGGCGGCGGAGGCGGCGGCGGCGCGGCGGGATCACTGCCCAAAGGGCCGTGTCTGTGCTCACCAACGACACACGAAGGGTCCTTCCGGTGTCGTCTGCATCGTGGCCCCACAGCATCACCAACCAATTGGATGAAACGCTCCAAATCCATGCCTGCTAATAAGCATGCTGTTTCTGACTCCACTTGTTGATCTTCATCATGCTCAATTTCTCATCATAACACAGATTAAACCTATATATTATTGTGAGTTATAATTATGTGTTCATGTGTAACTTCTTTTATATATCATATCATGAATCCTTCACTTGCTTAAATTCTTCAGTTTCCATGCACTCCTCAATTTCTCTATGCTTAATATGATAATCAATTAATTAATTATTCATAGATGATTAACTTAATTCATGGGTGGATCATGAATGATGGAGTTGCAGCTCTAAACTGGTTTTCTCATGATATTTTTCTAACTTTTTTAACTAATCGCATCAATATTTGATCTCTAAGGAACAAATCAAGTGAAAGATTTCATTTTTGAAGTAGCTTTGGTTTGGAAATATTAATCTTTATATGGGTTTAGATCCTTTGCATTATACTACTATACTTTTTTTGATGGGGTGTGATTTTTTTTTTCATCTTGAGTGTGTTTTAGCCGATCATGAACATGATCATGAAGTTGCAGAAGCAGAGGCCTATGTTTTTCAGAAAATTTTTGGAGATGTGGAATTAAAAAGCTTTTTGTTTTGTATTTTGAATGTGGATTTTGCTACAAAATAAGATTTTTTTTGTGTGATGGAGAAGGTATAAAAAATAATGATTAGTAGAGATTTAGATTTAGATTTAGATTTAGGAGAAATAGGATGATTGATTTGGTTGGTTGAGTGATTTTGATGAATGATATGATTTTTCTGGACAGCAAGTAAATGACTTAGATGGGTTTTGAATGGCTAATGATTTTAAGAATTTTGCATATGAAAACATTGAAAATGACGACAATGATGTCCTTGTTCAAGTCAACTAATTGGGAGTACCAGAAAAACCACCCCACCCTCACAAAACAAAACCAATGGCTCTTGAATGTCGATAAAGACACTTACATTCCATTCTTCATAAATTTTACATTTCTTGAAGTATTAAAATAAAAATATTTTATAATATATAAGTGAAAGTATATTTTATTTTATAATATTTTTATAAAATTTGAGTTTCACTTTGTTATTACCAAAATTAGACTAAAATGATACCTTTGTGAGAAGTGCATGTTTCTTGAATAACAATCTTTAAGTTGATCTCTAATGAGAGAGGAAGGTTTATCTCTGTAAGGGAGGTCCACTTTCAAAAAAACTCTTCGATGCTTAAGTCAGTAGGAATACAAAGACAATGATAAATTCTTAACAAAGATAGTTAAAAAGTAAGAGTATATAGTAGAGTTTAGTGTGTCCTTTTATTGAAAAAGTCATCACTTATTTATAGGTCTTGTTGGACTCAAACCATTAAGAAAAACATTTAATGGTTATCATAAGATATAAATGGATTTTGTAATAGTAACTAAAACCTATAACACCGATTTATGGTCTGATTTATGTGCCTTAAATATTATATCAAATGACTGATTATTGGTTTGAATGTATTGATCTTAATTGAAAAATGTATAGACTTAAAACTTCTTTTCAATATGTTATGAAAATCATTTAAAACCTATTTATATTGAGATTTCACGTCAACTAAATATAATAATATTTTATAGTATATAATAGTATATAAATAATGTAAAATTCAATTTATAAATAAGTTCGATTTGATAAGACTAAGTTAAGGTTAAAATACAACTCTTAATAACTATCTTTTTATTTAAAAAATAAGTAAAAATACATTTGAAGAAACATATGTAATTATGTTTATTTAACAATGAACAAGAATAATGGATTAATTGCGGAGGCAGGGACATGTAAGTAACAACAAGAACCAAATTAAGAAGGATCACGATAACAAAGAAATATTTGTTAACCACCCTGTATTTTCTTCCACATATGAAAATAAGATATAAAGTTAATTATGTTTTAGTTATTGATTTACTGAATATTTAAAAGTTTTATATTTTTTTAATAATTTAATCTTTATAAAATATAAACATATTTTTGGCTAATTAAAAAATTAGCTTTAAAACACAATGATTTTTGGATGAAAGAATGTCATATTAATTCGTCATAATGCTCACATGTAGCATTAAATGTGCGTCTATATGGATAAAGTATATTAGTTAGCAAAAACTATTCTGCCTTAGTTACGTAGTCCTGAGTTCAAATATTAAAAACGCAAATATATGTTAAAATTTGACAGAAATCTTAATAATTTATAGTGATTTTTGTTGGGTTAGATGTGTGGAAAATTATAAAATATGTATTAATTCTTCTAAGTAGTTTAATAATTATTACGATTACGATAATTTATTACGTAAGAAGCAGGGTTAAGGTGTAAACAAGAATGAGAGAAAATCAATGGATGAAGGCAAAAAAACGGAAAAAAAAATAGTGGGTCTATATTATTTTTCGAATATAGATTTGTTTTGTTAGTTTGGAGTCGTTGCTTTGGATGGATCGGGGTGCAGTTCGCCTCTCACAGCACAACGTTCTTTTGCTGAATTTTTCTTAGTTCAGGCTCAATAATGCTCCAATTGATGTGTGAGGAACAGTTTGAATTGCAGTAGTAAGCGAGTTGTGAAAGCATAAGAACAATGTAATTTTTAATAGGGGAATGACCGATGTTTCAGAAGTTTTTGCCTTAGTACAATTAAAGGCTTGGTCGTGGGTCACTGTCAAATCTCATTATGTGTTTTTTATCCTTTTCTGACTGGTGTCTTGACCCTCTGGTTTGTATGGTGATGGTTTATTGATGTTTCTTTCAAGGATTTGATCTTGTATGCGAGTCCTCTAGGTCCAGTCAAGTGAGTTGTATTTAGGAGTATAATGTAGCAGTTTGAATTTAGGTGTAGGAGATTTAGGATTTGAGGTTTTTTTTTTTATAAGGTTGAACCACCTTCAAATAATTCATATTTATTTATTTTTTATTATTGATAAAAAAATAAAATATTTAATATACAAATTTTATATTAGCACATGTAATCCAAACTAATCTAAACAATAAGACATTGATCTCAATATAGTAATATTTTTTAAAATAAAAATAAAAATAAATCTAAATATTTTATAATTAGATAATTTATATTTTTACTTAGATATTTAGATAATTATAATCTGATTTTAAAAAAAAATAAAGTGACCTGAAAAAAGTTGAATTGATGTCACTGTCACAGGCCTAGATATTCTAAACCACTTTGATTATTTCAATTCTTTAAGATATTTAGATAGATTACTTCTTAATAAAAATATTGTCACTGTCATGTACCTAAAAAGATCAGTCATGTCCCCGTAAAAAAGCAGTCACTGTCAGATGATTCACATCTATTAAAGAACTTTAATTATTGTTAATGGCCACTAAACTTATCCACATAACAGGAAACAAAAGGGTTACAATCCAAAATCATTCAAGTTAAAAAATACTTTTTTTTTAAGCAAAACCTAAAAAGTTTGATAATTATAAAAAAGGAATAATATCACTTTGGTTAAAATGATTTAGAAGGTAAAATATATGAATTTAAGTCGGAGATATTACCACATTCATTTAAATAATATAAATGTATAAATCTTATATTATAAGTCGATTTTACGAGACCGAGTTAGATTTATTTATTTCTTAATATGATACGAGAATTATTTCAAATTTATTTTAGCGATTATTTGTTGAGAACCGTTATCAAATCATCCAATTCATAATATATAGTCTCACACACGAGTTGTTAGCTTCACGAGTTGTTAGTTTCGACGTGAGAGAAATATATTGACGATTTCACATCAATTAAAAATTAAAATATTTCATAAATATATGCGAACCTCACCTTATACCTCGAACTTGAATTAGACTTAAAATACACTTCTTAATAATTTTCTTAATAATTTACCTGAAAACTTAAAAAATAGAAAATTATTACGTGTTTTCTTATGATAAATCATTAAATCATAAGTTTAGCTTCTTGTATAAATAAATATGTCTACCAATAAGATTATTTATTATATATCAAAAATATATAAAAAATCTATTATTTACATTTGTTTTAAAAAACTAAGCTAAAAATTGAAAATACAACTTGGGAGTTGTTTTATTTAGAGACTTTGTTGACTGTACCAGATAACTGTATTTTTGAAAACACAAATTATATAGTTTTATAATAAAGAAAAATATAAGTGGCCATAATAAATTCAAAATTATTTTAGAATTAATAAACTCCTAAGAGTACATTGAGTTAAATTTAATTTTATATGTTGTGTGCAAAGTTAAGCAAAAATTAAAATAAATTTTATAATGGTGTTTGTTTTGTATAATTTGTTTTATGTGTTTATCTCCTGAAAGAACCATTAGATACCATTGTCGATATTCAAAGATGATTGGGAAGGACGAGTTCGTCTCTTACTCGCCCCTTCCCTCAAACCCTAACCCTAATTCTTACGCTTATCATTACCCCCAAAACCAAAACGTTGTCGTTCTCCTCCCCACCTACCGCCCTCGTTTGCATCGCCGTCGCCGCCGCTGCATCCTCTACTCCTCCGCGCTCTTCCTTTTCCTACTCATCGCCGGCGCCGCCTTCCTCCTCTTCCCCTCCGACCCAGAGGTCCACCTCGCCCGGATCCGGCTCAACCGAATCGGAATCCGAGCCAACCCGAGGCCCATTCTCGACCTCTCCTTCTCCCTCACAGTCAAAGTTCGCAACCGAAACTTCTTCTCCTTATCCTACGATTCTCTCGCCGTCTCCGTTGGCTACCGTGGCCGCCAAATAGGCTTAGTCTCCGCCCCCGGAGCCGGCGGACGCATCAGGGCGCGCGCCTCCTCCTACGTGGACGCCACGCTCACTGTCGACGGGTTTGAGGTTCTCTACGATGTGTTCTACCTGCTCGAAGATGTCGCTAAGGGCGTGATTCCGTTTGACACTGACTCGCGAGTTGAAGGGAAATTGGGGCTTTTCTTCTTGACTATTCCTTTGAAGGTGCCTCTCTTATGAATTTCAGTGGTCTTTTAATTCAATCTCTGTTTTGTTGTTTTACAATTCACACGTGTTCCACAAACACTCTCTTTGATTTGGGGAATCTTAAATAAAGTACGCACTAACATGCATTTTTTTTATAGTATTATAAGTTTGTATATTACATAAGTTAAAAGTGATATTAATGATTATTTATGACTGGTTTACAATGTATAAACTAAACTACACTGTCGGTGCATAGAAATTATACATGGAACATGTAATAGTGTATTTCCCTACAAAATCTTAGAGTTCTATGAAGAAAGCATTCAATGAAATGAAACAGTAATTGTGTCTAATGAGTTGGAAACATAAAAAACATTTATAACTCTTCGTCTCGCAGGAGAATGTTGTAGGGGGATTTTAAAATATTTTGAGGTAAACCGGATTAGTTACTTGGCATTTTTGTTTCATACTATTTAGAATTTCCCATGAGTGGATTAGTTAGCTTTTGCATTTAATTTACTTGAAAGATGCTTCAGGGGATGAAGGTGAAATTTTTTCTGTGAATGTAATTCAATCGGAACCTCATGTAATTTGTTTGTGGGTAGCATTTTCTGTTTACTTTAGCATTGGGTACGAGAGAAATGATGGTAAAATACTGTTACTACCACTATTGTTTTGCTGGAAATGTAAAGCTTAAAATTTCGCATTTAATGGGTGGAACTTGCTATTTGGATGTTGTATTTACTGGAACTTGACACAGTAATGTGCATGCTTTTGTCTATTTGATCCCATTATATCTAAAATACTGTATGCTTAATGTAGGCGACGGTGTCATGCGAAGTTTATGTGAATATAAACCAGCAGACAATTGTACGTCAAGACTGCTATCCTAAGGTAAGGATTTTTTATTTCTCCTATCAGTCTATCATTTACAATTTTTGTCTGCATATTCATGGCCCAGGAATGATCTTTTTCATCTATAGATAGAAATTGTTCCGTTGGTCCTGTCCATTATTTTACTGAATTGCATGCTTATTCCAATTTATACTTCAGCAAGTAATTTTTAGGTGCAAAGGCAATGTACTTGTCTCTTTTATATTTTATGTAACTTGGCAAGTATTTAAGTTATGTTTCGCTTACTATCAAAGGCTCTGTCTGCTCTTACTACCCTGGAGGGATGGGGTTACGTTAGCCACCCTTATTTCTCAAGAGAGTTAAAACCCAACGCAAAGTCAGTGTGGAGAAAGGGAGGCAATATTGCACAGTCCCTCTTCTATATTATATTTGCAGCTGCATAAACTTGGTAGGCATTTTTTATGTATTAGAAATTCCAACTAGCAACAGGCTCTTGCTTGTTTGCTGGAACACAACTTAGAAAAGGGTGGACACGTGGAGTGTAATTTTTCTTTAAATTGTTGATTGCCTTTCTCCTTTAAGATTCTGAAAATTCAAACAAGCAAAGGCATCAAATGTTGTCATTTTATATATGTACATAGCGGCTACGTTTATTAACTTAAGACTTGAGAGCACGTATCTTACATTCTTATCATAGAGATCTTTTGTAGCTTAGCTGTTATGCATTACTTATTTTTTTTAATGCCCAGCAAAGAAAAACCAGAATGTTTGAGAAACATCTCAAATTAAACTTAAAATTATCATGTGTTTTTGCAATAGAAGGGCTGCTTCGATTATTTTATGGCAGTGTTTTTAAAAGAGAAGTTCAAACCACCTATATTAGACGCAGAGATTACAGTGTTCTCCTGTATGCAAAACTGTGATCACTGAGGGCCTCATTTTCATTTAGATTAGAACCTTGGATTCTCATTTTGTTTATAAATTGCAATTGGGTTGCAGTATAGGACTTTTTTTCTTTTCCCCTGATATAACGCTTGTGTTACCATATTTCTCTGCCTTTATTTCACTGGCTAATCTATTCGTTTTCTAGCTGCATGTTTGTACTACTGAAACAGTATCATAAAATTATTTTTTTCCTGTGGCTCTAAGCATTCCTGCATAATATAATACTTGAAACTTCAAAGGATACCCGTTTTATGCTTTTCAGACTGAAGTTGGTATTTATCATTTTTAAACGAGAGTTTGAGTCAATATTTGTCAGCCTAGGAGCGTTTTGGTCTTAACCATCATCCATGTTTCTTAAATCCTGGAGTACTCTACTAGGGGATTGAGTTTCTAATAGAATTTACCCTCTGTACTAATCATCTTTATATACTGCTGCTTTTACGCAGTTTCAAAAGTTTAAGGTTGAACTAAATTATAGTATGAGCTTCTCCTTTGGTACTTTCAATTTTTCAATTTTTAGCTATGCAGGCCTTCTGGCTCATTAGGTTTTGTTTCATATTTGTAAATTCTTGTAACTATGCATGTTTTAATTTAATATATATAGAACTTGCTAATCCATTTTCCATTTGCTTCAGTCATTGGGTGATCCGCTGGATCAGAGCGCAGATATTGAAGCTGGTGATACATGATGCGGTATTAAACTTTAGCATCCTTTGTCTGTACTGCTCTGGTGGTGGTGGTGTTCGTATTCAATACATTTTGCTGTCTGCGTGCTGTATAATTTGTATATGGTTCCACACCCTTGTAAATAACGGTTAAATAGAGACCACCTGCATTTTGTATTTAACGCTCGTATGATTTAATTTAATGAAAATGGTACCTGGGAGTTTGTCAGGAAATAAAAATCTATCTTCCCTCATAATGTTATTTTACTTTTTTTTTAAAATGCCGCGCTTATATGTGCACAGTGCACACCCTGGATTTTTGTTGAGTTTTGTTTTGAAAGTTCTTTTATTCCACATCTTGGTAAATACTTTTGAAAAAATGGAATAGTGGTTTAACCATGTGGTTTGCTTTCGTCGCATAGAGTGCGTAATCTATTATGTAGCTTACCTTAGTATGATAGTTCTTAGTTTCTAACTGAGCCGATATTCGGTAGTGCACATGCCCGATTTATATAGTTATAGCAATTTTTACTGTGAGATAAGACTTCATTGATAAGTCTCGGTTGATGCTGTTGAGATTCCTGGACATGTGTTCTTTTCTGTTTTAATATTTATGTGAAAAATGTTGACACTCCAAACTCCTATTGATTGTATGGAGCAAATGTGGGGCAAATAAGGCCCCTCTTTGTTCGTAGGCACGGGGTCCTACCACGATATCCAATTAAAATAGCTAGATTGAATTTTCAACTTCAATTTCTTGGTGGAATGTTGTCATCAGTGGTTAGGGGGTTGTCATCCAGCATCAAATTTCTGCTAGCAGTTTCTGTTCTAACAAATATTCTGTTCTCAACGTGTTCTAGTATTTTAGGTGGTGGCACACATGACCCGTTTGCAAGGGAGCCTAGAACAAGGGTATAAATCCTTGTTTTCTTCCATCGTACTTCAAAGATTGGGTACTTTTTATCTCTCTTTTATTCTCACCGACGATGAAAGGCAGCATGTAATGCCTTCTGGTATTATATATTATTCACAATCAAAAAGATGAAATGCTTCTGTAACTCATTCTGAAATATTGTGTAATCTGTAAACGCATTACATGGTGCGACCATCTATCTATCTATCTATATATATATGTATGTATATTTGAGATAGATATTGTGTCAATTCCCCTTAATCAATATCTGACAGATTAGAGTATAACTAAACCTTTGTCAATTTTGAATTTGGTGTCTACTCTGATATTTATCCAATACTCTGTTATTCAAGATGATACAATATGATGCAGAGATTATGGATGTAAAATGGAGGAATAGAGTAGATGTAGAGTCACCTTCAAAGCAGCAAATTTGCAACCCTTTATAGATTTTGTCTCGTTTAATATAAACGAAACATTTGTGTCTTAACATTAAGAGTGAATGCACCAATTTTTTTAATTTTTTATCCAAGCCTGTAATTATGTGATGAAAAAACATGCCTGGCACAGAAAAAACAAAGAAAGGCACAATTTGTTTTATTATTTAACACAAATGCAAGCAGCTCCAACCTCTGTGATCTGAAATTCTTTGATCATTCATGATGAAAGAAGAAAGATGGATTATTTATTTACATGCATGCTTATAAACTCACTCTTATTATTGGATACATCCAACTACCTAATAGCTCTACCACGCCATACATATTCGCCGTGATGCAACCGGCAACGGAATGACCCCGGATGCTGCGACGGCGAGCACACGCATCGCTTTGCAGAACCACTCTCACCGGAGCTGCCACCATCATGAGCCTGGCTTGCCACCGCTGGGAAAACCCATCTTCTATGCACCATGAAAGCTTCTCTGTTGAGAAAAGAAACTCCAGGGTGACACATTGATTCTTCTCTGTGCTTTCAACCTTTTCCTAATAGTGGGTGCAATACATTATATATATTATGTGGCTTACTTGGTGAAGTTTAGAGTTGAAAAAGAAAAGAATCTGAGGGGGAATAGGACATAGTGGAAGAAGAAAGGAAAGGGTTTGGTTTGGCATCATAGGAAGCACTGAGAGAGGTTTTGAGGATGTTTTTGTGTAACCACATCCTGTGCTGTGTGGTGTGCTGTGTTGGACCAAATCCCACTGCATCTACAAAAGTTGGAAAGCGTGTCTCTTTTGGCATCTGTCTTTGCTGCTTCCACGTGGCTCTCTTCAGTGCCTCTAACTCAATAACAGATCTTGCGTGGCATCTGCCTCTTCTGTGATATCAGTGAAGCTTCCAAATATTGACTTCCAATATATCATGTATTTGTCTCCACCCTTATACTCAATTAACACTGTTTATTTACTTATCTCAAACCCTTATACTTAATGTCAATAAAACATGAAAAATTAATGTAAACATTCATTCAAAATCATGTTGACTGCTATTTCAATATGATTATGAAAATTTAACATGAAATAGAATATGTATTTTGTCTGCAGATTCACTAGGTTGTGTTATTTTTTTCTTTTACATCAAAATGTAGGTCTAGTTGTAATTTTGATTTCTTTATTGTAGTTGTATGGGCCTAGACTTTACTTACTAATAACTTGATAATTGATTTTTTTTTTCTACCTGTTTTCCTTTTTCTTTTTTATTTATTTTATGTTTAGACTTCGGTTCTCAATCATGCAAAGTTATCTGATTTTGATTTTAAAGTTAGTATTCAGTAAGATTAATGTAATAATAAAAATGTATTTTTTTTATATCGTGTTTATTATATATATTATATTTGATGTGTATCATAATTTAAATAAAATTAATTAATTTGTAGCATATCTTTTTGTTTACTCTTACTATATTTAGTCTGGTCGGTTGGCGGCTTCTGATACCGGATATTACCGGTTCGTCCGCTCCTACCCATACATTTATTGTTAATTTTTTAATTTGATTGTTTTTTATATTTTATGAAAATATTTTGGTTTATTTATTGAGTTGATATTTTTGAACCATATTTTATATTGATGTGACTTGCTCAACTTTTGTCCTCAAATTCGTTATGTAAATTGAGACTTTTCAAGTAAGACATGTTGATAATTTCAACATACGTCATATTTCATCAACATTATTAATGGATATAAGCTTTTATTTTTAAAATCTTTTATTTTTAAAATCTTGGTATTTAAACAAATTTGAAGATTTATAAACATAACTTTCATTTAATACTTAAGTCTTCATGCAGAATTTCTAACAATTTAAAGTTGTTTTTTTATGACTAGTTTTTTTTTTACTATATTGGGTTACTATGTAATATTTTTTTACGATATTGTGATTATTATTGATTCAATGAGTTTTTACATATATAAGAGATCAAATACAAACTCTACTATATGGATCGTTTTCATAATGTGTAATTCTAGAATGTATAACCCCATTACTTTATTCAATTAATAAATGATATAAAAATATATAATTAAAATAGTAGGAAAGTACCATATTTAAAAAAAAAAACCAAATTAGAAGGAGGTGATCAAATTGCAAAAATAAATAAATAAAAATAAAAATTAGCCTAATTTTTTTATTAAATAAACCAACTCTAACTCAATTTTATAAAATTGAAGGTGATGTTTGTATTTATTTATATACTATAAAATGTATTTATCTCTAGTTGATGTGAGATATCCAATACACCCTCTTGTATTGAGACCTACAAACTCGTGTGTGAAACTATATATTATGGATAACGAATGATTTAATAAGTCGAAACTTTGGGATAAACCTAAATGATTTTGATATCATATTAAATAGTAAATTTTAAGTTTAAACTCAATCTTATAAAACTGACTTATAAGGTGAGGTTTGTACTTATTTATATACTATAATGTCTTTATCTTTAGTCTATGTGAAATTTTCAATATCTTCTCATGTCGAGACTTGTCAACTTGTGTGTAGACTATATATTCTAGATGATCCAATAACAGTTTAATAATAGGTGACTTGATAAGTCCAACAAATTCTTGATAGGATATACTCTAAATAACTCTGATACTATATTAAGAAGTGAACTTTAAACTTATCTCAACTTTATGAAATTGGTTTGTAAAGTAAAATTTACACTTATTTATATACTATAAATATGTATTATAAAATGTACTATAAAATATTCTTAATTTTAGTCGATATAAAATTTTCAACATATATTAACTTCATGTAAAAAGAACACAAAAAATCAAATAATAATAATAAAATAAATAAATAAGAAACTCAGTTAATGGTTACACGTGTGAGAGAAATTGGAAATATTTTACATATTTGTATTCAATTTTAATGAATGAAAAATAGAGTTAATAAAGCATCTTGATTTTTCTATTCAATTTGAATACTTTAGATGCATTTTAACTATGAGAAAGTGTTTATTTCACATATTCAAGTTGTTTAATGTTTATGATTTTGTTCTGAAATGATTATAAAAATCGAGAATATTACTTTTTCTTGTCGAATTCTCAACTTAAATATTTTATTTGTTATTTTGTATGTTCTTTACAATTTAGCTGCGTAATCCTATTTATAAAACTTTTGTTATAAAATGTTTAAAACCAGGCTTGTGACATTGACATGTCAAAACTCATAAAATCATTGACTATTCTTATAAGACACAAATCTCATCTTACTTATTTGCAAAATTTAATTTCATTATCAAAAGTGTCGTATTTTGCCTAAAATAATAATTATACAAATGATTCATCTCATAATCATACCTATTCATGATATGATAAAATCAATTAAAATGGTAACCCTCTTATATTGTTTTAATAGTAGTGATGTGAGTGTATACGTAACCATGGAAAAAAACAGTAGAAGGAATAAGAAAGAAGAAGAAGAAGAAAGAAGAAGAAGAAGAAAGAAGAAGAAGAAGAAAGAAGAAAGAAGAAAGTAGAAGAAGAAGAAGAGAAAAAGAGGTAATAGATGAATAGGAATATGTTTCAACTAGGACATTTGGATTAAAAAGAGTTACAATAATTCAAAAATAAGAGATTTATTTTTTTATTTTCATGTTTATTTTGGGGTTTATTATATTTATGTAACAATTTTACTCAAAATTACTACTTTATTTTATTTATGTGGTAGATTTGATCAAGATTAATTGTTTATTTTAGTGTTTGTGATAAAAAAAAAATTATACTTGTAGTAGTATTGAATATCCTATTTTTCTTAATCGATTTTTCGTGGGTAGATCGATTTTGTATTTATCATTACGTAGTTCCTCAGTCAATAAAATTTTAGTAGTAATTTCTCAACTTTGAGTAATCACATTGATTTAAGTTAATTTACTATAGTGATTTTATCTTTAATTATAATTCATAATATTATATTATATAATTTGTACGTTATTTAAAAGCAAGTTTGTAATACAATTCAGTATAAAAAATTCACCCAAACAAAAAAACTCTTCAGAAATCTCTTTTCATTAATGGTTTTGTCCTTTATTAGGATTAAAATCTCATAACAGTAAAAAAAAAAGCTAACCCATGTTTGAGAAACAATAAACCTGAATCAAATATTCAAATATATTATTAAATAGAAAGTCATGTAAAACTATTTTACTATTAAAAAAAAAGTCAAATATGTTTTTCGGTCCCTCTATTGTAATACAAAATTGATTTTTGTCAACAGTTCAAATTTTATATCATCTAACTATCTATAGTATGAAAATAATTAAAATAATTAATTTTTTTGTTTTTTTTAATTACAGACTAATTTTTACTGTAATTACTTTCAGTAGATTCATAAAATAAAACTTTTAAATTTAATCAATTTCACATCTAATTTATTTCAATTATTTTCATATTACAAGCATTCAAATAATCTAAAGTTTAGATAGAAATGAAAATCATTTTTCTATTATAATACAAAAATAAAAAATTTATTTAACCTAAAAAATATAAGTTCTCAATAGTCTTTTAAACATTACTCTCTTTTTAAAAATGGTTTTCAAAATGATATAATTATGTAAATAGTCATTAAAAATTTGAAAATTCATTAATTTAATCTGAATATCTATATAATTCTTAATTTTATATGAACTAGTTACATATATATTTTACAGACTATATTTAAAAAGAGAATAATAGTTTACATACTAAATTGACGATTTTTTTTCGAAACTTCTTATTGTCAAAGTTGAGTGAGCTTTGACTTTTCTGTTTTAGTTTGACATGCCTTTTAGCACATCACCTTTGACTATTGCAATTTCATATTGTGTTTTCAAAACAAGTAAATAGTTATATTAAGTGCATTTTAAATTTGGTTTACTTTCAAAAGGTAATTATTTAGTTTGTAAATATTTCAACCAAATAATTATTTCCTCAACAATAATATAAAAAGGTGCTAATTCTTATAATAAAAATGTAGATAAAACTATGAAACCCATAATTTTAAGTTACATCTTATTAATCAAATTTAATAAAGTGTTAATATGTTTTTTAATAATTAAAAATATTAAAGTCTTATTACAATAAATTTAATTTTATTGTTTTTTGTTTTAATTTATTAACCTTAAATAAATCACTAAAAAATTAAAATTTATAAAAGAAAAAAATTAATTGTTTTATGCAAGAGTTACTAAATATAAAACATGTGTACAATTATCTCAACCATTAATGTTAAAGTTTTGGATTAATAATGTAATTTTTTATGTCAAATATGTCATTATTTATTATATAGTTATTTTAATTATAGTAGTTCATCAAATTAATTTAAGTAGATGTTATTCTTTCAATAACATAAATAATTTTTAAAACAATACTTAATTTATATATAACTTTTAAACACTATTAAATTTTTACACTCATTACAACTATCTATAAAATAGTTTTAGAATAAAAATGGTATAATTAGAATGATAAAAAAATACGATGTTAGAGGTAATAAAACTTCATTTTAAGTGGATGAAGTGTTTTATTTTTTTTATTTTTTAAAAAAATATATAAATATTAAATTTCAATAAATATATTTTGAGATAATGTATATATACTTATACTATTTTAATTAGATATTATGATATAGTATTGAATTGATATGAGTAGAAATGTTACACTAATAATTAATACAATTAATATTTCTCTTTTTACTACTATTATTATTATTGTTTTAAAAAATTATAAATGTATCGAATAAACATAGTAAACAACACAATTAAAACTTAACATGCTTGTAATAAATAAATTCACAAACAAACACGTATATTTAAATACTAATTAAAGACACGTAATAAGATTTATTGAATTAAAACAAAATTAAATAAAATAACTACAAAACCTGTCTAAAGTTTATTTAGCTTGAACTGAGAAAAACGTGTTAATTTTTTTACTTTATTATATGAAAATATTATAGTCTAATTTTCATTCACGGTTGATGCATTCTTTTACGTTATCAACTAATTAAAAGCTATTTTAAATATAAGTGCCATAAAATAAATTTTTTAAAAAAATATAATTTACAACATATAACAACATGAATAAAAATTTCCTAATTAAGTCCCTACGATTATCTAAAAAAAAATATAAACCCTAAATCCTAGACACATACTAATCAAAATTAATGACGACTTATTTTCTATTTTAATTTTTGAACGTTAGATAGAGATCTCACATCAATTAAATATTAAAATTAAAATATTTTATATGCAAATCTCAATTTATAAACCGGTTTTGTGAGATTAAGTTAGGTTTAAAGTTCACTTCTTAATATTTTGAAAGATAAATTTTAAATAAATTGATTTTAATTTAATAAACTATTTCATTAATTTGAAAATGTTTCATATTTTAAATCACTTAAACTACAATTAATAAAGTAATTTGCAGGGAGTTAGTGTGATAAGTACTATTCAAACGTTGAATATTTTTTTCTTGGGAACAAAACATTGAAGATATTATAAAAAAAGAAAGAGAGAAAGATGTTCTAGAAGACTTGGGTACTTCTTTCTGAGAATCCAAACTTCTAAGGCAAAACTACAGTTACACACACATGTAACACATTAAAAAACTTATGAAGATGACAAAAAACAATTAGGTAATAACTATTAATTGATATGACATATAATTCAATATTATCAAATTTTTAAATTAAAAAGATGAAAGTATGCGTCAATAAGTACTTTCATATAACATTTAATTAAATTTTTATCAATTGTGCTCAATAAATTATCTAAATACAAAATATTCAAATACATATAACATTAAGAATGGAAAGTATTGAAGAGAAAATTCAGACTTTTTTTATACTTTATACATATATTAACTAAATTAAATATTATTTTACAAAATAAAAAATATTAATATTTAAATTAATTTTTATTATTATACATAATTTTTAAATTAATATTTAATTTAGATATAAAAAATTTCACACCTAAATATTTAAATTCTAAAATTGGTAACTAATTAAATATCAATTTAAAAATAATTTATCAATAATAAAAAATAATTTAAATATTAATAATTTTTTTTAATTTTTAAAATAATATTTAATTTAGTATATAGGAATAAATAATTTTTATTTAATAATTTTTTTACCGATATATAATATTTTCATTATCTTTTTATCGAGAAAGTGAAATTGACTCCTATATATAATTATTAATTATTATTT
Source organism: Phaseolus vulgaris (assembly GCF_000499845.2). Classification (NCBI taxonomy): domain Eukaryota; kingdom Viridiplantae; phylum Streptophyta; class Magnoliopsida; order Fabales; family Fabaceae; genus Phaseolus; species Phaseolus vulgaris. The sequence goes on along the minus strand of NC_023756.2, from coordinate 46,696,223 downwards.
TGCGTTTGAATTATTAAAGTTAACCCAATATTATCTCAACTGTTTATAATCGTCTTATATGAAATTGTTTATTTTATGTTATATTATATTAAATTAAATTAAATTATATTTAGTTAAAATGTGAAGTTACATAATAATGTTTAATATAAATTTTTTTATAAAAAAATTAAATCAAAGTATGATAAAGATATGTGGAGAGTTTCTTACTATTAATGTATACATTAATTTTTTTATTTAAAGGGGTAAAAGATTTTGTTTGCAGGAGTGTTTTAATAGTAAATATCTTAATAATGATCCGAGTCGCTCACCGAGTCGAAACCAGCTGACGCGTTTTGAAACTCGCTCTTCATTTGTTTCGTTGAAGTTTCTGGTAGACGCCACGCGTGAACACACTTTCTTTCTGCTTTTCTTCCTTATAAATAACACCTCTCTTCTCTCTCTCTCCAAAAACCAACACATTTTCTCACATACCCTTTCATTTCCTCAACTTTTCCACCATTTTCTTCCTTCATTTTCCCAGAAAAAATGAGAACTGTGAAGAATATTTTGGGCCTTCCTCTTCTCACTTTGTTGTTCATGGCAATCTCTCATCTGGCTCATGCTCAGGATTTTCCTCTTTCTCCAGCACTTTCTCCCACCAGTGATGGTTAGTTCAAAACTTCCCTTTTTCTTCTTCACTTTTTCTCTCTTTCACTTTTCCTTAATTTGTATTTATGAGATTGAAGGTGTCCGTATTATCGGATACTGACATTCATATAGAACACGTATAACAGTTAATTCAAAAAATATTTATTAAATTTATGATAATTCTAAAAAACTTATTTACATTTTAGAGATTATATAAAATTATATGGTCTTTATGTTTGTACTAGAAATTAGAGATTATATAAAATTATATAGATTTTTATGTTTGTTCTAGAAATTAGAGTTTTTTTTCTGGTATAAATAGATACAAATCTCATGAACCGATTTTATGTATTATATAAGTTTATGGATTATATAAGTTAAGTTTAAAGTCGAATTTTATGGATTGAATTAAGTTTAAAGTCGAATTTATAAGTTGAGTTAGGAAATTAGGTTTAAAGTCGTCGATTTTATGGGTTGAGTTAGGAAGTTAGGTTTAAAGTTATCGATTTTATAGATTAAGTTTAAAATAAATTTCGAATTATTTCATATTATGTGTACATATTAGTTTCTTTATGAATGTATAGGTTACAACTTAGATTTATATAAAGTGATAAAACTTCTCCTTTTTATGTTTTTTCTTACAATATGTTAATCTGGGTTTGTTTTGATTCTGACAGGCACTGCAATTGATCAAGGAATTGCTTACATTCTTATGGTGGTGGCTCTGGGCATCACATATATGATTCATTGATTTTTCTTTTTCTTCTTATTTTTTATTATATATCATGGGCATATTAGAGAAATTTTCTCAATTTTTGTGCTGTAATTATTCTTCATGAAATTCAATATTATTCCTTCTCATAAATTATCTTTCTTCTTCCTTTTCTGGGTCAATTTTCCTCCTTTTTTGAACCATCTTTTCATTATTCAAAATCTTCCATTTTTAAATGACGCCGCTTAGAATAAATGGACTCATGATAGAGATATGATTGATAGATTTTTCCCATTTTCACAATGTTATTAATGAAATATAATTAATGAAATAATTAAACTTTTTTAAAATTATTATTTTATATGGATATGATTTTAGTTGAAATCTGATTACATGAATATCACACCAAGATTCACATCGTGTTAGTTTTACATTACTAATACACTGATTACTAATTATAATTGATATCATGTTATCTTTATATGATTTCAGTTTAAATACATATATACTAAAAAAATCATTAAATAAAAATATTTTTTAGACACCAAAATAATTAGTTGTAATAGTAACTAAATTAGAAACTATTTTATAAATTAAAAAAAAATTGATTTCTAAATTAGATTCTATTATTGTTAAATTGTTTTTAAATTGGTATCTAATTAGCAACCAATGTTTTAACTACCAATTATTTATATTCTAAATTTGTTAGCAAAAACTTTGGTTGTTAATTAGATACCAATTTAGAAACCATTTAAAAATAATAGAAATTAATTTAGAAACAAAAAATTTATTTAATCTCTAAAATAATATCTAATTTAGTCATTATAACAACTAATTATTTTTTATTTCTAAAATTAGTTTCTATTTCATGATTTTCTTGTAGTGATAGTACCAATTATATTGATATCGTGTTATCTTTGTATGATTTCAGTTTAAATACATTGAGATTTGGTTAGGTTGATATATATATATATATATATATATTTTTTTTTAAAAATTTTATGTATTTTATTAATTAAAAAACGTAATTGTACCTTTTTATTAAAATAATATAGGATTATTCTACTCTTATGCGTAAAGAAGAGAGTTGTTGGAAGACTTTAAAAAAAGTATTAAATAATGTTGATAGAGCATACAAATTGGTCAAGCCGTGTAACTTTGAATGTTACCAACTCAAGAATTTCAACTCATTATTTATTTATTTATTGCCACTCATACAACAATAATTATATTTTTCTCTCATATGACATTTATTACCTTAGAAAGAGACCAACTTATTCTTTTATTACAATTTTTTTAAAATGGATAACTTTCAGGATTTGCGAGAATTTAAGGCAATAGAATAAAAGGATATATTTTAAAAGGTTTTTGATAAATGGTAAATTAATTTTAGGGAAGGTAGGAACTTTTTTAAAAATTTGTTACTATATGAACTAATAGATGAAACAAAAATAATGAATAGATAATGTTTGGTGTGTAAAGTGGATTATCGAAAAAAAATACAATTTTAAAGAATGTTTATTTTATATATGATGAGAGTGATGAGATTTTGCCAAAAAGTTTTTTATAAAAGTTAAAATAATTTTTAAAAGGTAGAATTTGTCTTCAAAGTTTGTCAATGAAGAAATAGATGGAAAAAAAAAGATAAAGTGGTTTATGTAAAAATATATAATTGTCTCATGAGAGTCTATTTTGTACATGGATGATGAGAATTCACGAAAATTGGTTGGCATAAATAAAAGGAAATGGTAAAATTTTGTCACATTAATTCTGGTGAATGAAAATCTAACCAATAAATTCAAAAGTAAAAAAAGATTGAGACAAAGAGATTAATTGACACATTTTCTATTTATGGTTGTGAGAGATTTAGTGTTGATGAGGGAAATATCTTGAAAGAAGATATATAGAGAACTTTTTATGATAAATGGAAAAGTAAAAATAACTTATTCTGAATGATTCAATAGTTCGAAATAAATGTTTTTAATAATGTGTTTGTTATTAAAAGTATTATGATATTAGAATTATATTCAAGGTTTAAGGTGAATTTTTCTAAGAAAAGGGGCATGAGAATTGGGGGTGGAAACCATAAAAATAGAACAAATGATAAATGTGTTGAATACATTAAAAAAAAAATAAGAAGATAGGATTATATTGTGTTTAAAACCTTTTTTTTATATTTTTACAAGTCATATTGTTAAGAAGTGTGTTTTAAGCCTAACTTAACTCCATAAAATTAACATCTTCTAATAAACATGAACAAACGAAACGAAGTGTATATTCAATAAAAATATAATCAAGTAGTTCTCTTGAGAGTTTGTGTCTGACAAGAAACATCTTATGCAACTTCAACTTTGATAAATGAACTATTTAAATACGTTTTTTAAACCTTATTTTTTTCTAATTTTTTCCTTTTAAATTAGTTACAATTAAATAATATGCAATATGAAAATATTAGAGAGAAAAAATATTTACTCTAAATGTTTTCATATTGGTTTATTTATAAACATCACACTACATTCAATTTTCAATCAACTAATTGAATTTCACTAAACAAACTAATGTTTCAAAGATACAAGTGAGTATTGTTTGGACCTCAAAACAACTCAAGTATTATTTATGCTACCACTCTTGGCTAAAAAACACTGAGTATTATTTGAAATACAATCACTTCTAGCTAAAATAAAAAAGGTTTACTAAGAAAATGATATAAAAGATCACTAAATTGCTCATTGAAAGAGAGGTAACGTCTTACGGCAAATACAAGATAAGTTCAGTCTTTTAGCTTGAGAACTTGAATTTGTTCTTGTTGCAAGACTTTTGTCAGCCTTCCCTTTTCATATAGATTTTCTATATATAGAGGTTGAGAAGCAAAAGAGTCATTGCACGTCCTTTATAGCTATTGTTAAGGTTGCATGCTCCTCTTGGAAGAATGAACTACTAACAAGAAATAAATGTTTTTTTGAGTTTGATGTGTATTATGAAATGCTTCATAATTATGTTTATTTGACGAAATATACTTATTATATGTTCAAGTAAAGACTTACCAGACGATACATGTGTACAACACTTGCATCTGTTGAACGAAGTACATTTCAAACAGTGTCAATATTTGTCCAGTCACACAATTTGTGTCTAACATGATTTGACACACATAAAATTGTGTTTTACTTTAATTGTTTAAGTACACCATCAAAACCAAATAAAGGATCTGTTGAACTTGGATCTAATATGGAGATACATTTTTGTCTACTTAAGTGTCCAAATTGTGAAGAATCCAAGAAAGAAAACTTCATAGAGACCTATTGTAGAAAAAAACTGGAAAGATTTATGCTCATGCCCAGGGAAATATCTATTTTTTTGCAAATAAAATTTGTTTGATTAATTAGGATCTATCCTCCTTACCCTTTCTCATTTTATCCTTCTTCATGGTTCGTGTTGCGAGAAAGTTACAAAGCACAAAAGGGAAAGGGTTATCTTTATGGGTAAAAAGAAAAAAAACGGGCGTATGGTATGAGTGAGTTGGAAAGATAGTTATTTATCAAGAAATCATAGAAGACTAAGAAATAAAGAAAATTATGATATTTAATGGGACACTTCTAGAAAAATGGAAATGAAACTTGTTTCATCAAAAGAAAGTTTTGTGAGTTCAAATCTTGGTTGCTAAATACGAGAGAGGTGAAAAGATTTGATGAAAACCATAAAACATAAGTACATAATTATATATGGTGGAAGTTTTTTTTTATCAGCAAAGAATAAATAAAATAAAATGAGACATTTCGGGGTGTCCCAATCCTTATATAGACACTTTAGGAGTGTCTCAACCTATACAAAAAGTAGTTAAGGCCAACCTACACAATACATAACCTACAAACATACTTCAGACTCTGCAAACTACATAAATACGAATCAATTGAAGTTGTTTAAAAGAAAAATCAAATGTAAAATAGGACATGAAAGTATAATAAAAATTTAAAAGGATGGACGTAACTTTAACCATATTATGTTTATAAAATATAATCTATGCGTTTATTTGATGGATTAGTTACTAAAAAATAAATTTATTTATTTATTTTTAGTTAATGGGAACTTACATATTAGTATATTAATAGAATTAAGAATTTATAAACTTATCATTATTTAATACAAAACATTTAAAATAATAAAAAAATAGAAGGATTTTTAAAGGACATTTTTAATTTGACCATCCCAACTTAAGTAGTCTACCTCCACCCTCTTTTCCAACAATCAAGAAATTGTCTACAATGTTAGTTAACTAATAATATTATAAATGGTAATTTGAATTGTGACAATACATCTTCATTTGAGATTGAGATGTTTGTTTGTCCCAAAATGTCTAGAATACTAAAATTTTATACATGGCTTGCTTATGTTTTCTCTTGCTCCATTAATGTAAGCAGTGTTTTATTTTCCAACAATCTTAATAGTGCTAGTGACAATGCTGCTACTAAATATAGGAACAAAAATGCTTCACTTTTCTCAGAACTTACTATTATAAATATGCTTACATAGTCACATTATCAATGACTTGAAATTATAGTTTCAATAGAAAATACTATAACCAAGACTGTTAAAATGCAAGTTAAATTGGAGGTAAGAAAGTTTCAATTTATCAAAAATTGGGAGTTTCTGTGAATTTCTCTGCGTAAGAGTACTTCTCTGAGAAAGCACTATTAAACAAATCATTAAGCACCCTAACCATAGAATAAAAAAATATACCAATGATGCTCCAAAAGAAGAAAAAGAACATAAGTTCACATGGCAAGTTGCTCCATAAGCAGCTCCACAAGGCAATAGGATGCAGTATGTCATGTGCATCATGTGCCAAGTTACACATTACAAAGTATGATAAGATATTCTGATCCACATAATCTAGGAAGAAACATTTGGTGGCTTAGGTTCTGGGGTAGGGTGGTTTTGATTATAGATGTTATATTTTTTGCTCACTTGAGGTTCTATGAGTAGTTTTTAATACTTGGTCGGTGAACAACAACATTCTAGGAAACCTAAAAAGGAAAAAAAGTAGTGTCCTAGACAGTGGCCAATTCCCTTGTCTCAAATTCAAAAACCATGTGCTTATAATTATGTTCAAAGTCCCCTCACTTCTAACTGAACTTATGTGCATACAGTGTTGAGAACACTTGAACTATTAGTTCTAGTAAATCCATGGATTTGAGAAATTGTTGTCATTCATGCAAGAGAAACATCATCCAATCAGGAAGATGTTGTTGCAATGAGATTGAGCATGTGAATTGTATATCAAGTAAACTGAGGTGGAAAGTGTTGTGGATGAAGCTCAAGAAAGAGAAGAAGAAGTTGTTTGAGTCTGCATCACCCCTACAACTCCCTTATAATCCATACACTTACTCTCTGAATTTTGACAAAGGAACTGCAAAGGATGAGCTAGATAACCTCTATAGATCATTTTCTGTTCAATTTGCTGATCCTTCCAGCTCTACACTACTTGTGAAGAAAGAGGTAGTTTAAGGCAAGGCTTTGGAAACTTGTGATTCTATCTGTAATTTTTTGTGTCTACTCTCTCATTTTCCACTCAACCCTTGGCCAGATTCCATGTGGGTAACCACTTCCCTGAATATTTATATTATACGTTTCTACAATGAGTATTATGGACAACAGTATCAGTAATGATTTTAATGCAAGAGTTTTACCTAGTTTTGAAGTTAACGATTTTATCAAATACATATTGTCACCTTATTTTTCTTCTATTTTAGAGTAATTTATGAGGAAGTATGCAAACTATTGTCCTGATTTAACAAACATTTAGCATTACCAGTGTTGTTCTTCAAAGTGGAGCATCACACAAGCTTTAAAGTTATATTATTGCTAAGATAATATCTAAAACATCCGTTGTTTCCTCCTAAAAGGGAAAAATGGAAGCATTAAGTTGTTGATTGAAATGATGTATGTTTTTAGTGTTTACAAACACACAGAGATGGAAGTTTCAAAGCCAAGGAGAATTGTAAATAGGAGTTGCAACAGATTTAACTTTAAGATACTTATGAAGTGCTTCAAGTCCATAATCTCTTCCAAATCCACTCATCTTATACCCTCCAAAAGGGCAGTCAATATCAAATGCAAAGAAGCAGTTGATCCAAATGATGCCTGCACGGATGGACCTTGATACAGTGTTGGCAATATCCAAGTTCTTGGTCACAATCCCTGCTGCTAGGCCATATTTGGAGCTGTTGGCTTTCTTAATTGCATCCTCAATGGTGCTGTTTCATGCATACCACACTTGGTTTAACATTCAGTTGCACAATAACAAGTTTTTTTTCTCTTATTGTAAGTGAAAAGGAATATTAGATGACTTACTTGAACTTAGAAAGTGTCATCACAGGTCCAAATATTTCCTCTTGTGCAATTAGCATGTCCTCCTAAATATGAATTTTCATAAAGAAGAAAGAAGTTAAGATTGGTGGTTCAATTATGACAAAGATAACTTATTTCTTGCTTTTTGTAGAACTGAAATACACCTTAACATTGGTAAAAATGGTTGGCTCAATATAGTATCCCTTGTTGCCCACTGGCTTACCCCCAGTCAACAGTGAGGCTCCTTCACTCTTTCCATGCTTAATATAGGAAAGAATTTTATCAAACTGTTCCTTACAAGTCTGCAGTATAAAATCATGTCAGGGAAGAACTACATTAACAATTGTATGTGTGTGTGTTTTTTAAACTATTACATGAAGATTGAAGTAGAATATGCCTCAAATGCTATGTAAAGAAAGTTGTTTTGTGCCAATTTTGAGTAATCTTACTTGGGGTCCCTGTTGAACTTTTGGATCAAAAGGGTCTCCTACTACCCAAGTTTTAGCCTTCTCGACTATCTTTTTCTCAAATTCATCATATATCCCTTCCTGGACAAAAACTCTAGAGAATGCAACACAGATTTCTCCCTGAAAATTAGAGTTTCAAACAGAATAAGTCTATGTTTTTCTATGGTACAAAATTTCCATGGAAGAAAATTTACCTTGTTGTGTAGGATGCCAAAGAGAGCAAGATCAACAGCTTTATCTATATCAGCATCCTCAAAAATCAAAACTGGCGACTTTCCTCCTAATTCAAGAGAAACAGGTTTCAAGTTGCTCAATGCCGCAGCCTGCATTATTTTACGACCTGTTTCTGTTGAACCTGTAAAACTAACCTGTAATATAACAATCACAACACACCTTAGAAGTTGGTGGCAAAGGAAATACCCCTCAACTTAATCAATGATATAAACTTAACACTCAAATTACCGCATCAATGTCCATATGTGAGCTTATTGCAGCCCCTGCAGTTGAGCCAAATCCAGGTACTACATTGAGCACTCCATCTGGGATACCAGCCTTCATGAAAAAGGAAAATATGTATTCATGTTCATCCATGTACGAATTATAGTTGATACTAACAAACCAAACATGCTAATGTTCTTAAGGTAGCATTTGGCCCAAAGTTTTGATTCCACTAAAAGGGTGTGGAATCAACATATACCTCTTTTGTAACACCATGTTCTATTTTTAAGGTGTACCAAACATATAACATCACCCGTGTTATATTTGAGATGATGTTAATTAGTGATATAGCCAAATGCAACAGATTACAATTAAAATGAAAATTATTTTTTTGCTGAAATTGAAAATTAATTTCAAAATTGTATTGGTCAAATCACATTTATAAACTGATGTCTTTCAATTTGCATATCAAAGTAACATTTTTCTATAGCTAAGTCCATATATATCAGTATATTACTAAACAATGTGAGATTTCTAATATGAAGGAAGATTGTCTCCCAATCATGTTATTTTGGTCATATCACAAGACACACAAGACAGAGATATCCAACATGTTATGTTTTTGTCTCATTTTAAAATGTCTACCAAATGTTACTTTAGCTATGTTTGATAAGCAACTAAATCAATGTATTAACCATACCAACTTAGCAAGATGAGCATAGAAGAGTGATGAGAGAGGTGTTTGCTCAGCAGGCTTGATGACCATGGTGCAACCAGCAGCCAAGGCCGGGGCGACCTTGGCGAAGAACATGATAGTAGGGAAATTCCAAGGGATAATGTGACCAACAACACCAACAGGTTCCATAAGAGAATACAAGTGGAGGTCACGAGATGTTTTGAACACATTTCCATGAACTTTGTCAGCAGCCCCAGCATAGTAACGTAGGATGTTGCAGGCTTCAGGAACATCCACAGCCTTACACCAACTGAATAGCTTTCCTCCATCAATAGTGTCCAATGCTGCTATTTCTTCTACATTCTGTTCAATTAGTTGTGCCCATTTCAGCATAATCTTGGCTCTTTCCTGTCCAACATCCATGATCATAACAAGTTAGTTAATGTTGCTACTGTTTGAGAACAGTACTGTGTTCAGCATGTGTAAAAAATTTTAGAGTTGACATTTTCATTATTATTACTCAGAAGTTATAGTTAGATAAAACTCAAACCTTTTGCAAAATCAATTTCATATAATTTTTTCCTCCCATTCAACAGAAATTCACCTCAAAGGAGAGATGTAGAGGAATTTGACATTGTAATCTGCTAACATAATTGAATAAATAAACAAAAGGCTAGAATAGTTTGTAGAGCATTTGTATGAAAACAATTAAGTTTCTGTTTTCAACCATTGTCATGAGTAAGGCTGAACATGCAATTTCTATGTTGAAAACTTAATTGTTAATTATAATTGAAATAAAGATAGGTGAAGATATGAACTTACAGCACCGGGAATGCGTGGCCATGGACCAATATCAAATGCTTCACGTGCAGCCTTCACAGCAATATCAACATCTTCTTTGGAAGCCTCTGCTATTTCAACAATCACTTCTTCTGTTCTTGGATCAACAGTCTCAAACGTTTTTCCTTTTGTTTTTCCAAACAGTTCCAAATGCATAGAAGTTTTAATAGGCCGATTTAATTGTTAAAACATGAAAACGAAGGAATCATAATTTGTATCAGTTCACTGTTGTATTGTGTGGATACCATGAATCTAAAACATATTTCTCTGTCAGTAGTCTAATCATTGGTTTTATCTAAAAATATGTGTATGTTAAACATTTTAATTCATACACACTATAACTATAAAACATAATCAACTAACTAGAAAACATTGTTAATAGTTGTTATAAAAGTCACACGGTTATCATCCATGAAGGTTTTTAGTCAAACAAAAATGTAAAACACAAAAAACTTTAGAGTGGTAGTATATGGAATATTCAGTCACTAACAGTGAAACATCTACTGATTCAGTAGGATAGAGGAAAGTAACTGGAACCTGAAACAGAATCCACAAATTCTCCATTGATGAAAAGCTTGGTAAACTTTACTGTTGGAATCTGGTCAAAGGATTCTGAGGGGCTGGAGCCAGTGTTGAGACTTGCCATCCTTATCCACTTCACTGTCTGATCTGCTAAGCACCAACCAAGTTTGTGGAGTGATTTGAGAGTTGTTGGCTATGGAGAAGAGGCACAACACAGCAGTTATTTATATGTATTAGCACAAACACACGTGCATTTGTATCTCACTTGTGAGTTTGCATTTGCATAAGTTTATTGGTGCTATATATGATGGTGTTAGTGGGCTGGTTTGTTTGTTAAGGAGGATCATATGGTGGGTAGCTGAAAAAGTTGGATAGCATAACTGTTAACTTTGCTAACAATAGACCTTCCCTAATGCATGCATTTCAACCCCTTTTTCTCCCTTTGCATTTTCCACATTCAATGCCACAGAAGAGTCAGAATTTGTGGGAATACAAATCATGCAAAAAACCTTGAAAACCTTTTTTTTTTCACATGATCTTTGGTTGGAAGAATTTTTTTAAGAATCAGATACTGATATAATCTATGACAGTATGATTATAGTTTGTCTGATATATGAGATTAAACCCCACATGTTTAATTTCAATTTCATAATTTCATTCAATCTTACATTATTAATCTTGATAAAATAAAATATGTATAATAATATATTAATACAAATATCATTTCTCACCTACTTTTCAACTTCTGATGTCAGATTTGTTTTGTTTTCCTTTCCCTGAATCAAATAATTTACAAAAACTCAAAAAAATTGGTTATGGCTGTGAAGTCTCTGTTAGTACACAATTGACATTTCAAAATCATGTAGAATAAAACTGCTCTTTCTTTCAAGTTAAAATAAATCATCAAACTTCCTTTTTTAAACAAGTAGCTTGAAGCTAAATTAATGACTCACATATCACCTTAATTAGGAGATTAATCAATACTGTTTGTGTTAGTGTATTTTGTATTATTTATTTGTCAAATCCTTGTTTTTTTGAGTTTATATGATTTAAGTCTCATGTAAATTGGAGAATAATTAATATCCCATCAAGTAGTATCACATGTTTGCAAACAAATTTTACTCATAAATTTTTTTAAAATCTACACTTTTTACAAATCAAGTACTACCACAAATTTTATAAATCTAAATTATTTAATGTCCTATTTAAAAAAATATTAAATAAATAAAAAATTTAAATTATTCAAAATCTTAAATAAATATCAAATCTAAATTAGTAAATTTCCTATTTAAATAAAAATATAAAATAAATAAAATTTCTTAATTATTCAAAATCTTAAATAAATACAAATCTAAATATTTAATGCTCCATTTAAAAAAATTGAAAAAAAATTAAATTAAATTATTCAAAATCTTAAATAAATATAAATTCTAAATTATTCAGTGTCTTATTTAAAAAAAAAACAAATTCCAAATTATTTAATGTCCTAATTAAAAAAATAAAAATAAATAAAAATTTTAAATTATTTAAAATTTTAAATAAATACAAAATATGAATTATTTAATATTTTATTTAAATAAAAAATCTGACATAAATAAATTTTTCATACATAAATAAATATAAATCTAAATTATTTAATGTCTTATTTAAAAAAACATGAAATAGGATATTAAACAAAATAATCCAATATGCACCTAACAAATAACACTATCAAGTAAAAAAAAATAAGAATCAATTATGACGTATCTATAATCTATGATCCTAAAAGAAACATGAATAACGATTATTTTTCATTATAAAAGTATCATAACATCGATTATGAGCACCACGACATTGAAAAAAACATGAATAATCGATGTTGTAAGTATTTAAAGACAATGAAACATTAATTATTAATTAAAAATATAAGAATAATCCATTATTTTAAACAGATAATAGGTTTAGGTTTCTTCAAACGTTTTATGTAAAAAATAAAAGTAATACAGAGAATGCACATGTGCTACTGTAGTTTTCCCATGCTTTCTTTGCATTTAAAAAAAAAAAAACACAAATCCTGCACTCACAAATAAGCCCTTTTTCCATCTACATAAACAATAAATTATATATCAAAATACTGTTAAAAGATAAAGTCATATAATATAGAATATATACAAATTTTAACCCAATATATAATTTATCCAAGTGAAACTGAAATTAATATCCTTAAATTAAGTTTCAGATTGGAATATTTTCTATGGAAAAAAAAGTGATAACCAACCATTAGCTTAGATTTTTCCACTATAACTAATCATGAATAATACTTATTTTATATTGAAAACATGAGACAATCTCAATCTCAAGGGTTTGATACTTTAACACCTCATATAGTAAAATACATACATTTTACACACTTGTAAATTATTATTTTAGTTATATTTATTTTATTTTTTAATTTGAAATATTATTATACTATTATAATTGTTTATCAAATGTTATTGTTGAGGTGTTAAAATAAAACTTTTCCCATTATCAAACATACAACTATTTGATAACTATGATTTATATGTATGTATTGTGGACTCAAATAGTTATTATTATATCATAATAAAATTGTTAAATGATTGTATATTTTTCTACTAAAATACACAGAGATGATGAGATGTCCTTTTTAACCATTTTAAAATAAGGAAAATTTATTTCATCAGCCTAATAATCACATCAACCATTTTTTCGGTATTATGGTTAATATGTCATCATATCTACCTAACTAAATTATTATTTAATTTTTGAAATTTAAAAGGTTGATAATGGCCATTTATTCTATCTTTTTATTTTTTTTATTTTTTTAATAGATAAATTGTGTAAGTAATTAAAGATGGAATAATATATTAAAAAAAATGATAATCCTTCAAAGTTTTTGAAGTCAATGCATGTTTGAGTCTCACGTGCTTTGGAGAGTGTTAGGTATGATAAAACAAAACCACTTTCACCTTATAAGTTATAACCTAATTCTAGACTCAATATAATTCATTTTCTATAATTGTGAAAAGGTTTAATTCATTATTAAACCATTGCATTCATTACTCTCTTATTTTCTTTTTAATTTGTGTTAAAATTTTATAGTAAAAAAAAAGTATTGATTGGTCTTGTTGAAATAACATTTGAGAGCAGAAACGACGTCGTGGCAGCAGCTATGACTTGGGCTTTTTTTTCAGAAAAAATTGCACTTAAAACATTTTAGGAAGTTTCTTTTTGCACCTTTACGTTTTTCTTTCTGCATCCCATAATGTTATGCAAAGATAAACCTATCCTTAATATTTTCTAAAAACCCTAAAATGCACACAACACCCACACTCTACTATTTCTTCTTCCTTTGCACACAGACTGCACTGCTCTCTTAATGGTGGCGCTACTTCATCTCTTGGCACATGAAGATGTTTTTCTTGGTGGTAATTCTAACGACTTGGTAGTGGTTTGATGGTTTGTCATGGCAGTTCTCTGTTTGGAGAAGAAGGTAAGTATTTTTTTTTTTTTTTCAAATATATAGTTTTGTTTTTATTGTGGATTTTCGTTTCCACAGTACATATGTTGTGATTCCAGATAGTGCAGACCGCTAGGTTTACAAAACAGGGAATCCACACTTTTTTTTTTTACTTCCAAAATATTGAATCCACAAAACTCCCAAATTAGTGCATCCGTACATCTTCTGGGTTTGTGAGTCTAGTAATCCATAGTATGATTTTGGATTAAGAAATCCGTAATTCAAAAAATGCAAATGCCTTTTTTCAAATAAAAAAGTCAAGACTGGTTTTAGAATTTTAAAAATTATATAGGTGCAGGAAGAAAAACGTAAGAGTGAAGAAAGAAACTCCCAACATTTTAACATCCCATTTTCTAAATTAGACCGTCTCAACCCAATTCGGGGTGGATATTTATTCCTGCACCTCTAATGGGTGTAAAAGTAAAAAATGTTGTTAGTCTTTGTCATCTCTTTCTAAGTTGTTGTCATTAGTCCTATTTTTTCTATCTCTTCTGCTTTCTCCATTTAGGAAGTCAACAACATATCACGATGCAAGCTCTTTCAGTCTTCAATAATAACTTTAAATAGTATAATTTGAAAGGTTTTCTACGCAAAAAATAAATAAAAAATTACAAATTGTATAATTTAGAAAACACTTTCGAATTATATAATTTGAAAGTTTTATTTTATCAGAAGATGACTTCTAAGTTGTATAGTAAAAAAAATATGAAAAAATGAATTTTGAAGTGGACAATCGAAATGTTTATTTTTATATAAATTATGACTTTCAAATCACATAATATGAAAGTGAAGAAAGGATCCATACAACTAAAAGGAGGCCTAATATTCGGTTAAGATCGGCCGAAACCATCACACTCAAAGATGATTAACAAGACTAATCAATTATCAAGCACTAAGTAATACATTCTTAATTGACACATAATAACAAAGAGTCCGGTAGACCACCCGACCGGCTATTAAAGAAGATGATCGTTCTCTTAGTTCAAATCTCGTTCGATAACAATAACAATAACAACAACAACCACAACAACATCAATATAATAATAATAATAATAATAATAATAATAATAATAATAATAATAATAATAATAATAATAATAATAATAATAATAATAATAATAATAATAACATATTCCTCAGCACTTATCTAATACTTTCTTTTAAGAAAAAAATAAAAAGGAAGCAATAATATAGGGTAAGAGGAAGTGTCTTAGTCTGTAAATTGTGGGCTCATATTGGGCCAGTGAGTCAGCATTCTGTAACCAAACACGCCATAGGCCGAACACATGGTGTGCCTCTACATTTCTCTGTGCCCATGTGATTGGATTGTTGATACCTACACTCCTATGCTTCACATATATTTTTAAAATTACCATAACTTTTTTTTTTTCGGTGCCTAATTAAAAAAATTAAAATTAAAATTTGTTTATAAAAATCACTACATATCATTACTTAAAAATCTACATTTTAATATATGAGAAAAATACATTTATGCATCTTATCTTACTTCAAACAATTTTATTAATTTTTTTTCCATAATATAAGTAATTAAAATAGTAAAAAATATAAGAGGTTAAGAAATTGATAATAATTATAAAATTGATAATAATTATTTTTTCATATAGCAGCGTAAAAGGTTAAGAAAGAATAATAATATAAAAGAACAAACACAATACCCTTTATCACAAAAATGGATCTCGAGGCCCATGGAAAACTATTTTAAATTTTAGTAAACACAAAATAAAATAAAGTGATTAAAAAATAGAAATATATTTTTTATAAATGTTCTTCCTAAAAACATAACAAAAAAGTTTAAATTAATTTTTTGTGCTCATTATTTGTCGTGAGATATACAAATAAATAAGGGACACTTTGCTAGAAAAAGAAAAAAATAGGTTGTAACAATATGCTAGAAAAGTGTCATCTTAAATTTCAACAGGTTATTATTCTGAGCTTTTTTTGGACCTACTTTCAACTACCACACTATATACACATATATTTTGCCTTGTGGTTTTAAAATTTGTACATTTCCAATTAATAAAAAAACATTTTATTATAATTTGTTACACATTTTTAAAAAACAAAAAATTATTATATGTAATTAATTATAATTGGATGGTAGTATAAAAATGGAATATATTATATGTTTATGAGTTGAAATTCTTGTACAGCATCAATGAATAAAAAACAATTTTTATATAACTTTAAAACTTTAGTCTATACATCATTATAACAAAAGCAATAAATATTAATTAGTTTTAAAAATAAAAAACAATTTGTTATTATATTAATTAAATTAGATTTTATTTTATAAAATAAAAATTATTAATATATAAATATTTGTTTTTATTAATAAAAACTTATAAATTAATATTTAATATTAGTTATCATAATTTTAACAAGTATTCTTACTGCCTAGGCTCCTATGTCAGAACCAGGTGTTCCACTAGACACTAATTTAATTATAAGTGAATGAGTTAGGTCATTGACTTGAGTAATATAAAATGCAATAATCATTTACAAAGAAAAAAAGTCAAAATAAATGTTTCTCTTTATTCTTAATAATTACAATGCAACAACAATATTTATAATACATGTGGAAATAATACTTATAAAATAAATCTGATAAAAAAAAATTAGTCTAAATTTGTGTATTAGTTCACTCTATCACAAATTTCAATCAAGTTGGATTAAAAAAAAAATTATTTTATAATAAGTCAAAAAGTAGACTCAATTTAGTTGGTTAACTCTGTTGAGTTAGGTTGACTTGTTAATCCACGTAATTTCTTTTAAAAAAAATCACTATAAAAAAATATTAAATTAGAACCGTAGTTCTTTAATCTATTATTATGCGTTTTGAATAGATAAAAATTTGTTAAAATATTTTCTTTTTCTTTATAAACAATAATTTTAAACTTTTGGGTGAATTGAGTTGTTTAACTTAATAATTTATGATTTTTTTTATCAAAATATGATAATTTTATAGATTAATTATTGTATCTATCTCTATCTCATCAAAGACCGGATACGGTTGTTAACTTGGGACAAATATACGAGATCGTAACCGAGTCTTTATTCATCATAAAAGACAATCAAAGAAAAACTGATCTAATTAATGGGTCTTAAAAGGAAAATGACTATTCAAGAGTCGAATAGTAGTTACATAAGAGGTCTGTTAAGGACACCACCTGATCAACCTATATATTCATTATTTATTTAGGAATTACAATTCGATCTATTTCATATTCTATAACACATATATAGCACAATACACTGTTATCGTGTTCCTACTAACTTAAACATCAAACCTTCTCTCACATTCAAAGATCAACTGAAGGCTTATTCTCATAAGGAATACATGACCCTCTTCTTAACATATTTTCGATAGGAATAATTATAAAAATAGATAAAATTTTATAAAATTAATAAAATAGATAAATAGTTAACTTAATGTAAAAAAATTGTGTCAAGATAATAAGACTTTTGTGTATATGAGCTGAAATTACATTTCATTATGCAACATAATTTTAAAATTCTCTCGATAATTTTATTTTCTTTAAAATTCTTTGAAGTATATGGGTTGGAGGAACACGTTGAAGAATATGGCAATACAATGAGAATAAAAAAAATGGGAAATCACGTTTTGTTCGAAGCACTTTATTGTGGTTACAAGAAACACAACGCAAAGGCCACGTTATTTCTTATTTATGGGGCTTTGAATTTAGCAAAGAAAAAGTAAACCTTTCTTATTTATTAAGTCTTAAATTATGAGAATGCATATGTAGAAGAAGAGCAAGTTCAGTCTCTATAAATAAAAAAATAAATGATAACACAGAAAAAGACGAATTAGTGGGTAAACTCAACTCAATGCTCAATCAATGGACCAGTCAAACACTTAATATATTTTTTATCCATACAAATAATATAATTTTTTATATTATTTCATCAGAGTACAACTATAAGGATTTAACTCTCTAAATTTAACTGTTTAAAGAACATACAACATACAAGTATAAGGATTTAACTCTCTAAATGTAATTGTTTAAAGAATATACAAAAACGTAGAGAGTTATACACAAGAAATAGAAAAGAAAAATGTTTCTTACAAAAAAAAATCATGTACATTACGTACACTACAAGAAAATCATGAAATAAAAAAACCAATTTTTAGATACCAAAATAATTAGTTACAATAGTAACTAAATTAGAGACATTTTAGAAACTAAATAAAAAATTGGTTTATATTATTGTTAAATAGTTTCTAAATTGGTATCTAATTAGCAACCAATGTTTTAACTACCAATTATTTAGTTTCTAAATTTGGTCTCTAAAATCTTGGTTACTAATTAGATACCAATTTAGAAACTATTTAACAATAATAGAAACTAATTTAAAAACTAATTTTTTATTTAGTTTCTAAAATTGTCTCTAATTTAGTTACTATTGTAACTAATTATTTTGATTTCTAAAAATTAGTTTCTATTTCATGATTTTAAGGTTCACTTATTTATTCAGTTTTCTCTTTTCTTATACACATTAGTAATTTTCTCTTTTGTTGTCTCCGATTAAAGAAATAAGACAAAAAGTAAAAATAAATAAATTCAAATGAGCAAGGTGAGAAAGAGTGAAGAGCACATCACCTTTTAAAGGATAAGCACAAGTTGATTTACCACTTGAATAAGCTTTCTAAAATAAGAACCTAAACTAAAAACATCCAATTTTCCAAAAACTTGAAAATCTCACAAAAAAAAAAACACACTCTAATTCGCATAAGGGTTTAATTTATATTTTTTTTTTATAAATACTTATAAACAGAACTTCTTTATAAATAAAAAAAATATTTAAAAACGTGATTTTTTATAAATTAAAAAAACATAAAATGTGGTTAAAACACACACAACTTCTTTATAATAAAAGTATTTTCAAATACTACTTACTCATTTTCATTGTTTTAAATATATGTATTTTTCATATATAGTTACATTACATTATGTACCGGACCCCGAACGACCGAGTGCATGAATTAATCATATAAGATAATAAATACGTGGTAATAAAATAGTTACATACGTGACAAGAAAATAGTTACAACTAGCATTGAATGAGTCAAGGACACTCCGAAGCACACTTACGTAATATCAGGAAGCCACTACACACGACATAAAGACCACTACACACGACCTAAAGACCATTACACATGTCTTAGCAACTGGTTATCTGGCCCACGCGAGTGTGAAGACCCAAGTCAACTTATAAAATGGACTTCTGAAAGGGGGAAAATGTACGTTTTTAATTTCCTAAGTGAATAGACTAATCAATAACATTGACTTGAGCGTCGGAGTGCAATCGCAGATACCCTGTCAACCGGCGGAACGTGCACAAGAGAGAAAAAAGTTTGAGAAACTAAAGAGTTTACCAGCACGACAACGAATTATGTACCAAGTGGATCAACGTTATTCAGACTCCAACATCCACACAGGTACACATCAAATTCGTAAAATGAAAAAGAAAAAAAAAAACTAAAAAACCCTCTCATAAAATATCCGTAGAGATATAAAATGACAAACGAACTATCTGCTTTTCGTACAGTGACCCGACTGGTTACTGTACCAATTTTCAATTCGATCATTTTGATTAGCCTGTGTGGTCCACTTTTCAATTATTCAATGCTGTTATTATATTTTTTTATTGATGTTAGTCTATTATTAACTGCTTTGTATATTAATAAATATACACCAATTGCTCAAATAATAAATATATACTAACATTCCATTTTACTTATAATACATTAAAACTTATTTATTGGATATTCATGTTATTAAATGTATTTATTTAAGATTATAAATATTAATTAATAAGCTAACAAATGTTTAGACCACATCATAATATTAATTAATGGATTTATTTATTTATATTGATAAAAAATGTTAAATTCTTATTTTAATAATACTATAATTTTTATTTTTATTTTATATTATTTGTGTTCTCATCTTTATATAATTTTTATTTACTTTTTCTCCGCTGATTCATTATTGAAGTGGACTGTAGTTTCACTGTCCCAGGTTAAATTATTATCATATATTTTATTTATTTTTCCTTTTTTATTTCCTTTTCAACTCTTTCAATTTCACTCCTTAGTCTAAGTACAATTTAAGTCATCGTTATATTTTCTTATTTATTTTCTAATAATAATAATAATTTCTACTATATTTTCTTTTTCTTTTTAAAGTTTGTTTATCGGTTCTATAAAACTGTTTTATAATTATATTAGAAGCATTAATTATTTTTAAAACACATTTAATATTATTAGTATATTTTATTTTAATGTTAAGTTACTACATACTTTTTACGGATGGTAACAAATAAGTACTAATATTATATTAATAAATATATACTTATGATATATTTATGTACTGGAATTGATGATATTAAATATATTTATGAAAACCATGATAAGTTTACAAATTATTAATAATTAATATTAAAAATTACATATTCATGATAAGGCAATTATTTAATTTGTAATTGAAACAGACAAAATAAAATTCATATCCTTATATCAGTGTCACATCACTAATAAAGCATTACAAAAAGTAAGTTTAAAAGATATATATT
The DNA here is from genome assembly GCF_000499845.2 of Phaseolus vulgaris. Classification (NCBI taxonomy): domain Eukaryota; kingdom Viridiplantae; phylum Streptophyta; class Magnoliopsida; order Fabales; family Fabaceae; genus Phaseolus; species Phaseolus vulgaris. The sequence continues at coordinate 46,675,458 of NC_023756.2, read as the reverse complement.
TGGTAATATGAAAACTCTAGAGAAAAATGGTTTCATATGAAGTAGGAAAAGACAAATTAAACACGTTTAGTGAAAGAAAAAGTTTACGTTGTCTGAGTAACTGAAAGAAAAATATATGTATTATAAAACAGTGTCCAAACTTGAAAAATCTGATCATTGAGGCTTAAAAAATTATTTATTTGATAGATTAATTTAATGTTTTAGTGAAAAATTGTTATGAATTGAATTTTAAATCTAATTTAATTTTCTTACAATTTATGTGTGAAATAATATATTATTAATTATAATATCGTGTTAAAAGTTAAACTTTAAGTCTAACTAAACCTTATAAAATTTATTTAAAATTTATACTTATCACGGTGAAATTAAAAAAATAATTTTATAAAAACAGTTATATTATTAATTTATTATTTATTTTATATATAAATAAATAAATAGATTTAGGGTTGATTCGGATGTGACGTGTCTACAGTGATTGTCATTGTCTAGAGATATGAAAAAATACGGATTTCCACGTGTATAATACAAATGTATAAAAAATTGTGTTTCAAACTTATACCAATGGTGTAAATAATTTCGAGAAAAAATAAATTTATTAGAACTAATATTTTTTATTATAAAAAAATATAATTTAAGGCTAAATATTTATCTTGAGTTTATATATTTTTTTAAAATATTATTTGAGTTTTTGTTAAAAAAAAAAAAAAAGCCTTGAAATGCTATTATTATTGTGATCCTTGTCACATAGCCTGGTGTGTGTATAAAAGAGGGACCCTTTTTCTCTTGAATCCATTGGAAAGAGTTTTGTCCAAACACTGCCTTCTGAATCGTCTTGTCTCCTCTTTTATTGCTCCTGCACACAAACATGGCTGCTCTCTCTAATGGCAACCAACCTTCTTCTTCCTTCAATACTCCTTCCATCAAGTTCACCAAACTCTTCATCAATGGCCAATTTGTTCATTCTCTTTCAGGTTCTTCACTCTCCTTTTTCTGCATATATTATTTCCTTTTCTGTATCCACTTTTCTCTCTGTACTTTTTCTTAACTCACCTTCTTATTTCAATACAAAATTGCTCAAACGCCACTGATATGATTTTTTTTCACTGCAAAGCTTGGTGGAATAATTATCGAATAATATGAACAATGGTTCATCCCTGTCTAATTTGTTTTCTCTGTGTTTTTTTATATCTTTCATGTGAAAACGAATGATATATATATATATATATATATATACTACACCAATTCCAGAGATAGAAGAGATGAAAACTCATTCTGTGGCAAATTAGTTTAAACCTATAATAGTTTTTTTCATTCAATTTAATCTTGTAACTAAAATTCAAACACATGTATCACAACATCTTTAATGGGTGACTATCTCTGTTTTCACATGAAAAGGTGGGAAATTTTGGTGGTGGAGAAGAAAAGTTGGAAAGGAAAATGCAATAATAATATAGAAAGTTGAGATATCCAAAAGCTAACAAAAATCTTACAGGTTAAGCCTGACTCGAAAGTGGTTTAGGATGTAGGGTATAGAGTCGAATAATAACAAGAAATCTGATAAATTCAATAAATAATTATCTGATAAATTTAAAATAATTTTAATATTAGGTTGAGAAATGTAATTTAAGTTTAATCAACCTAATATAATTTGTTTATAAAATAAAATTTATATTTATTTATATGTTATAAAATGTCTTAATTAGAATTTATTAATTTTAGAAAATATTTATTTTTGTGGTTGATAAAATTGAAAAAAAAAATGGCAGGGAAAGAATTTGAGACAATAGATCCAAGGACAGAGGAAGTGATTGCGAAGATCGCAGAAGGAGGAAAGGAAGACATTGATGTTGCTGTGAAAGCGGCACGTGCCGCTTTCGACCACGGTCCATGGCCTCGCATGCCCGGCGCGGTACGTTATCATTGCTCTTCTCCTTTCTCTACAGTTACAGAGAATTTTTCTGTTCTTACATTTCTCTGTGGGTCTCTTTCATCTTATCACGTGTGCTGTTTAATATAAGTAAAATTATTTAATTTTACATCATAAATATTTAATGTAAAAGCCACACAAAAATAGTTTCCATGGCAATTTCGAGATGAATCGAGAACCTTCTAAACTAATAACTAATAACTAATTATTTGATCTTTTGTCGTAATGAGTTTTTTTTTTTTTAACTGAATTCATAAAGTTTCTGGCTTGTTCTTGCGGCCTTTAATGTTTTTGACTTTTTTCTGGAATGAATATGAACTGATCTATGCATTAATTGTTAGTGTTTGACATTATCTACCTTCAGTCACGGGTCATCTTATCTCATATGTGTTTGACACATGTATAATTTAACTTTATGACGAATTAAAGTTTATACACTGTCAATTTATTGTAAGTTTGTATAAATTCTATAAAATTTTACTATAACAATTTCAAAATTATTTTTTTAAGCATAATTTACCAATTCCAATATTGTGTATGAATAGATTGTTTGTTAATCTTTGTATTTAAAGATATTAATGTCGTATTAGTGTAAATTAAAGATTTCGAATAATCAGTCTTAACAAGGAGACAACATTTATTATTAAATCAGATCAATAACAAGATCAGATACAAAGAAAATAAAATGAAAATTTTAGTATATATCAGAAAATATAGAAGGAAAAAGACAGATAACACAATGGGTTGAGAGTACACTTATTATTGACCAATCTGAATGTTATGAGTTTGAGATCACCCACATTCTTGATTAAAATAATTTTAAAGAATAATATATTAAAATTAGTCCCTAAATAAATAAAAAGACCCTCAATCAAGAAGAAACACTGAAAGCACCTAATTAATTAGTACAAATAATTGATTGCTTATTAATTAATTTTTTTGATCAAACAAAGGAAAAAACAAGAACAGAAGAAAATTACAGAATATGTATCAATATTAAAAGTATGCCAACTCATGTTAAAGTTGAAGCATAGGTAACATCCAAATAATTGTGCATTTTTTTAAGGAATTCAATCCTCGGAAGAGAATCCTTTGGAATTTGAAAATGGATTTTTTCGAAATATAATATACGCTTTGTCTTTACTCATGGTGTATTCAAGTCAAGTAGTCTACATAGTTTTTGTTTATTTGAGTTTTGGTTTTCGTATTTTAATTTTTATATGTATATCTTTATGATTGAGTATAAACCATTCAAGTCTCTTGAAGATTAAATATTGTAGATGTTAAGTTTGAATAATTTATCTCTTAAGTGTGAACATTCAGCAAAAAGTAGAGTAGAAGATTTTTCAAAATAAGCATGTGGATCCAAACCGTGCACGACATCAACATTGAACAAATATATTCAGTTTAAGGAACACGAGTCTCCAACGTATAATGTTTTTTTTTGACTTCAACTATGTGAACAAATAGTGCAATACTTGTTAAAATCCAACACGAAACATAATTTTTTTTTTGCAAGTTGATCAATTCCACTCATAAAGCATATCAATTAGAGATAAAAAATTATTTCAAAGTAAGTAACTCAAAAATCTATTGGAGATCTCACGTCGACTAAAAATTAGGACATTTCATTGTATATAAGTGAGTGCAAACTTTACCTCATTAGCCGGTTTTATGAGATAGAGTTAGGCTTAAAATCTACTTTGTAATATGGTATCAAAGACATTCGAGCCTATCCTAACGACTGTTTGTTGGACTTATCAGACCATCCGCTATTTGGCCATTATCGAATCTCCCATAATATGTTATCTCACGCACTAGCTGTCACTCTGGGCGTGAGGGGTGTTAAAGATCTCACATCAATTAGAGATTAGGACATTTTATTGTATAAAAGTGTGGGTGCAAACTTTATCTTATAAACCGGTTTTATAAAGTTGAGTTAAGGAAAACTTATATCTTAATATGTTATTAAGGGTTTATCTATGAACTGTTTGTAAAAAAGAAATTGAGTTACATTATATGTTAGTTTCTGTAATTAGTAACAAAGTTCTTCATCAGGTTCTAGGTTTTTTTCATAATTTTAGTGAATATGTTTATATCTAATTGAACTATGACATGTTTTGAATATCAGGAAAGAGCAAGAATTATGATGAAATGGGCAGACTTAATTGAGCAAAACATAGATGAAATAGCAGCATTGGAAGCCCTTGATGCTGGGAAGTTGTACCACTTTTGTAAGGCTGTTGACATTCCTTCAGCAGCAAATACCATACGTTACTATGCTGGTGCTGCAGATAAAATCCACGGGGAGGTCTTGAAAGCTTCTAGAGAGCTCCATGCATATACTTTGCTAGAACCAATTGGTGTTGTGGGGCACATTATTCCCTGGAACTTCCCTACCACCATGTTTGTTGCCAAGGTTAGTCCTTCCTTGGCTGCAGGTTGCACAATGGTCCTCAAGCCTGCTGAACAAACACCTCTCTCAGCCTTGTTTTATGCTCATCTATCTAAATTGGTATGTGTCTTTCACAAATGGCATTGGCAAGTTCATTACTAAAGGTTGAGTTATTGATTTTCCTTACTTTCATGTTTTGAAGGCTGGAATTCCAGATGGAGTACTTAATGTAGTACCTGGATTTGGTCTAACTGCAGGTGCTGCAATATGCTCACACATGGACATTGATAAGGTAACCACTTCAATGTAAAAAATGTGAACATTATGAATCTCACCTCAAATAGAATAAAAGGGCTATTGTGATACTTAACATATAACAGTTATTGCTCTGAGGTTAATGTGATTCTTAACATATAACAGTTATTGCTCTGGTTGAGAGTTGAGAATAAAAAGGTATACTCATATATTGGCTAAATGAAGTTGTAATGTACTAAACACTAATTGGTGATCACCCAGATAAACCAATCTTTTGAGTTTGTCTCATTTGTACTCAAGTAATAATAAAAGAGTAGCATAATCTAAATGCAGTGAAACCAATGCAATTTGCTTGATTGTGAATTTGTGATTTGTGCATGTGTAGGTAAGCTTTACAGGTTCAACAGAAGTGGGGCGTGAAGTAATGCGTGCTGCAGCTAATAGTAATTTGAAACCAGTTTCACTTGAATTAGGAGGCAAGTCACCCATGATAGTTTTTGATGATGCTGATGTAAATAAAGCTGCTGAGCTTGCTCTCTTGGGCTTCGTATTCAATAAGGTGAGTTTCCTTCATGAAATCTAGTTTTTTTTACATGGTTTGGTCGAAAATATTCTAACTTTTTTGTCTTGTCAGGGAGAAATCTGTGTTGCAGGTACCCGTGTGCTCGTTCAAGAAGGAATTTACGATGAATTTGAGAAGAAACTGGTGGAGAAAGCAAAAGCTTGGGTGGTTGGTGATCCTTTTGATCCTAAAGTTCAACAAGGGCCTCAGGTTTGAATGTAGTAGCAGAGTTATATCTGCATTAGTTCTAAAAACATACCGAATTTGTTCTCTAGTAACTCTAATTATTGAAACAAAAATTAGAGTACTTGGCTAATGTTTTCTTGTTGTAGGTTAACCAGAAGCAATTTGAAAGGATCCTTTCCTATATTGAACTTGGAAAGACAGAAGGGGCCACCCTTTTGACAGGTGGAAAAAGAGTGGGAAACAAGGGTTACTACATTGAACCTACGATTTTCTCCAATGTTAAGGTGGATCTTTTACTCCACCCAACTATGAAAGGAGATTATTTTAGAAAAGAGAAGTGATATATTCACGACTTACACCAGTTTTCGGTCTAAATCTTGCACCAATTTATGAAATAACAAAAACAACTTTTTTTTCATATCATCAATCAAAGATCGTATATTGGATCAGGTTGTCAAAGTATCACTACCATTTAGAAAAAGTGGATCACTAACCATCACATTGTCTTTTTCATAATATTTTGTTTAGGAGGACATGAGAATAGTGCAGGAGGAGATATTTGGCCCTGTGATGGTTTTGATGAAGTTTAAGTAAGTTACTGCAATCTTATTTACTTGTTGCTGTGATTGATTGAATGTGTTCCTAGTAACATCTTTGAATTTGCACTGAATTCAAAAGTAACATGTGAACAAATAACAGGACTATTGAGGATGCAATTAAGAGTGCCAATAACACTAAGTATGGTCTAGCATCAGGCATTGTGACCAAGAGTTTGGACACAGCCAACACTGTGTCAAGGTCCATTCGTGCAGGCATTGTGTGGATCAACTGCTACTTTGCCTTCGGAAATGACATTCCTTATGGAGGGTACAAGATGAGTGGATTTGGAAGAGATTTTGGATTGGAAGCCCTACACAAGTATCTGCAAGTTAAATCTGTTGTAACTCCCATTTACAATTCTCCTTGGCTTTGAACATATCCTTTCTGCTTTCAGTTTAAACATGCACTTCATCAAATTAATAAAATTGGGTCATGTTACACTGCATAGTACATGCTCAACTATGTGTAGTTTAATTTTTTATACATTGATGAATTCAAAATTATGTTTTACTGTGAGATAAGACTTCACTGATAAGGCTCTGTTGATGCTGTTGAAATTCCTGGATAAATTGGCACAGAAAAACCAAAGAAAGGCACCATTTTTTATTATTATTTACCACAAATGGAAGCTAATCTCTTTAACTATACTACAAATGATGAAAGTTAGAGAAGAATTTTATTGAAAGGTGGAACATGAAGAAATTGAAATTTTGTAAAATGATGTCTTTGATTGTGTAAAAAATTACTATCTATAATTTTATCAAACCCGGCTAGTTATCTTATATATAAATCTCCAATGAAAATAAATATGTAAATTTATTTTGATTTTAAAACAAATAACATTTATGATTTTTTAGATTGTTAACATTAACATTAACCTTGTGTATATATATATATATATATATGTTGGTCAAAATACTTTTAAAAAACAACTTCTTTAATTTCTTAACCTTTTACTATGATATTAAAATAAATTATTTTAAACTCTTATTTATAACTTTATAATAACAATAATTTTTTCATTTTTCTTACAACTATATTTCATTAATATTTGCACTCCTAAAAATCTTAAACCCTCGAAATTCAAAATCATACATCTATTCAGAGAAAGGCATACACGAGTTCTGGTGATGGTGATGACGACGATGATGAATCGATCGCAGTGAATAACACGGAGAGATGAAAACTCACTTTCCGATTTTGCCCCTGAGCTTGACACCGAGAACCCTCTCAATCTTGGCCAGCACGGCCTGGTTAGGCACTGCCTTGCCATTTTCGTACTCCTGCACCACCTGCGTTCGCTCGTTGATCTGCTTCGCCAGCTCCGCCTGGCTCATCTTCTTCTCCAAACGCGCCTTCTGGATCGCGTGCCGGACCTCTCCCGCCACGCGCTCCAACGCCGCTGGCTCCGTCCCCTCCTCTAGCTTCCTCGCGTTCACGGCCGGACCGCCGGCCTTCCGGTTCGAACCGGCGTCGAACTTCTTGACCGTGAGCACCTCCGCGCCGGACCGGAGCGCCTGGTTCACGGCCTTGGGGTTACGGAGGTCCTGCGCCTTGGGCTTGGCCCTGTGCAGAACGATTGGATCCCAGTCTTGTGTTATGGCTCCCGTTGATCGTGTCGGCATCGTGCAAGAAACAAAACTGCGATAGTTGATTACTATTTGGAGAAACGAAGAAATGAAGGGTGTGCTATGTAATCTGGGTAGAGTAATGGCGGGTTTTATAAGGATGGCGAAGTGAGTGTGTGGAACGTTCTATTTGCGTTTGGACATGGAATTTGATCTTCTGCACTTATCTCGAAAGTTCTACGGGTGAGGACGAATGTATCTAATATAAAATAAATAACGGTAAATTCTTCACGCATGCATCTTCATATTAACTCTTAAAATTTGGTTTTAATTTTTTTAAATAATTCTAAATTAACAATAACTTTATATTTTTAAATAATCTAAGCTAATATCAATGTTGAAGGTCATTTGAATTTGAACGCGTCAGAGTTGACTAGAAGATTATTTATATTTGATATCTTTAATATAGATATATTTTTTAATTTTGTATTTTGTTATTATATCTTGCTTTTTCTAAATTTTGTGTGATTTTTAAAAAATGAAAAAAATAAACAAATAAAAGTATACTTATTATCATCTCCATCAAATTTACTCTAATCACTACTGGCATTTATTACCCGTCACTATACTTTCTATCGTACTTAAAGAGTATTATTAAAATTAAAAAAAATATAGAAACTGAGATGAGAAGGAAGGTACAAATACACCTGGAGAATTTGCCTAAACAATCAAACTTTACCTCCTAATTTTTTTATTGGGCGTTATTGTATGAAAAAAATATTAATTAAATAATCATAGGTAATTTTTTATTAGAATACAAATAAAAACAGTTTTTTCACATTTTTATATATGTTTTTTATATGATTTCTGATATAATCGGCTTCATTCTAAATTTCTAATTAGGAATGAAAGAAATTGTCCAACCCAGAGTAATGTATGTAAAGTTGTATTACTCAAACAAATACAATAAGAAAGCTAAAAGATGAGATGTTATGTATTAGTAACCAAATCAAGTGTGGCACCATATCTTCTCTTTAATCACTGTCCATCATTCCCCATTCACATCTTTACTTCAGTATCAAAAGTAAGATGTTGGTAAGAATCTCCCTTCCCAACAACAAAGCCACAACTGTCGATTCCGGCATCAACCTGCAAATATGAAGGTCAGCATTGGCACAGGCACGTTGTATCCGGGTTGTCTGAAATCGACTGAATGAAACTGAAACTTATAAGAAAATGATAAAAAAATGGTAAGAAGAAGATATGTTTATTATTCTCTTATGTGTATTTTACATCACTCTATGTATAGGAAATATATAAGAGTTTCTCCCCCCAAATTACAATATAATTAGGTAGGATACTAATCATGAGATTCTATCATTATTAAATTAATTGTATATAGTTTGGTACAATATCGTACAATATTGCATACAATAATTGCATATAATTTGATAATTATTATTTCTTTAATAGAACTGTTAGAACACATATCTTATTTGTCGTTTCAACTGATCTTCAATTATGGCTCTTAATTCCACCATAAATTTCCCCAGGACTTCTTTTGGTGTGGTCATTTTCCATTCACTAATACGTCAATTAATGGGCGAACAGTGTTCCTGCCGGTTGACCAGATCGTGCTTCGTGCGTAGTTAAGACTTCGCATATCAAGGACTCCTTCTTTTTCGTTCCAGATCACCACCCTTCGCCTTTGTGAGTACCTGAAACCGTTTGCACTCCGACGCTCAAGTCAGTAGGCAGAAAACACCAAACACCTCCATATCCGAACACCATGACTCAGGTGTTCTGAAGGCGCGTAACTGTATTCTAACTAACTTCTCTTTGGTGCTCAAATCACTCGTGCGTACAATGCGTAAGCTAGCAAATGATTCAAGTGCGTGTAAAACGTACCTCACTAAGCTTTCAGAAAAGCTTATATAGCTTAAGTTTCAGTGCTACTGCCACGTGTCACCTATGACTTAAGCGCAACTCCACATGGAAGGCCTTACGCTGTAACCCAACTTAGGGAAATCCCAACGTGTAAGTCTTCCCTCCTCGAAGTGCATCAGACGCAGGGGATGACTGCCTGGGTGCCAACTCATGCGCCCTAGCCTCTAGTCACTCGCCCTGAGAGTATCTCAGCCTTCCTCTCGCACCATGCACGTGGATTACCCCTGGGACGTGGCCCTCTCCCAGGTCGTATCTGTCCCAGTGATTCTCCAAAGGTGGCATGAATCGCCACATCCTACACCTCATGCATGGGTACTTCACGAGTCAGGTCACTCCCTACTGGTACTGGGATTATGGCCTTGAAGCCACCTTTCTCTTATCTTTATTACTGTTCTGAGGTACCGAGGCCCGAGGCCTCCCTGCCCGTACCGTGGCCTCTCGTTGTGCCGTCCCCTCCACGGTTTTCCCTACCCGTGGGTATGGGGGGTGGCGCCATCTGAGCCAAAGCACGTTCTTAGGACAGCGGGTTACGCCTTCAAGGTGGGTGACGCCCAAAGCGGTCAACATATTGACTTTTCCTCCTTGGAGCCCCTAATGGGTCCCATCGTATGTTTGACTTTGGTCAACGCCCGAGGACGGGTCGGTACAAACACTAATGTCCGTAGTCTGCACTTGAAAAGGGAGATTCTTACAGGCTTGGACAACTGGATCGATATCAATTCTGCCTATCAGGCGTTTTACGTTGAAAACCGTGCTTCCAAAGAACATCTCATCCTCGGGGGAGGGGCCACTGTAGTATTTCTCGGGAAGGGTCTCTGAAAAGTTAATGAAACCAGCATAGGGTCGTCACATTTGAAAGTCACATACGATCTAATATTTTCATTCCCTGTTTTATTTCAATTATCTATAGAATGGATGCTAAATCATTTAAATATGGGTAAATGGAAATTCATTATTATAAGACATTTTTTGGATCACCCAAAGGTTGATTAGTTGTCCTTATAATTAATTTATATGATTGTTGGTAGTGAGTATGTATTATTAGTTTTGCTTATATATCCAAAGATAACAAGTGTTTCTAGTTAATGCATATATCTTGCTAAAGTTAATATTATTAGCATCATTATGTTTTGTGTATTAATGAATCTCCCAAAGGCAAACATTAGTATACATATAATGTTTTCTGAATTTGTATTGTATGTCTAGTTTATGACTCGAGTTATTAATGTTAAGCATGTGTGATTGCAGTATCTGTTCCGGTAGCCTTACATTCGCAAACTACGTCTGTTCCAGTCTTTTAGATGTATTGGATCTTGATTTGGCCATTCGAATCGAGAAACCTGCTGATATTACTTACTGATGACAGTAACAATGAAAAGAAAACTTGAAAAAAGTCAAACAAACTAAACCTGATATTTTTAATATAGTTTGTATTCTTAGACAAATGGCATAGTCTGATTTAACAACCAGTTAACCATTAAGCTGAAATGAAAAATCATTTTATAATTACAACAGTAAATATTTTTAAACATGTAAATATCTTATAATTAAAACTACTGTTAAATATTTTAACATATAATTATATTTTAATTAGATGATAGACAATTACGACTACAATATAAGATTGTTTTTAATTATGGATAACTTTTTTTTATATATGTTAAATTTAATTTAAATAAAAAAAGATAATAGAAAATAGAAGGAAAAACTTCCAAAATATTTCACATTTAAAATTTCTAAAAAACTCACTTAAAAAAAATTATTACAAAATATTAGCACAGTTTATCGAATGTATTTTATTAAATAGCTTTTGTTTTATTTAAATTTTTATCATTTCCTTATAAAATGCAACTAAATGTTTCCCCCCAAAAAGGCTAAAAAAAAAGCGCTCATATATAAAAGCCTCTTCAACCAATTATACTCTGTACTACTCAAAGGGTTAAGCGCTCAAGAATATTTTGGCGCCAAAAATTTCCACACTATGCATAGATATTATCAGCGTATTACCGGTGAGCGACCTCCCACCGCTCCGGTGGTTGAGAAACTCAACCGCCACGGTACTGCTGCCACTAGTCAACCTCCGCCGGCTGACGATGTCAAAGGAACTGATACACCGCCGGAGAAGGTGCCGCGTCGCTTTTTGCCGGCGAATTTCGCGCCAAAAGAGAACAAATCCGGTCCCTCCTTGTTTGAGAGCATCATGCACAAATTCGTCAAGGTCGACGATAACGAAAAAATTACTAAGAGGTACGCTTCGTTCTTTTCCTTTTCCGAGTCGTTAGCTTAGGGTTTTATGGAAGTGCATGAAAGCAGAATGCGTTTAGTTAGTTCTTCGCCAGATTTTGATGTTTCCTTTCAACTGTTTTTGTATTCGTTTGCGTCAAAGTTGAAGCACTGGTGCATTTTGTTTCAATAGTTTATTTCGTAATAATGTTGGTGGAATGTCGTTGAACTATTATAGTGAAGTTGAAAGGACATTGTAGGTCGAATCGTAGCACTATTAGGCATTTTTTTCAATTTGAAATTCTCAAACATAATTTCAGTTTCTTAGTAATTTAGAGATTACTGAACGGAAGACGCAGTTGGAATTGAAGCAGTTTCTGCTTCGTAAAGGAAAGTGCTATTTATTGGATGCTACGAATGTTTAAAATCACAATCTCTTGCAGTTTCGTCGTGGTCCTTGATGTTATTGCTAAGTCAGACAAACGTGTTGGCACTTGTGGTGGCTCAGTTTTTTGATGTTGCGACAAAAATCACGGGTTCATACTATAAACTTACGTGCATTTTGTTTTGCAGGAGCCGCCCATTGAATGGTAGTTTGTCTAAATCTTCTCAACCAGTGGGAATACGAGCTGATACTGATCGTGAAGGGGTGCACAAGGAAGAAGCAGTTTTTCAACCTTTGGTGAAAGCAAAAAATAATGCTGGGAATTTCAAGGAAAAGGCTAATCAGGAAAACACTGCACTGGTTGTAACCGATGATGATGTTGCCGGACCTGAAACCCCAGGGGTGCAGCCTCTTGCTTCTCAGGTGAAACGCAGTCGTGAGGCTGGATCCAAGTTTGGTTCCTTGATGAATTCTGGCAAACGAGTCAGATTTCTTGATGATTCAATGGCATTAGACATGACTAAGAAGGAAGTAGAAATGGCCAGCAAGTTTGAATGGCTTGATCCTTCTCGAATCAGGGATGCTAATGGAAGAAGGCCGAATAATCCTTTGTATGACAGGACGACACTTTATATTCCTCCAGAAGTTTTGTCAAAACTGTCAGCATCACAAAAACAGTATTGGAGTGTCAAATGTAAATATATGGATGTTGTGCTATTTTTTAAAGTGGTCAGTTTATCAAGCTCTTTGAATATTGGTTTCTTAATTCCTCTGGATCTTGTAGTTTCTGGTATTTTATGCATAACCTTTGGTTAATAATAGTATGCCTCAATTAATGGTCAATGTAGGGAAAATTTTACGAGCTTTATGAAATGGATGCTGACATTGGCCATAAGGAGCTTGATTGGAAAATAACTTTAAGTGGTGTTGGAAAATGTCGACAGGTAATTTCGAAGTTATCTTTTTTTTGGTATTTGACCTGTTTTTTTCTGTTAGTTGATTTCTTCAGTGACTGGATTTTACTTGTTGGCTCAGGTTGGTATATCTGAAAGTGGGATTGATGATGCCATTCAAAAGCTGGTTGCACGTGGGTAAGGAATGCATGGATTTGATGTGATAGTTCATAGTGATACCATATTTATTATATGCTCAATTTGGATTTTGAATTTTGTGCACCATAAGATCATTATTGCTAATTCTGATTAGAATGGACTTTATTAAATCTCAGTAATTCCTAGTTAACTTGTTGTAGGCTTAGTATGCTGCTTTTATTGTGAAGGTATAAGGTTGGACGAGTGGAGCAGTTAGAGACATCTGAAGCAGCAAAAGCTAGGGGGGCTAACTCGGTAAGTTTTCCCATCCTTGTAGTTGTATAGCTTCTGAAGTTTTATGTTAGTGTTTTCTATATCTGGCTTTGCTTGAAGAGTTATGCTTCAACAAGCCTTATTTTTTATATACTCACACTCACATTCTGTAGTTTACTGTAACTACGCTAGGGATTAGTTTGAGTCTCTATTTCTTCAGTTAATGTTTGGAATCTCTCGTTTTTTTGTCTTATTTTATCCAATATGACGATGCAAGGAACTGTGTGAAGTTTCTAATTGATGTTGGGCACTGTAAAGTGGACAGGACACACATCTGTCACTTGAAAATGTTCCTTATTTTGTAGATTAAATTATTATAAGACTTCATAAGCCTTTGTATAATATCCTATCCAGTATCTTCTATGCTTTTGAATTGGCAGCTTTTTTGCATGGCATGACCTTCACTGCTGCATGGATTTCAGGTTGTTCGGAGAAAACTAGTTCAGGTAGTTACTCCATCAACCAATGTTGATGGTAACATTGGTCCTGATGCTGTTCACCTCCTCGCAATAAAAGAGGTTCTTATTTCTCCTGTCAGTTATTCATTTTAGTGTGCTATTATTGTTATGTATGATGGTGAATTAAATGTTTTCTACAGGAAAGCAATGGTTTGGATAATGGTTCAGTTGTGTATGGATTTGCTTTTGTTGATTGTGCTCGGCTCAGATTCTGGGTTGGCTCCATAGATGATGATACATCCTGTTCGGCTTTAGGGGCCTTATTGATGCAAGTATGCTTACATTACCCTTTCTTTTTTCCTATTCCTGATTTTGTATTTAGTTTATGTGAATGATCATTCTGTTTTGCCAAATTGTTAGCTAATTTGATATTGGGAATTGGATTGTAGGTATCACCCAAGGAAGTTATATACGACAGCAGAGGTGAACGCCATGAAGTATCACTTTGCCTTTAAATTGAACCAAAATGCTAACACTTTTTTTTTCGTACACTAAATTAATGGGTGAAGTTTATATGAATTCGTTTGTTACTAAAGAGGAGTGCTTTCAGGATTCCTTGACTTGAATGCACTACAATTCTAATTGTTAGATGTTAATGTTAAAATATGTTGTTTTACAGGGTTGTCCAAAGAAGCTCAGAAAGCACTTAGAAAATTCTCATTAAGTGGTGAGATGTGATCCTTCCTTGTGGTTTATGAGAAAGTATTAGGTAGTCCTGATCACCACTTGTTCATGGTTCTAACAAATCTTTGTGATTCGTAAGTAGTATAATTATTTATTTTTTAATATAAAAACTTAATTGTGTCACTTAAAGATTAATTGGAACCATAGAACGGGTGGTAGTCCAAGCCTACCTAATAATTTTTCATGGTTTAGGAGTACACTACTGAAAACATTCCAGAATTTTAAATGGTGGTTTCTTCCACTTTATTTATTATGCTTTCCCTTGGATGCTGTATGTGAAGAGAAATGTTGAATTTTGAAAAGCATCCTGGAATCTCAGTATTGATTTTTGTTCCTCTTGCAGGTTCGTCAATACAGCAGTTCACTCCAGTTCAGTCAATCACTGACTTGGTGAACTCTGAAATTAGGGATTTAATTAACTCAAAGGGATACTTCAAAGGCTCATCTGATTCACTGGATCATGTGCTAAACAATGTGATTCATCGTGAAATCACCTTGTCTGCTCTGGGTGGATTGATTGGTCATCTGAATAGATTGATGGTACGCTTTTATATAATACAATGATGCCTCTCTTGAAGGGGTTAGCTCTCAATGTATCTGTGTGCTTGTTGTTTAAGATAATTAATTTTTTATGCTTTTCATGTAGTTAGATGATGTCCTACAGAGCGGGGATCTGTATCCATACCAAGTTTACAGGGGTTGCCTGAAAATGGATGGTCCAACAATGATAAATCTAGAACTCTTTGTCAATAATGAGGATGGTAGCAAATCAGGCTAGTATTTCCTATTTCAGCACCCTCAACTTTCCAATATAATTTTCATTGGAAATTTCTGTGAAATCATGACATATTCTGCTTGAATTTCAGGTTCATTGTACAATTGTCTTGATAAGTGTGTAACTTCATCTGGAAAGCGGCTTCTTAGGAACTGGATCTGCTGTCCATTGATAGATGCTGAAATGATCAACAACAGGCTTGATGTAGTGGATGATCTAATGGCCAACCCGGATATTGTATCACACATTGCTCAACATCTTCGCAAGCTTCCAGACTTGGAACATTTGATTGGCCGAATTAAGTCCAGCCTTCAATTATCAGGCCCTCTCTTACTGCCCTTGTTAGGAAAGAAAATATTGAAGCAGAGGGTGAGTTTCTGCTACTGTTTTTATGCCAATTTTGTTAAGGATATACTTACTATTTGTTAGTATGGTATCTGATCAATTTTCTTCGCTCATTTAGGAGTTAAATACTCAGTATCACTATACTAGTTTCTCTCATGTCTAAATAACTTAGTCACATTTCATGCCATGGAATGGGGAGACTGCATTGCTTAGAAGGAAAAAGATGTGGCTAATAGATAAACATTGAAATTGGTATTGGAAGAATTTATCTAAAGCTATACAGGGAGAAATCTGACCATATTGTTTGTTGTCCAAGCTGGATAGCCGATATATACATGTTTGGGATATTTATACTAATATTAATTTTTGATAATATGTATGAGAACTAAACTTAAGGTTATATTATGACATTTGATTCACTGATTTTCTACTGTTATGTGCACATAATTTTTAATTAATACAGGTAAAAGTGTTTGGATCACTAGTGAATGGCCTTCGGACTGCTTTGAGTTTGTTGCTCCTTTTAATGAAAGAGCAGCCTCTAGTATCATCTTTGACCAAAGTTTTTAAACTACCAATTCTGACTGGCAGTGAGGGCCTTGATCAATTTCTTATTCAGTTTGAAGCAGCTGTGCATAGTGACTTCCCAAATTACCAGGTATACTTTCTGCCTTATTAGGTTTTCAAATAATCTTAACTTTCCTTCAGTTTGAGAAGTTTTTCTTATTCACCTGTCACTTCTACTAATGGCAATGGAAATATTTCATAGTTTGGAAATATTGTATATATGATTGAAATGGAGGTACCTTACTGTGCATAACACTAAGCAACCAAGTAGGAAATTGTGATTTTGCTTCAGGAAACTGAGGCTATAGGCGTAAATGTTGAGGAGGCTAAAAATGATAAAGGGCAGTGAATTTGAGTGGAGACATGATACCTGAATTTGTGGCTCAGGCATTTGGGTTTGCCTGGTTTTATTCGGGTCATACTTTAATTTCACGCCAGGCCTGGTCAGGCCACGAAAACTACTAAATCTTTATTTTGCCAAGTCAATTAACCCATATATTTTCAGGTTCCTAGGACTACTTTATTACGTTTGAATTGTTTGATATATTTGGACACCTTTTGTGATAATCTTTTAGCAGGTTTTATATATTATACCCAACAAGACCTTTCTGGATAAAATTTGTATAGTCATAATTATCAAATCCACTTCTTTAGAAGATAAAAAGTTAGCAGCACTTTTAATGCTACTGCATTTTCTTTTACGGTAGATATTTGGCATTTTAGCAGTTTGATGTATGGCAAATGTTGATTTTCTGTTTCCTCAATCATATGATAATGTTTGTGAACGTATGCAGTGGCATATTATCATGGAGTTTATGTATATCTAATGGTATAGTTTGTTCTAGAATCATGACGTTACAGATTCGGATGCTGAAACACTCACAATACTTGCTGAATTATTTTTGGAGAAAGCTGCTCAGTGGTTTGAAGTGGTTCATGCCATCAATTGCATTGATGTATTACGATCTTTTGCTGTTACTTCTAGCTTTTCTTGTGGAACTATGTCTAGGCCGATTATATTGGCGGCATCAAGCGGAACAAGTGTTGACAGTGGAAGAACTGTGCTCAACATGAAGGGACTATGGCATCCATTTGCCCTTGGAGACAGTGGATGTGTGCCTGTCCCAAATGATATGGCCCTTGGTGAGAGTGAAGATGGGTCTCATCCTCGAACTTTGCTGCTTACTGGACCAAACATGGGAGGAAAGTCAACACTTCTGCGTTCCACCTGTCTAGCTGTTATTATGGCGCAGGTTTTCCATCTTCACCCCTTTTTACCTGTTTTATTAAGCTAGAAATGATTGTTGTGCAATTACTTCTAAATTAAACTACTTTGATATCACTAGCTGGCTAAGCATTTAAACGGAAGAAAAACTGCGGCACATTCTTTTCCCGATTGGGAAAAATATTGACCAATTTTGCAAACAGAATGGTCATTTTATTTAAACTAATATTTGAAGATGATACTGGTTACTGGAAAACCTCAAAGAAAGTACATGTGTTTTACATGGTTTACTCTGTCAGATTGTTCTGATGCGTCTTTTATAAATTTAAATATATGATGTCTTTGCAGTTAGGTTGTTATGTGCCCTGTGAAAGTTGTGTTCTCTCAGTTGTGGATATCATCTTCACACGACTAGGAGCCAAAGATAGAATCATGACAGGCGAGAGTAAGTACTCTAACAAAAGCAGATGTGCTTCCGTTGACATTTATAGGGTTTTTTTCAGAACTTGGAAAATGTAGCAATGTGGTCTCAAAATGTCCATCTGTTCACAGACAGTTTAGCTGACTTTATTGATTGCCAATACCAACAAACTCGTATTTTTTAGGTACCTTCTTTATTGAGTGTACAGAAACTGCTTCGGTGCTTCAGAAAGCTACTCAAGATTCTCTCGTTATCCTTGATGAATTGGGTCGGGGAACAAGCACTTTTGATGGCTATGCCATTGCATATGCTGTGAGACTCTACTCTCCACTATTTTTTGTCTTTTTCAATGAATTTTTTTGGATCTGTTTTTAAGTACCGCATTTGTATACTTTACCTACTAAAAAATTTACACTAAAAGGCAAAGAAAGAAAAACTGTAACAATGATGCCGTGCTTCGTAGTAAAGGGGTTATCCATAAAAGAAAATGGTCTACAAAGTATGACTGTTAAAATTTGGTCCGAGCATTGATAAAACCTTTATGTTGCTATGCCCACCACATTGAGTAGTAATTTATGAGTTTGATAATGTTTGGGTATTCTGTCTCTTTCAATAATTGTGGACGTGCACAGGTATTCCGGCATCTGATTGAGAAGGTTAACTGTCGCATGCTATTTGCCACACATTACCATCCGCTCACGAAAGAGTTTGCCTCTCATCCGCGCGTTACAATGCAACACATGGCTTGTGCTTTCAAGTCAAAATCTGATAACTGTTCCATGCGTGATCAAGAACTAGTTTTCCTTTATCGCCTTGCCCCCGGAGCATGTCCAGAGAGCTATGGGTTGCAGGTTGCCCTCATGGCTGGAATCCCAGAAAATACGGTAAACATTGCTTCTAAGGCCAGCCAACAGATGAAAAAATCAATTGGACAAAGTTTTAGGTCAAGCGAACAGAGATCAGAGTTCTCCACCCTTCACGAAGAATGGTTGAAAACCTTGGTCTCTATCTCACGCATACAGGATTGTAACTCGCTGGATGATGTTTTGGATACATTAATCTGTGTGTGGTATGAACTCAAAACTTCATCAGTATCAGCCAACCCGAGATAGATGACTGTCATGTAAAATTATTCTTATTTTCGAAAATGGAAGCCTTCCTTATTAACGTTTATTGTTTGGGAGGAATTTGCATAAAAGAAAATATGCCACGTAAAGAGTTTTAGATTGGATTTATTATTTTTTGATAATGATCTTTTTTACATTCTCTCAAGTAAAAAAATATGAAAAGAAATGAAATATAGTGAATGTAAGGAAATTATAACGAAAGGGATGCGAATTAAAAAAACCAAATTTATAATTTTAGTCATTTTCATGTCCATTTTTGCATTAATTACGCGTGTTATTGAATCGATGTTATTTATATTTAGAAGACAGTGTTGAAGTTTTTAACTCTAAAAGTAAGTTTAAAAGCTTAAAAGTAAGTTCAAAATGTTTCTCCATAAACATTACTCCAAAACAAAATGCTGCATCTCCTCATAAAATATTAATCTGTAACCACTTCTTTAACAAACAATTCGGCAATATTTTATCCCATGATTCCCTGTGTCCTCACACAAACACGAAACTCTCTCTCCCTAACACCCTCTCCTTTCCTTCGTACTCGGTCTTCTCCACTCTCACTACAACCCAGGCACAAACTCTAACCCAAAACAAAACAAAACAACGAAAGTTTCATGATCACGATGTAGAAACAGAGGAAAAGTAGAGTATGTCCTTAACATGCAACGTCAATTAATGAACCTTCTTTGAACGACCCTTCACATGCATGCTATGGATAACGTAGAAGATTTCATGCACGACGATGAAAACAACAAGAAGGGCACATCCAAATCCAAAAGAAGACAACTAGGACTCTCATGCATGCTAAACACCGAAGTTAGCGCAGTTATAGCAGTGGTTCGTCGTCCAGAATGCATTCCTCTGTACAACATCTCTGTCACAGAAGATGCCTACGACTCCTCCCTCATCACTTCCTTAAGATCCCTTCGTTCTCTCATCTTCAACCCTCAGCAAAACTGGCGCACCATCGACCCTTCCATCTACCTCATCCCCTTCCTTGATGTCGTTCAAAGCGACGACGTTCCCGCCGCGGCCACCGGCGTTGCGCTCTCCGCGGTTCTCAGGATTCTCAAGTTCGAAGTTTTCGACGAGAAGTCGCCGGGTGCAAGAGAGGGTATGGAGTCTGTTGTGTCCGGGATCACCAGCTGCAGGCTCGAGAAGACCGACCCTGCTTCGGAGGACGCGGTGATGATGAAGATATTGCAGGTTTTAACGGGGATAATGAACCACAGGGCTTCAACTCTGCTCTCCGATCAATCTGTTTGCACCCTCATCAACACTTGCTTTCAGGTGGATCAAGATAAAAAGATACTCTTGTCTCGGTTTTAGAGTTTATTACAGAGGGTAAATGGTTGAAGAAACCTAACTAACTACCTCATTGCCAACGTTGTTCCAACACAATTCATTCATGGATGATTGATTGGATTTCTTAACCATGTTCAACATGCAAAATTTACTTTGGTGATCTCTACATCTTAAAAGAGAAATTACTTCCCAACCAATTCAAAGATATCACATTTACAAAGTTGATTTAGGCTTAAAGTCCACTTCTTAATATTATGGGTGTTAGAGTCATTTCGAGTCTATCCTAAGTTTTGTTGGTCTTATCAGGCCACCCGAGCCGTTATTAGATCACCTATTATATATTATCCTACGCACGAACTATCACTCTCGCTTAGCTCTCGCGTGAGGGAGTGTGTTGGAGATTGCACATCGACTAAAAATTAGAACATTTCATAGTATATAAGTAGGTGAAAACCTTACCTCATAAGTCAGTTTTACAAGATTGAGTTAGACTTAAAGTTCACTTCTTAACGTAGAATTAATATAGAATGCAAAAAACTTAAGTAATTTAGGTATATAGTAATTATAGGTAGTTAAAATCTAAAAATAACACCTCAGATAAAACATTTACAGTAAGACCCCATTATTTATTTATGTAGGCTTTGTTAATTCTGTTCCTGTATGTTTTTTTTTTCTTTCATAAATGACATTCTGGTGGTACTTACTAACTCAAGAGGATTTAAATCCTGGTTTCAGGTTGTTCAACAATCGGCGAGTAGAGGAGATTTACTGCAGAGGAGTGCGAGGTACACCATGCATGAGCTTATCCAGGTTGTGTTTAAAAGGTTACCAGAAATTGAGGCTAAGGATAGAGAAGGGGACTCAGATTCTGACATGGAGGATGGTGATGAGGGTGGTGGTTTGGAAACTGGCTACGGTGTTCGTTGTGCCATTGACATATTTCACTTCCTGTGCTCTTTGTTGAATGTTGTGTCCATAGTTGAGGCAGATGGGTCTACTTCTCACACTGCTGATGAAGATGTTCAGATTTTTGCTTTGGTTTTGATAAACTCAGCGATAGAACTGAGTGGGGATGAGATAGGAAAGCACCCTAAGCTCTTGAGGATGATCCAAGATGATTTGTTTCACCATTTGATCTACTATGGGACATGGTCTAGCTCCTTTGTGCTCTCCATGATTTGCAGCACTGTGTTGAATGCCTTTCACTTTCTCCGCAGGTTAGAGATCCTTTCAAGGAAAGAACTAACAAGCTTCAAGAGAGAGTTTGATTTTATTTATATAAATTGTTCGAGATCCTACATCGATTAAAGATTATGTTCGACTAAAGATTATGACATTTCATATAGTATATAAGTGGGTGCAAACCTCATCTTATAAGTCAGTTTTATGAAATTGAGTTAGACTTAAAATTCACTTCTTAATATAATATCAGAGTCATCTCAAGTTTATCGCACCATCCATAATATACAGTATAAATTCATATTACTGGAGGGGGGAGAGAGATAGAAAAGAGTTTCAACAACTTTTTATGGTTTACTTTTGTATTTTGTTTTTGTAGGTCTATCCGGTTCCAACTGGAAGCATTCTTTTCATATGTGCTGTTTAGAGTTGCAAGTTTTGGGAGCACAATTGCTCTTCAAGAAGTAGCAATTGAAGGAATAATAAATTTCTGCAGACAGCCAACATTCATCGTTGAAGCATATGCAAACTTTGATTGTGATCCATGTTGTCGGAATGTGTTTGAGGAGATTGGGAGGTTGCTTTGCAAACACTCATTTGCACTGAATGGCCATGTCACCAGTTTGCACATTCAAGCCTTTGAAGGACTACTGATCATGATTCACAACATTGCAGATAACATTGACAAAGATGGTTCAACAGGTTCTTTGGGTGCATACTCAATTCAATTGACTGAGTATAAACCCTTTTGGGAGGAGATGGATAAAGAAGATGACTTGGAAGGTTGGGTGGAACATGTAAGGCTTAGAAGACTTCAGAAAAAGAAACTTCTCATTGCTGCAAACCATTTCAACAGAGATAACAAAAAGGGTCTTGAGTACTTGAAACATGCCAAGTTAATCTCTGATCCTCCTGATCCAGCAGCTCATGCTCACTTCTTTCGCTACACTCCAGGCATAGACAAGAAAACAATAGGGGAATTTCTTGGAGACCCTGACCCTTTCTACCTCATAGTTCTCAAAGAATTCACTGACACCTTCCATTTCCAAGGCATGTCTCTTGACACTGCCCTTAGATTTTATCTAGAAAGTTTCTTGCTGCCAGGAGAGTCACAAAAGATTCAACGTGTACTAGAAGCATTTGCTGAGAGATTCTATGATCATCAATCCTCAGACATGTTTGCAAGCAAGGACACTGTTCTCATCTTGTGCTACTCTCTCATCATGCTCAACACAGATCAGCACAACCCCCAAGTCAAGAAGAAGATGACAGAAGAGGAATTCATCAGGAACAATAGAGCAATCAATGCAGGGCATGATTTGCCTAGGGAGTACCTTTCTGAGCTTTTTCAATCCATTTCCACTTGTGCATTTTCCCTTTCTCAAACCACAGTGTCACTAGACATGAGTCCAAGTAGGTGGATTCAGCTCATAAACCGATCCAAAGTGGTGCAACCTTTCACACCATGTGATTATGACCGCAGAATATGTAGAGACATGTTTGCCTCCATTGCTGGTGCATCAGTGGCTGCTCTTTCATCATTCTTTGAGCATGCTGATGAAGAGGAGTTGCTGCATGAGTGCATTGAAGGGTTGTTCTCAGTTGCAAGGATCTGTCAGTATGGACTAGAGGATACCCTTGATGAACTCATAACATCCTTCTGCAAATTCACAACACTACTAAATCCTTATGCTTCCATAGAAGAGACCATGTTCTCCTTTAGTCATGATATGAAGCCAAGAATGGCAACAGTTGCTGTTTTCACAGTAGCAAACTACTTTAGGGACTCAATTCAAGGAGGTTGGAAGAACATAGTAGATTGCTTGTTAAAACTCAAAAGGCTTAAACTATTACCCCAACATGTCATTGATCTTGAGGCATCAGTGGATGTCCCAACAACACCTGAATCAGGAGGTGTGATGTCTCCAACAGATGATCATAAAGTTGGCTGCCAGAGAGTTTCTAGCATGATGACTCGTTTTTCCCATCTTTCATCAGAGGGCATGGATGATGGTTTGACCCTTGGTAGTGAATTTGAACAGAATACCAAAATGATCAAATTGTGCAAAATTGGTAGCATCTTCAGCAACTGTTCAAACATCCCCAGAGAATGCTTACAAAGCCTTGGGAGATCTTTGATATATGCAGCTGCTGGAAAAGGCCAAAAGTTTAGCACACCAGTGGAGGAAGAGGAAACAGTTGAGTTCTGTTGGGATTTGATCGGTGCAATATCATTAGCCAATGTACACAGATTCCAAATATTCTGGCCATCCTTCCATGATAATCTTCTATCAGTTGCTCAATTTCCCATGTTCTCCCCAATCCCATTTGCAGAAAAAGCCATTGTAATCCTTCTCAAGGTCTGTGTCAAGCTCTTTTCTGCTCCAAGAGAGGATAAACAAGTTGAGGAGTTTATATTCAAGTCCATAACCTTAATGTGGAAGCTTGATAAAGAAATTCTAGACACATGTCATGATGTCATATCACAATCAATCAGCAGAATACTCATTGAATACCCTGCAAATGTGCAGACACAAATCGGATGGAAGTCAATGCTAAATCTGTTATCAGTTGCATGGAGGCATCCTGAGACATATGATGCAGGAATTGAAGCTTTGATAGCATTATTCTCTGATGGCACCAACATATCACGCTCAAACTATGCATATTGCATTGATTGTGCCTTTGGTTGTTTCTTAGCCAAGAACAGTCCAATAGACAAAAAGAAAAAGATACTTGACCTATTGGCTGATTCAGTAAACTTGTTGGTTCAATGGCAGAGAAGCCAATACTCTGATCCGGGAAGCAATGTTAGTGCAGCAAGCTACACAAGCAGTTCCTCCATTGAGGAAAATTCAAGAGGTCCTTCTTCGGGAAACTACATCATGAACCTATTTGTGAAACTTGGAGAAGCATTTAGAAAGACAAGCT
This sequence comes from Phaseolus vulgaris, assembly GCF_000499845.2. NCBI lineage: Eukaryota > Viridiplantae > Streptophyta > Magnoliopsida > Fabales > Fabaceae > Phaseolus > Phaseolus vulgaris. The sequence continues at coordinate 46,651,035 of NC_023756.2, read as the reverse complement.
TATCAAGACAAGAGGAGATAAGAAACCATGCAGTTTGTTCTCTTCAAAAGAGTTTCAATCTAGCTGAGGATCTTCTTTTCATCTCATCAAACTGCATCAACTACTTCAACCTTGTGATTTTTGCAATGGTTGACGAGCTTCATGAGAAGATGTTGGAGTACTCAAAGAGGGAAAATGCAGAGAAGGAAACAAGGAGTATGGAAGGGACCCTTAAGCTTGCAATGGAGCTGTTTTCAGATATGTACTTGCAATCATTGAAACAAATAACTGAGTCTCCAGGATTCAGGACATTCTGGTTAGGCATACTGAGAAGGATGGACACATGCATGAGGGCTGACTTGGGAGAGTATGGTTTATCAACTTTGAAGGAAATAATTCCTGATTTGTTGAGAAAGATCATAACACAAATGAAGGAAGAAGGAATTTTGGAGCCAAGAGAAGAAGATGATATGTGGGAGATTACATATATTCAGATACAGTGGATATGCCCTCGTCTCAAGGATGAATTGTTTCCATTGTAGACTAACTTTTTTTACTTTTTTTGTGTCATTTTTTACACCATTCATTGGTTTTTGTAGCACACTTTCTCCATTTTTCAACTTCTGATTCAAAGGATGTAAAAACAGTAGTATTTTATACCCTCAACACCTCAGTGCATAGTTCTTTAACATGTTCTTGTCTCATACATAATAAAAGGGTAGCAAATCTAATGTATTTAGCATTTCTTGCATCCTTGAAGATCACCACTACTTAATATCTTGGAAAATGCATTATTTCTCTCTCGTTGGTTTGCATTCCAAAGTCAATAAATCTATGACAACATGGCCATGCATCTTTGTTTCACTCAACAATCTTTTAAATTTAAGCAAATTCTCCCCCCAACTCTCCGTACCTTCTAAATATGGTAGAGAGTGTTGTGTTTTCTTCTTTATTTTCAATTGGTGGTGATCGTACCTTCTGAATATGGTAGAGAGTGTTGTGTTTTCTTCTTTATTTTCAATTGGTGGTGATCGTTTGTGGTTGACTAGCAGTGAACTTGGTGTTTGAGATATATTTTTTGTGATGTTTTTTCAATTGATACAAAAAAATTTCTTAAATGGCTAGAGACCGGAAAGAAGGTAGGAGGGTGTGGAAATGCAAATAATATTATTTTAAAAAATTATGCTAATTTTTCACGATAAATTTTTTCTTAAATTTTCTGCAATGTCTTTAGTTATCTGAAGAATTTTGACACAAATTTCTTTTAAATATTTTTTTTTATCAGTAATAAGGATTCAGGAACCATTTAAGGTAAGGGTGGTTCAACATTTCTTTTAAGTATAAAAACTAATATCGTTTATTCCTTCAAAATTTTAATCCTTGGACCATCAATAGTATCATTAATTTATTCATTCAATCCTACAAAATTAACATCAATTTAATTCGTCAATCATAGAATTCACACAATTATAAATCTCGCGTTCGGCATACCTATGGTGATGAACTACAATAATGAGACATAAAATTATATGTTTAAAATCAAACTAATCATTTTACCGAATATTCCATAATTTGAAGTTCAAATATAATTTATAAAATGAGTAGGTCTAGACTTGTTTATTTTACAAGAATAAAGAAAATATTTAACTCATAATTCAATTGTGATTAACTCAAATTCAGAAATAATAAATTATATCTTAACATTATGAATAAAACAATACTTTTTTAAATGAAACGAAATACAAAATAATATAATATATTTTATAAATAAAATGACTCATAGTAAAACACGTTAATTTGATGCATTAACATATAAAAATTTATACTCAACTGTCTAAAAATCACCTTAACTATGACTTTTACGGGAGTTATTAAAAAATTAAAAGCCTTCCATACATAACAATTGAGAAAAAGTATTACTTTTTTTACATTGTTAACGCATTTAATTTAAATTAAAAATGACAACCTATACATAAACTTTTAAAATATTTTAGTCGAAAAATATAATATAAAATAAAAGCCATTTTTTAAAAACTAGTTTCTCTAACAAAATTGATCGAATTTTGACTGATTTTACTGATTCTGTAATTCATGTTTTAGCAACTATTCGAAAAATAAAAATAGGACCAATCTGTTCAATGGTGGTAATGGCATCTCCCTTTCACCCTTTCATATTTCAGTTCCATAATGACGGGAGAAAAGAATCTAATTTTTTATTTGGGTAAAAACGTGGTTAAAAAATAATCTTTCTAGATTTGGTCAAAGTTATTTTGATTCTATACTATAAAAACAATGGTTGTAAGGATCCAATTTCTAAAATCCTGCAAGATTTTTTACCATTGATAGTATAAACATTTTGACTTGACCAAGAACAAAATCCACTACTCTTAAAAATATAAAGACAATAACTTATCTAAATCACAGGAGATTCAAACCAATTTTTTTTATCAAATATTGAATTTTCATGGGTGAATTTGCTATTTAGGATGTAATAAAAATAAAATCTATAAAAATGTTATAAGGAAAATGGGAATCAGCAGAGCCTTAGCAGGGTATTACTGATCAAAGTCTCTTGCATACAATGAAATAACAAAAAAGACAGCAAACAAAACTCTTACATTGAAATAACAAATGGACACTAACATCATTTTAAAGCTAATTTATATTTTTTGGTCGGTTGTGTCTAATAGACACATTATGCAAGAGTTGTTCTCCAGCTCAACTGCCATAACAAAACATTCCAAATAGTGACATCAAGATTCTCAGTTCAGTGGAGGTGTATTTAAGTTTAGTATACTATTAACATTTCATTTCCATTCAAAGACAGATAAGTTACAGAAATGTGCTGCAAATTATTTAATGGTGCACCAAGATTATTGTTAGTCACCCATACAAAAATATTACCCTTTCTAATCAACTTCCCCATTATCAGGGAACACAGGTCAAAAACCTTACTGGGTGCATCTCTTTTTCGGCGTGTAGACGATGTTTTCCCTCCAAAACTGGTGCACTCTATCAAGATATCACCACCCTTTCCAGGATTATCTACTAAAACAGAAAAAAATAATAAAACATTGCAATATCATTTTCGAATATTGTGGAATAATCAGATACCCTGCACTATTTAAAATAAACAATCAAACGTGTAAATATATAGTAACAAATCCAAACTGATAGAGTATGAAAGCACACCTCTTACGGATAAAGAATCAATGCAACGCAAACTACCCCAAAACTAGATTTCAATGTAACTAACTCTATTACACTGTCCAACTTTATAATGAAGTTTGTTGGCATCCTTAAGCATGGATATTGAACCATCACAGCATTCCAACATATAATCTGATTAAACAACAGTATCAGTCACACCTCCTTCTGCTACTCATCAAAACAAATGTAATGTTAAATTGACAATACCTGACTCTGTCATCCTTTAGCCTGAAAATGTTACATTATTCTCCAAAAAATTACAAATTTTGGTCTGAATTGTCCTTATGCAGGGCACACACTATACATTGAAAAGGATTAATGTGGGCAACATTTGAGATTTTGAGGGACTAATGTCAGCATTTTACGTTCTTGAGGCATATGTGTCTGCTGCTAAATTATAGTCCCTGTTTCTCTCTCTAACAAACAGAAACGCACGTTTTTCTTAATTTTATGGCATGGTGAAACAGACTCTAATCTGATTTATACGAAATCCCTATCACTACTTCACAGCAAGCAAGTAAATTACTAAGTTTTTGTTATCATATAGAATATAAGTGGGATTCCAATTTCATTTGACTGCATGATCTGAGGACTCAATATGAACAGTCTAACCAAATCAAGCCAATGATTCTTATACGATGTGCATTGGTACATGAACTATTCAAAAAGCTCAAAGAGTGAGCTTTCTTTCCCAGGTTCATTGAAAATGCTAATTTCATTGATTACCAATCACCAGATACCATTTGCTCCATTGAAAAGGAAATCATTGACAAAATTGACCGGACTACAGTCTATGAATGCTTGTGATACAAACAGCCTTAAGAAAATAATAAAATCATGTTCAGGGTGGGTTGCCTCCCAAAATCCAAATCAATTAATATAAAGTGAAGCCTATATTAAACCCTTCATCATGGAATATTCCTATCTGGAACTAAACTCTATATTATTCACAAACAGTGTTTTTGTTAGAAATAAGCATTTATTGAACACCTTAGGATAATTTGACAATAGTTATGTTCCTATAAGTATAACATCTTAATCCAGAAGTAAATTCTTGAACTTATAGGAAACATTCAAAATGTTCTTTAATATTTTCATTTCATAGCAAACAAATTTGGTCAGCACATTCAAGAACTTAAAGGAAATCAAAATATCTGCATCCAAATCACAGTGAGGCGGTGTACAATATGCCAGAACAAAAAATATTTTTTTTATCGCCAATAATATATATATGTGTGTATATATATACACAAAATTCTGTACAGATTTATGTAATAGATAGTTATTTTATATTTATACTATTAAGAGTATAAATAATTAATAACCACCAAATCCAACTAAAAAGACTATTACTAATTTTATACTATAACACCTCACCTTAGGTCCCCAAACATACATATCAATCAAATTACAAAATTATATATTGTGTACTAAAAGCATAAGCTATACAAGAAAATATACTTAGGGGTGCATCCCGGTAAGCAGCTTAATTATGTACTTATCATGCTAATGTTTATGTATTATTTGTTTCTATAATTGAAGTATTAACAAGGTCAAACTATTTTCATATAAGCCATAGCCTATCCTGAGAGCTTACTGAAATAACCTGAAATGTTAAAACAATATACAGAGGAAAGGATGTGTTATCTTCATTAGCTTACTCAAACACTCACATAAATATTATATCATAATTCCTGGTAAACTATAAATAAGTTCTTCAAATATTCCAAACACACCTTAAATCGTTAACCAACCAACCAACCCTACCTACCTACATCATTCACTGAGATTCTCCGTGGAAGTGTCGGTATCCTCCTCATCCCCTTCCTGAATTTTGGCAATCTCAGCCTGCGCCCTCTCGAGAATCTGCTTCTTCTGCAGCTCCAACTCCCTGTTAAAATCCAGCCTCATCTTCTCCAACTCCATCATCTGCTGCCTCTTGCTGTTCTCAATCTTCTCATAAATCTTCCCAAACTTCTGAATCGAATCCGCCAACACACGGAACGATGTCTCGTCCTCCTCATCCTCAGCAGCAGCACCACCGCCACCACCACATTCCTCTTCCTCTTCATCATCATCATCACTCTCAGACTCCCCTGGACTGTCCCTCATCTCATCAAATCCATTGGACCTGTTCAAGTAAATCCTAGTGTTCATAAACACATACTCCCCAGAATCCACCCCACACGCAAGGCCATACTCCTGCCTTGCAGAAGATGCCATCAACATGTCCATCTTCTTGAAGAAGGCCCATTTGCAAGAGCCCATTCCCATTTCATCCATTTTGGTTTTCTCCTTCTTGTACTTTCTCTTCAGCTTGTCCAGCACGCTCCTACACTGCGTCACGCTTCTATCCGTTTTCAATTCCTCCGAAACCTTTTCGGCAACCTCGCGCCATTCCTCCGACCTCAAACTGTTCCTCCCGAGCTGGAGGAACTTGTCCCCCCACACCTCCAGCAGCACGAAAGTCTCGTGATCGCTCCACTCTTCCCCGGAAGAACCCGAACCGCGCGAACCGTACGACAATTTGAAACGCGGCGCGAATTCGTAGGATCCCGGCGCAACTAGCACCTTGCGCTTCTTCGGGATCCGGGGATACCCGACGACGTCGTTTTCGTCGTAGCCGTTTTCGCCTTCGTCGTTGTCGTCGTTGAAATCTTCGTGTTCGTTTTCTTCATCGTCGTCGTCGTCGTCGTCGACGACGGACTGGTCGTAGCGCGTGGGCATTGGGCGGTGGTAAGGGGCGGCGCGTACGGGGTGTTTGTGTCGGTGAGAGGGGTTCTGACGGTTAAGAGAGAAGGACTTGGGAGGGTACCTTGCGTCGTCTTCCATGTCGTCCATGGGAGTGTGTGAATAACGGAATCGCAGAGATTGCACGAAACAAAATCGCGATTGTGAGAAAGGGATTTGAGAAATGAAAGGGGAATTTAAGCGGTGAAGGGTGAAATTGGGTTAGGGTTTTTATGTGGTGTCAAATTTGGGTAATGTTTCGATCTTCACACACTTTTTCTCTTTCCTCATTTTGTGTTTGTGAAGGAACAGTGTTTGGGCTCAAAATAGTGGCCTTTTGGTATGGATCACAATTTTAATTGGCCTAATACTTATGCTACTTTAGAACACTTTCTTTTAACATTTTTTCTTCTTCTTTAACTTCTATACCTTCTCCTATTTTCCTTTTAGAATAAAATTAGGTGGTTATTATGCAACAAATCTTAATTCAACCAAATCTCCTTCCTCATTTGTTGCATTATCATAGAAACTCACATAATCACTAAGTGTATAACATATTTAGTTATAGTTCTCTTCACTTAGGCATCATAGGATTTGTTTCTTTAACATTAAGTTCATTGTACAACTTGAAGGTCCAATTGGCTTTTAAATGGAGTCCAAACTCAATTTACGGAATATTAGTAATCAAGACCGATTCAAATAGGAAGTGTAGAGATAAATATACACAAAGATTTATATTGGTTCACCCATGAAAAAAAAACTATGTTTAGTCTCCTTGAACAACCTAGCCAAGAGGCTTTCACAAACAAGTATTATCCACCTCTTTTTTAAGTACACTAGTATTGTATACATCTAAGAGGTACACAATATTATGAACATTTGCAAGTTCATTATAACCTCTCAAAGTACACATTATTCTCAACCTCTATGGGTTAACCAAGTATTTTAATCTCTCGAGGTACACAATCCTAATCTCCTCCTAAGATCAAGGATCTCTCAATATAATGAGAAAAACTCTCTTTTAGAGAGAACAAATAAGATTCTTAGGGTATACTCAACAACAAAGAATTTACAATGCTCACGCTCAAAACTCAATCTCACATATTCTCTCTTACTAGCGGATATGAAAATGTATAAGCACAGATCTAAGACACAACTTTACAACTTTGTCTATACAATTGAATATATCGTTTATCGCTTTCTTGTTTTTGTGTGTTCTTCACCCCTAATGTCTTTATATAGACTTCTGGAATATGTACATTGTAGCTTCAGAATTTCTTCAATTCTTCATATAGTTGTTGGATGTTTGATATAGAAATAATTCTCTTGTTGATCATCGCATTTAAGGTTTTTCAAAATCTTTATTTATCTTCTTCAAATATATACGATGACCAGAATTCTTCGAAAAGTAGGTCAGTATTTGTCTTCATCACTCGTACAAAAAAACTAAACTACTGAACTAAATGCTCTATCTATTTATATTACTCATTAAATGGATCTATTGGGCCTGCGATCTCAAATCACCTCATATATATCTTTTGCTTATTCTTTATTAATTGATTTTCTATTTTATAATTTTATCCTTTAACATTTCCTTAGCTTTTTATCATTTGTACGTGTTTCTTGTTAAAACTGACCCATGTATATACCCTTCCACGTAAGATTTTTACGGACACATCTTTTGTTGCTTTTTCTACCTTCATCTATCTATACATAATATACATTTATTTATTTGTTAGAAGATATATATTTTAATGACTTGTATGTTTAGTTTTAGTATAAAAATAATTTTGTTATATGTTAATATATATTTTTAAAATCAATAATACAATTTCTTCACAAACCCACAATTTTTTTTTTCAATTTAGTGACATATAGATGAGAAATTGTCGGCAAATATGATTTGCAACTATAATTTCGTCAATTCCTTCATCAAACTAACAATGAAAACTGCAGCACTAATGGCACTTTAGCTAACAAATATAATTGGTCCTCTTCTCCATTATTGAGTTTGAAATGGAGTTGAGGGAGACACTTTTGGGTTTTCTTTCTTTTTTTAGTTTTTCATTATAATTTAAAATATTAAATTATAAATCCTAAATACTAAATCTTAAACATAAAACACAATTATGATAAATTGATAAATTGTGACCTTTGAGTGAAAGGGTGATTGAGTTGCATAATTTTAATGCTTATTTAAAAATAAGAAATCAAAAGGAAATCCATCAAATTATATTATTTTCTACTTACAATTATTTCTTTTTCTACCTACAATCATGTAGAATTAATTATCAATGGTCCAAGTCATTCAATATTTTACCAAAAGCTATTGAGAAAAGAGATATTCTTCTTTTTACATACACACAACAAATATTTAGCAATATTTACATTATCAGTAACATGTTTTAAGATATTTAAAATACCTTAGTTTTACCTTTTTTAATAGAACAGTCAGGTAACTTGAAATGCATGCAAACTAAACACCTACCCACCTTAAACAAAAACATGACCAAATTACTAAGCATAAACTATTGTAAATTTTTAACTTTTGAAACTGGGATATAAATTTTACCTTATAAGTCAGTTTTACAAGATTAAGTTAGACTTAAAGTTTGTTGGACTTATCCGATCATTTACTATCGAACTGCTATCAAACTATCCATAAATATATAATTTCACACACGAGTTGACAATCTCAACGTAAAGAGAATGTGTAGAAATAATAATATTTCATAGTATATATATAGTTACAAAACTCATCTTAAACCATTTTATAAACTTGAATTAAATTTAAAGTTAATTTCTTAATAACATTGTAGCCCAAGACACTATAACATGGAGATGATGCAGACTATGGTCGTGTTTACATTTATGGCTTGATTTAAATTAGTTGTGAAACCTATGCTCACTACAAGAAAATCATCCAATAAAAATCAATTTTTAGAGACCAAAATAATTAGTTGCAATAATAACTAAATTAGAGACCATTTTAGAAACTAAAACAAAAATTGGTTTCTAAATTAATTTCTATTATTGTTAAATAGTTTTTAAATTTGTATCTAAAACCTTGGTTGCTAATTAGATACCCATTTAGAAACTATTTAACAATAATAGAAACTAATTTAGAAACAAATTTTTGTTTTAGTTTCTAAAATGGTATCTAATTTAGTTACTATTGCAACTAATTATTTTGGTATCTAAAAATTGGTTTTTATTTCATGTTTTTTTTTTTCTTGTAGTGGCTTCTTCCTCTCTATATATATAATTAAGAAAATCTTTGTTTTTCAAGCAAGTAATACTGAATTCAAGTTTTTAAGTATTCTGAGTTTGAACAAGGTAAATGAAAGAATTACCTAACAGACTCAGTTAAAATGATTAGTAATGTTTCACAGTATATACTATTAATCATAATAACATAATTATGAAAATATCTGAGATTAATCTACATGGTCCATATTGAGTACCCCATCACCGTCTACCACGAAGAAATATTGGATGGTAGTGTGCCACCATTCCGACAAAATAATTCCAACATACTGCAACAGTGTTACACAATATTGAGCTCACTGTATCAGCTTGTCAGAATAGGCCTCTGCACTACTCACTGTACAATTTATGACTGCATAACCACCAACAAACAACTCTGTTCTTCATCTCTGCTCAACTTTCTTCTTTAAGTGAATTCATTATCATTCACTAAACCAAAAATTATTAACATGCCAATTGACACTTATTAAAATAGTCTAAAAGTTTAAGTCTGAATGTGCAATATATTAAACAATTAGAGAACTATATTTCATTGTTTAAAGTTAATTTATATATCTCAACTGATCAAACCCTTGCAATCCAACTCAAATATTTGCTTGAAAAGAAAACAATTTGGTTAAAATTAATGAAGAGATAGAGCACTGTACCTCTGATTATCACAGAAAAAAGCATCAAACTTTCATTTACTTTTATATAATTTTTAATCAGCAAAAAAATTGAAAATACTATTTTGGTGCATATGATCTACTGAACACCTTAATTTTTATAAATCTTGTTAAGAGAAGTATATGGATTGCAGTTATTAATGAGATTTGGAGACGTATGAATAAACACATATTTAAAGGTGGAGTTATTGATATTTTGAATTTTTTTTTCAACTAAAGGTTTAGTCTTTATTTACAACGAAATTTGTTTTTACATGTTTTTCTTTTTCTGATTGATGTCTTGATTCGCTAACTTGTTTGTTTATAATCAACAACCTTTGATAATTTTGAATAGGTTGATTTTGTGGTGTTATTCTTTTTTTAATGTGTCTATTGGTTTTGAGTTACAGCTTTTGATAAATTTTCAGAGTTTTTTTTTAAAAGAGTTGTTGGTGTTTTTTTTTTTGTTATATAAAAGAGTTACACGAAGTGATTTATATTTTTTTAACTGATAAAAAAATTATTTTGGAGTATTAATACAGATGTTTTTTTTTTTCAAAAACGAACGAAGAATATGACAAAAAAATCCTATCTCTAAGCTTTGCATTCTAGAAAAAAAAAATTGATATCATAAAATCACATGAACTCACCTTTGATTTATTAAGCTGGTCACTTCAAGTGTAGCATATTATTGTTTTGGTATGTTATGAAATTAATTGAGAATTGATGATGATTATGGTTTATACATATAAATGGTGGATGGAGAGAAAATATAAGTGTGCGAATCATGAATGCGAAATGGAAGTTCACGTTACTGTCATGTGGTAGAGCTGGTCTATTACTTTGAGGGAAGGTAACTTGTGAGGTTGCAATAAACATCTCCAACTGCACATTAAATTCTATTCCTCTTCTTTTACATGAACATTATCATTCGTTCACATGCAAGCAAGAACTATATAAATCCATGCATACATAGGTGGTGTGATCAGTGAAGTGTGTAGCAGTAAAATATTATAAGATGGTGATGGAGAGGAAGTTCATTTGGGTTGTTATTTTGGTGCTGGGATTAATGTTCCAGAATGTTGATGCTAGGAACTTGCAGAAAAAATCAAAGGAAGAGGTGAAGAAGCCTGAATCATGCATAGATGGAGGGTCCGGTGGTGGTTTGGGTGGAGGAAGTGGTGGTTTAGGAGGAGGATATGGCGGAGGAGGTGGAGGTGGTGGTGGTTTAGGGGGTGGATTTGGAGGAGATGGTGGTGGTGGGAGTGGTTTAGGTGGTGGTAGTGGTCTAGGTGTTGGAATTGGTGGTAATGGTTTAGGTGGTGGTGGTATAGTTGGTGGCATTGGTGGAGGCATTTACAAAGGAATTGGAATTGGAGGTGTTATAGGTGGAATTGGTGGTGTCATTGGTGGTTTCAAGCATGTTGAAGCCAATAAGCCTTGAAAAATTAGAAGGGTTCAATAATTGCATACTAGGCGATGATATAATGTTCGCTTCGATGGAAGTTGATGTTTGATTTTGGATTTATGCAAAATTTTATTTTGTTTTCGTATTCTGTTTTCGTTTTCTTTTTCCCGTTAGTGTTTAGAACCTTTAGAATGTATGAAGTTGGTGGTTTGATACGATGTTAGGATTTCTTATATGTTA